>NC_067163.1:13586238-13886238 GCF_903995435.1 Acomys russatus | reverse complement strand
GGTTTAGGAAGATGCCTGATGTCAACCTTCAGCCTCCATAGGAATACACATGCATACATAAATGCTCACCGCGCACACACGCGCGCGCACGCACATGCACACGCGCACACGCACACGCACAAGCCAAATAAACGCCCTGCCTTCCTGGAATAGTCTACCACTGCCCTCTTCCAAAGCACACCCTGTGCAACAGACTTGGGCTGCAAACCCTGTTTTAACTGGTAAATACGGTAAGTGAAATAAAGTAGGACCCATACAGTAATTTGAATTGAGATACAGAAAGAAATGGCCACTACTTTACATGGGAATAAAGTTATTAAATATTATTTTTAATTCTGGTATTTTAGGACATTTCAGAGTGACTGTACTCTGGATGAACAACTAAATATATAACTGCTACATGCAAATCAGCATAAAAAGTCCTTAACAATAGTGTCTCATGAACAAAGTAACTTCTAGGCAAAGAGAAAAACCTAAGATGATTAATACATGTAGACTTGTGTGGTTTTTTTACATCCTACTTACAAGTTTTGGTGTTTTCTGTTTTGCTACAAACATTAGCATCCTATGTCAAAACAAAAGATTTGAATTAACTTCATCCCACAATCATTTAAATTCAAATCCCATGTATTCAGCACTTCATTACAGGAAAGCATGTATCTGTCTAACAACAGGAACAAAAACAACTCTGGGGTGATGGTCTTATCTTTACAGACTTTTTTTATAAGTTGCCATAGTTACCAATCTCAATTACATTATTCTTATTAATAATTCCATAATTGGAACCTAAAGCAGAAGTCAAAATTCTATAATATGTACCTGCTTATGATTATCGATTTCCAAAAATCCTAAACTCTATTAAGTGAAAATAAATTTCAAGATAAAAGTTTGCTTTACACAGACTTAAATACAAATCTTAAAACACTTTCCAACTTTTATGATAACTGGAAAGAATATGTAAGCTTATCTGAGAAAATCCTTCAACGCCAGAGCAAAAAACACACAATAATAGGTCACAAAATCATTTAGTCTATGTATTCACTGAGTAAACGTTATATCAAAGAACAATACTAGTTTCCTAAAAGGAAATAAAAGGATGAAGTCTGGACCCAAGGGTAGGCAATAAGTTAGTAATCCTGGCACACGTTCGGAAATATTAGGGCCGGGCATGGTGGTGCATGCCTTTAATGCCAGCACTCGGAAGGCAGAGGCAGGCAGATCGCTGTGAGTTCGAGGCCAGCCTGGCCTACAAAGCGAGTCTTGGACAGCCAAGGCTAACACAGAGAAACCCTGTCTCAAAAAAACAAAACAAAACAAAACAAAAAAAAAAAACAACAACAAAAAACAAAAACAGAAATCTTGGCTTACCCTGAAGGGTTAAGAAAGCCCAAGAGCTGCCTGGCTTCCTCCACAGAGACCTTTTACCAGCTCCAAACTCTCCTAATAGCACCATATTCTGTGACAACTCAAGGGGAGAATCTAGATTTACACCTGCTCACCTACTGCTTCCTTTCATCTCTGGGGTTGGGGGTACCATTAGGTTTGCATGACAAAGTATAGAACTCTAAACAGTCATTTTAGCCAGGCTTAAAAGCCATTTGTGCTGTAGCATTAAGGGTCCAACCATTACTGACACCAGATTCTCTCTGCCCTAAATCTCTGATAGCGGTTAAGAGAGTATCAATAAATAGAAAAGTCAAAATGAGAGTGTCAGAAAGCAAAATACAAACTAAACAAATACCCAGAACAAACATGAACAGTGGGGGAGGGAGGAAATCAATGCCATTACTAGAAGTTTCAAAACTGCTTGTTGGCACCACATGTCACTTTATCTACGCCACTAAAGAAGAAACAGTGTGGGTCTGCAGCTATGCAGTGCTTGAAAGCACTGACTGCTCTTCAGAGGACCTGAGTTCAATTTCCAGCACTCCTAGAGCAGCTCACAACTGCCTGTAATTTCAGTACCTGAGAACGCCCTCTTCTGCCCTCTGCAGGAACTGTATGATCTAGTATACAGACATACAAGGTGGCAAAACATCCACACGCATAAAGTATTTTTTTAAAGAAAGAAAAAAATGGCCACGCTTTTATTCTGTAGTGACAATTTAATGTTACTTTCTTAGGTCTACGCCTACAGATGGATACCTCTCAGAAATTATTATTTTTCAAACAAAGTATTAGTACCACAATTTGTACCCAAAATTAAAAAACCAGAAATCACCACCTACAGCATCTTCATATAGCTTCACTTGGAACCTGCTGCAGTGGCTGCTGTGGGTCTGTGTCCTCACCAGACTCTGTGCCACAGGGGGACTTTCATCAGCTTGGGCCATTTTATTTTTTTATTGCACTCTGGATTCATTCATTCCAAACCGCTCAGGCACCTACCATAAGCCCCACACCATCTGAGGGCTGTGGAGACAGAAGTAAACAAGATACTATCCTTAACTCATGCAGTTTATACTCAAGCAAGAAAAAGACAATGAGATGGCTGTGATGGTTTTCAGTTGTGATAACTAGTCCTGTGAAGCACAGAAGGCACTTAGCGGAGACCTAACAGGAGGAGGAGAAAAGACTAGAGCTTTAAAGCACAGAACGTCCAAGGACAGACAGCACAGAAACAAACTGGTGTCTATAGAGCAGTGAGCAAGGGTGGATATGGAAGAAAATGGTCATTTCTTATAGGAAATCAGAGAGGAGTCAAAGAATTCCTGCTGCTAACTTTGATAATGGGGCTGTTTACAGAAAAGGAAAACTACCAGAAAACATAGTTTGTTTTGTTAGCACCACATATTTTTTATAATTTACTGGCCAGGGGGCGCTCACATGCCACTGCACATGTGCAGAGGTCAGACGCCAACTTGCATGACTACGTTCTCTCCTTCCATCATGTGGGTTGATTCAGATGCTGAAGTCAGGCCATCAGGCTCGCAGCCAGTGTCTAGGCACTGCACCCTCTCAGGAGCCTACAATCACCTTCATTCAAGGTAAGACAGTCAGGACAGAACAAGAACTCTAGGGATGTGCACTTCATCAGTGCCGGGCCAAAAGCAGCTTCCTCACAGGTGTCCTGAACCAGGCCTGCAGAGAAGAGACATTTCTCCATTCAGGGTCACTAATGCAGGGCACTTCCAATCTTGATCCCAGTCATGTGGAGAAGATGTCTGAGATGAGACAATGCAAGCAATCCAAAAAGAGGGCACTGAGAGAATCTAGGCAACACACCAGTCCCTTCCATTTTCCTGGGTTTCAGTGACACCCTATCAGTTTTAGCCACAAAATAGTAAATGGAATTATTAATCCTAGTGCACCTAATTTGGTGTGTATAAATAAGAAAAAATTAGTACATACAGGGTTCAACCATACACTGGGGCTTTGGGGAGGTCAGAGGGAACTGTGTGGGTTATTCTCAGCTCAGTGGTCCTGAACCAACTCCATCCCCACTATCCTCTATGGGTTGGTTCTATGCATTACTAAAAGTCTCTCTTAACGCAAGGCTTTCTGTCGCTACCACCTCAGAGCTATCCAACAGAGTTCATTAAATGCCAGTTCATACTTCATTTCCCTTACTGAGCCAGAAAAGAACATCTAATTTTAGAAACTAAAAAAGAAACAAGTTTTTAGCAATAAAACACAAAGCATCAAGAATTAAAAAAAACAAACAATCTGTCTTATCCCTAGAATCCAAGGGCTATTTGTGGGAGAATAAAGAAAAATTAAAAAATGAACAAATTAAACAAGGGAAAAAAAAATAACCAATTAAAAAAAAAAAAGCAAAAAATACGGACACTTTACCAAAGGATATAAATAAGCACATGAAAGACTGCTTTACACAACAACCATTAGGGAAATAAAAGCTGAAATAATCAAACACATATAATCTGAGTTAAATTCCTAGAGTCCATGTAAAAATGGAAGGAGAGACCCAACTCCCAAAGGCCCTTTGACTTCCACAGGTGAACAGTAGTGTGTGCCTGGGTACACACGTACACAGGTGGATGGTGGTGTGTGCCTGGGTACACACTAACACAGGTGGACGGTGATGTTTGCCTGGATGGTGATGTCTGCCTGGGTACACACTAACACAGGCAGATGGTGGGTGTGTGCCTGGGTACACACTAACACAGGCAGATGGTGGGTGTGTGCCTGGGTACACACTAACACAGGCAGATGGTGGGTGTGTGCCTGGGTACACACTAACACAGGCAGATGGTGGGTGTGTGCCTGGGTACACACTAACACAGGCAGATGGTGGGTGTGTGCCTGGGTACACACTAACACAGGCAGATGGTGGGTGTGTGCCTGGGTACACACTAACACAGGCGGATGGTGGTGTGTGCCTGGGTACACACTAACACAGGCAGATGGTGGGTGTGTGCCTGGGTACACACTAACACAGGCAGATGGTGGGTGTGTGCCTGGGTACACACTAACACAGGCGGATGGTGGTGTGTGCCTGGGTACACACTAACACAGGCAGATGGTGGGTGTGTGCCTGGGTACACACTAACACAGGCAGATGGTGGGTGTGTGCCTGGGTACACACTAACACAGGCAGATGGTGGGTGTGTGCCTGGATACACACTAACACAGGCAGATGGTGGGTGTGTGCCTGGGTACACACTAACACAGGCAGATGGTGGTGTGTGCCTGGGTACACACTCATACACTTAAAAAGGGAACCATGATCAAACACTTCTGTATCATATTACATCTTTTTAAAAGTCAATGCATTATTCAAATACTTGAGATCAAGTTTCATGTTTCAGGGTTTTTAGGACATCAGACTACGCTTACACATGGTCACATATCTTAAAGTCTAAATACACAGTTCATTCATGTGTCATGTAAGAATGAACTCACTGTTTCAAGAGGTCACACATCTGAAATCAAGCTGCTAGGTGGAACACACTCCCTCTACAGTCAGCTCCTAGCATTCCTTGGTCTGTGGCCAGTCTCACCCTAATCATCTAAGTCTTTGTGTCAGTGTGCATATGTGTTTGGGGGGGGGGGCAGTATGCATGTGCAGAGAAAGACAGAGACAGGCACACACAGAGAAGGAGTCTTCCACTTTCATAAGAACACTTGTGATAACATTTAAAGCACATTTGAACAATCCAGGACCTGTCTACACATGTTCATAGCAGCCTTGTTTGCACTTGTCAAGCACTGAAGCTACCCTTAACAATACAATAACACTACATCCTTATAATGGATAAACTACTGCTCAGTGATAAAGAGGAATAATCTATTGATTCAACACAATAGCACAACTATTAAACAGATTATGTGACATGAAGGAAACAAGACTCAAAAGGCTATATATGATTTTATTTCTATCACAGTCTAGAAGACTTAATGCTCTGGGAAATATAACAACTCAAGTGGCTTGCCAGAGCTGGAGTAGAAGAGGTTTAACTGCACAAGAATAACATGAGGGAAGCTTCTGGAACAGACTGAACTTTTCTGTACCTTCGCTGTGGTGGTAGTGACCCAACCCTGTGCATATAATCAAAAAAGTATATTATTGCATATAAATTTATTAATAAATAATTAAGCAAATAAATGAATAGGTCATATACAGAGGTGGCTCTCTGTGTTTTCTGTTTTTGTGGGGTTTTTTGTTTGTTTTTGGTTTGGTTTGGTTTTTCAAGACAGGGCTTCTCTGTGAAGCCTTGGTAGTCTTGGATTTGCTTTGTAGAGCAGGATGACCTTGAACTCACAGAGATCTACCTGCCTCTTCTTCCCTGAGTGCTGGAATTACAATTGTGTGCCACCACACCTGGCTACATTTCCCAGTTTTGTTTTGTTTTTTTAAGTTGCTTATCGGGACTGGTGAGATGGCTCAGTGGGTGAGAGCACTGGCTACTCTTTCAGAGGTCTTGAGTTCAATTCCCAGCACCCACATGGTGCTTCAGGGTCTGATGCCCTCTTCTGCTATGCAGGTGTACATGCAAACAGGGCACTCATACGTTAAAAATAAAGTTCATGTATATGAAACATTTGAAAATTAGATGTGTGTATCTTTGCTTTTATCTTCATCAAACTTGTTAGCTCTTTTGTGGCTCTAATACAAAATTGCCTAAAATATTTATTTAATAACTCTACTTTATCTCAACAGAGGAAGATGGGAGGAAAGATTTTTAACAGTATAATGATGACTCTCAAACTCTTTTTCTTTATCGTTTGGTTATTTAAGTCCTGCTCTACAGTCCTAGAAATTGCTATGCAGACCATGCTGACCTCCAAATCACAATCCTCCTTCCCTGCTCTGCCTCCTGAATGCTGGATCACAATACCATACCTAGTCTCGATCTCTTCGTATACTTCCCTCTGCCACAGACTAAATGAACTTTGAATATTACACCAAGCCATGCATGATGACATCCTGAGCAATATGAGCTAAACAAAAATTTTAAAATCAAAATGGCTTGTAATCCTACATAAATCCATAGATAAGTCACTCTCTTCTTTCCCTTTTTCATTCTTTTCCCTCATACCACTTAAGCTCAGTAACTGAGCAAGCACAGAACAAAATGACCAACAATATCTTTTGCCTTCTTTAGAAATGTAATCATCATTCTAAAGACCAATTATCTTCAAAAGTAAGTTTGCAAAGTTCACAACTTGAAACAAAATATTCTACTGTAAGATATTCTACATGCCCCCGATAGTAATAAGCTACAGTGTGAAGTCAACCGTGTGTGTGTGTGTGTGTGTGTGTGTGTGTGTGTGTGTGTGTGTGTGTGTGTAACTGTGGTACAAGGGGCTGGGGCAGTAATTGCTCAGTTGGTTAAGTGCTAGCACTACAAGTATGAGAGCCAAAGTTCAGTGCCCAGCACCCACTCAGTCCAGCCAGGCCTGGTGTGAGGACGCCTGCAGCCTCGGTGTTTGCAGAGGCACAGGCAGGGAGATGCCTAGGGCTGGGGACCAGCTAGCTAGTCTAGCCTATTTGGCAAGTTTCAGGCCAGTGAAAAACCTATCTCAGAAAGAAAAGATGGATGACCCTTGAGGACCTACACCAGAACTTGTTCTCTGCCCTCTCCACAGATATACACACATCCATAAATGAACAAATCAATCAATCAAGACCCACAATCTACACATATAAGTCCTTAAGAAGTTCGTGTATTGGGGCTGGAGAGTTGACTCAGCAGTTTAAAGCATTTGTTGCTTTTGCAGAGATCAAGGTTCAATTCCGATTACCGACATTACAACCATCTATAGCTCCAGGTCCAATACCATCTTCTGACCACCAAGGGTACCAGGCACACCCATAGGATACATACAAACACACAGGCAAAATATTCAAACACATAAAATAAAATATTAAATACATTTTTAAAAAGTTAATGTATCTTTCTAGATCTTCACAGAACCTATAACATAACTGAATAGATGATATACCCAATTTTGAAGGCCTGTTAATTACAAAGACTACAATAGCCAATGTCGTTCTACCATGGAAGCAACTACAAAGTGTATGTAAGACAAGGTTTGGCAGAGTTTCTCCCTGGGGAATGTTAGAAAGAACTTTACATGATCTTTACAAATCACACAATTTGCATCATCCAGAACATAAAAAATAAATATACATATAAAAATAAGGATACAATCTAAGATAATAGATAAGTCAATGAGGATTAAAGTACAGTAGTTCCTGAGTATCACAACAGATATTTTCCAGCCCCCACTTCCAAAGACATCAAACTCTAAAGGATGCTCAAATAGTCTCTATAATATGACACAGCATTCATAGAACCTATGTACATCCTCCCACATATATTTTATGTCATCTCTTAATGATTTATAATACCAAAAACAAATGCTATGTAAATATCTATACTGTATTGCTTAAGGAATGACAAGAAGAAAGTCTACACTTATTATGGACTCAATATTCTCATTTTAATCTGCACCTGACTAAATTTGCAGATGTAGAACCTGATAATACAAAAAGCTAACAACTGACTGTAGTGACTGTTTTCATTTGTACTAAGGTCAGGGATGAGAGGGGAGGGGAGGAGGGAGGGAGGGAGGGATAAGGAGACAAGAGAGAATTTCATAGAGTGTGATGCCTCCAGTAATTACACTACACCAGAAGGCTAGAAGGACCTAGACTAAGTGCACCAAGTGGAGGATAAAATACTTCAAGGAGCACACTAAGACAAAGCGTAAGGGTCAGCACGATCACAAAGCTCCACTACGGACAAAGGTCTTTTTGTCACCACAACTTACTGATGAAAGGAACCTATCTTGTTTGTTTGGGTTTTTTTGTTTGTTAGTTTTTGTTTTGTTTTTCGTGACAGGGTCTCTCTGTGTAGCCTTGGCTGTCCTGGACTCACTTTGTAGAGCAGGCTGGCCTCAAACTCACAGTGATCCACCTGCCTCTGCCTCCCAAGTGCTAGGATTAAAGGCGTGTGCCACTACACCCGGCTGAAAGGAATCTATCTTGAAAGATAATTATACAACCTATGAAAGAAAAGATGAAGGCCTAAACCAACCAAGGAAATAACTGACCTCATAAATGATTTCGTATTTTTTGCTGATCAGAACTCAATGTCACCTTCCCTTTACTACTGCAGCAGAGACTGCTGGGGCTCAGGATATACCACCCAAAAATATGACTGTAGGACACCAGAATGTGCCACCCAAAAATAGACTTCTTTGGCATATTCTGAGTTTGTTATTTTGAGAAACTGCAGGCACTGGAGTGGTTCTGAAAAGCTGTCCTTTTATAAAAAGGCATTTACATCTCTGAAAAAAATAGACATTGTGAAGTCTAAGCAGCAAGATGGCCTCTTTGAGATGGCTGCTATTGAAGCTCATTTGCAGTAGCAGGACTGCTTGCTTACCTGGTAGTTTGGTCACCCTGTCTTTTCCACCTGGTAGCGTGAGTGGCCTGGCCCCTGTCCTCTCTGCATTCAGGATAATAATTGTTGCTCTGTCTTGTATGCGTGTGGTGTGTACGTATGAGTTGATGTGGAAGACGTGGTGCATGTATGCATGTGAAGACTAGAAGCCACTGTTGGGTACCTTCCCCTATCGCTTTCTACATTAATTCACTCGCTCCCTCCCTTCCCCCTCCCTCTCTCCCTCACTCATTCATTTGATTCTAGAGACAGTCTTTCACTGAACCTAGATTTGGCAAGGCAGACTAGCCAATGAGCTCCATGGGCTCTCCTGTCTCTACCTCACCACACCCAATGCTGGGGTTTATAAAATATATATGGGCCTGGCTTTTTAAAACATGGATGCTTGAAATCTGTAGTCAGGTCCCCATGCTTCTGCAGTAAGCAATTTATCCTGTCAACCTAATTTCTATCATTTGAAATTCAAACCTGGCAGTGGCAATGTGAAAACATTTCTGAACATCTTAAAAGAGTTGTATACACCAATTAATAGCACCTGTGATTTCATAAATGGTTTAACAAACAAATGTAACAAATGCAAAAAGAATAGTCAAGATTTTTTCAATATCTGTTATTTTTATGAGCTTTTAGTCTTTCTACAGCGATAGTGTGATGTGGCTGGAAAAGTAATAAGCTTGTGGAGTATAAATGAGTGAAATAAACTTTTTTATAATCTGAAATACTTAAAAAACAGAACCATGAAGTTTATGAAAAAGGTGTTATTTCCCTTTTCCTTCTCCTATAGGTTTGTTCTGCTTGGCTGATGGCACCAGAAACAAACTGCTATTTGTATCAGTCTTCTTTGAAAGTTAAGAAATGAAAATCCATTGTGGCGGCACACCACTTTAAGCCCAGCACTTGGGATGCAGAGGCAAAAGATCAGGCGTTCCAGGTCACCTCAGCTACAGTGTGAAGTTAGACCTTGCCTCAAACAAAACAAACATAGAAAATTTAAAATTATATATTAGCCAGGCGTGGTGACGCACGCATGTAATCCCAGCACTCGGGAGGCAGAGGCAGGCGGGTCTCTGTGAGTTTGAGGACAGCCTGGTCTACAAAGCAACTCCAGGACAGCCAAAGCTACACAGAGAAACCCTGTCTCAAAAAAATCATCATCATCATAATTAAAAAATAAAAATAATAAAATTATATATTAGCCTAAAATAAATAAATAAATAAAGCCAAATAAATTATGTAACACACAAGAATAAAATTTTCTACTGGAAAATTAGTATAAAAAGTTCCGAACACCTGCCACCACTCAGGGAGGTAGAGGCAGAAGCAGGAAGATCTCTGTGAGTTCAAGGCCAGCCTGGCCTACAAAGCAAGTTCAAGACAGCCAGGACTATACAGAGAAACCCTGTCTCAGGAAACCAACACGCAGGAACACGAATTTAACAACAAAGTATAGCAGGTACTAGCCTAACACATTAACCAATACACTGTTTGTTTCCTTTTTATCCACATAATACCTGACTCAATAGTGACCACAAAGCAACCATATAAAACATTTCTTTTGCTTGGCAATAAAAATGGTTTTATTATTTAATCTGTCTTGACATGTCTGTGCTAACTGTCCTGAAACTAAGATTTTTCTCTATTTTCCCCATTTTTATTACATAGATTTAAGCTATACCATACATTTTGACAAATACACATATTGAAATGGCTGATTATACATATATGTGTGTCATGTATGTAGAATATAAAATGATACAGGCAATTAAGCATATCCACCATTTCTTGACTTTACATCCAGTGTATCAATAATTCTTTAAATGCACTTCTTTTCAGAAAAACTCACAGATCTTAATAGATGTTACTATTAACTACAGTCGTCCTAATGTATGTCAAATTCTTAGATCTGTTTATTCTACATAACTATGATTTTGAGCATTACCTTACATCTCATTTCAGAGCACTACATAAAAACTGTATTTTTTATCTCTGGTATTCAATTCCTTCTTTTGCTGTTTTTTAAAATACGCACAAATGCCATATTTTATTTATTTACTGCTTGGCCTTGTTACTTAATGTAATATACTACAACCTTATCCGTATTATGGTAAATGATATGATTTTTGTTGTGTTTTGTGTCAAGGTATAATAATAAAATGCAAGTGTATTTCATTTTACCCATCAATCTACCAATAGGCATATTATTTCTGTATGTTGGTTATCACGTGTTATGCTTACTCAATGTGTGAGTACCGATATCGTCAGCTTTGGTCATATATCTGGGGGGTGGGGGGGCGGGGGTGGGGAGAAGATTGTTGAGTCATGTGATACTTACACTTTTAATTTCTTGAGGTGCCTCCATATTATTTTCCATAGTGGCTGTCCTAATTTACATGTCTACCAACAATACACTAGAATTTTTCTCTATCAACCAGCCATTTGTTACTTCTTACCCTTAAAAAGGTCTGTTATTTGACCGTTTCACACATGTATGTAATTACAGTTGTTTTCGCACACATCCCAACCCTCTCATCCTTGTGTTGTATCTTTTACAGTGCAGGGTGAGAACAATGAATCCTAGGAAGTCAGCAACAAATGAAAAGGGGGTGGAGCTACCAAAGTCACAACTGTGGTGGGAATGCTTGTTGTCTTTAATTTAAATGATACATTTTCTTGTGTTCTAAATTTACAAATGTTTATTAAAATCTTGGGTCTATTTTTTTTTAAGATTTATTTATTTATTCACTTACTTACTTATTGTATATGAGTGCTTTATCTGCAGAAAAGGGCACCAGATCCCATTATAGATGGCTACGAACCATCTGGGAATTGAACTCAGGACCTCGGGAAGAGCAGGCAGCACTCTTAACCACTAAGCCATCTCTCCAACCCTGGTCTATTTTTATATAATGAAATCACTGTTCCTCCTCTGTTGAATCAATTTTCCAATAAAACTAATCTTTTTTCTTTTTTCTTGCTTTTTAAAAATAAGTAACTGTAGGCCAGGAATGGTGGCACATGCCTTTAATCCCAGCACCTGGGAGGCAGCGGACCTCTCTGAGTGTCTCAAAAAACAAAAACAAAAACAAAATAAGTGTATCCTATTTTGGAAGTTACCTTCACTTTGAATCAAATAAAGCATAGTATTGTATATAAGGCTTCTTTAAAAGTTCAAAGCATGAGGCTAGAGAGATGCACAGCAGTACAGTGTACTGGCTGATCTTCCAGAAGACTGAGGTTTTATTCCAAGCACCCACATGGTGGCTTACAATATCTATCAATCCAATCCTGGGAGATCTAACACCCTCTTCTGGCTTCTGTGAGAACCATTTACATGCAGGTAAAGCATTCATCCATACACATAAAACTAAACTAAATTTTTAAAATAGAAAGCATGCTAAGCCTATTTGGTGGTGTGTGCTTTTAATTCCAGCATTTGGAAAGCATAGAAAGGCAGATCTCTGTGAGTTCAAGGCCAGACAGGGATACACAGTGAGTCACTGTCTCAAAATAAACAAAAATAAAAAGCATATAAAACACGATGTTTGTTAGGGAGGGTAGTGACGTCAAAACTGAGACCTAGAGGGCTTGAGAGATGATTCAACTGTTTAAGATCACTTAATGTTCTTGCCAAGCTTCTGGGTTCTGTTCCCAGCACGCACACACAGTATACACATGGGCACAATGGCATACATTCTCATATAGGTAGGGATACAGAGCAACTCAAATGGCAGAATCACAAGTCGTTTATGCTATGGCACAGAAAGAGCTTAAGCAGAGAGGCGATTTTAGTTTTAAAAAGTGGCAATACTAGTAACCATTTATAGAGCACCTTTTTACTACTCTGAGGATTTTATATGCTCTGTACTGTCAAATACAGTAACTATTTGTATGGCTATTCAACCAAATTACAGCTAAAATTAACCCTTCAGTTCCTCAGTCAACTAGTCATGTTTTCAGAAATCATTAGCTCACTGTGGGCAGGGCTACTAGAGAAGACAATCATAACTCCACAGTACTTCTGTCACTACACAAAGTTCCATCAACTGATGCATATTAACACAAATCTTCATAGCTTCCCTAGGAAATAAACACTCTGCTCATCTCCACTTTATAGGGGGAAATGTGGTACAAAAATATTACGTCAATTACCTAAGGTCTTAAAGCAAGTAGTACCAGTATGGAATGCTAACCCACATGTGCTGGGATTTAAGCCTAGGTTCTTGATCCTTCCAGATAAAAGGTATTTTGAGCAACTGTGTTAACTGGAAAGAGAGGATTATATTGGAAGCAAGAAAACCAATGAGAAAACTCAAGCATAAGAGAACTGCTGAGGAACAGCAGGCTAGAACAGAGATGAAGTTAATTAACAGAATTTCAAAGGTATGAAAAGAGTAGGAGCAGCTTAGAACTAAATCTAAAAGACAACAAATGAAGTGTAAAAAATAAAATGGAAATTCACATTTTAAGCATTAGTCAATAAGAATGGTTCTTACTATAGTAACAAGTTAGGAGAACAACTGGAAAGGAAGTAACAAAGCCCATCTGTGCCATTACTTGTTAGAAATAATAAAGATAAAAGTTGCCCAGTAAATTAGACAAGTCCAGAGTCCAGAAGAGAGGTCTAGAGATAACTCAGGAAGTGGAAACAATAACAGAACCATAGGGATAACAAGTAAGATACATAACACAAGACAAAATGCCAGGACACTGGTATGTCATTACCAGGAAGACAAGAGGAGAGAAAATGCTAAGAAAGAATTATCCGAGATGTGGAGGGAGAAAACAACAGTCAACAAGTACAAAAGGCTGCTGGGAAGTCAGGTAAAATAAGCCTGAAAATTGCTAACAAGGGCAATTTAAAACCAGGAGTGGTCACACAAAACTGTAAACCCAGTACTCAAGACACAGAATCAAGACTGATAGTTTAAAAACCATGTAGGCTAGCTAACAACATAACATCCTATGTCCAAAAAAGTTTAAAAGAAAAAAAAAAAAAATACTGTACGGGCAAAAGCCAGACTGCAGCAGATCTGGAGTGAACACAGATTTTTTTTTTTTTTTTTAAACAAAAGCTTAAAAATCAAAGTAACAAGATGGGCTGGGAAAATGGCTAGGCAGTTAAGAGCACTGGCACTCTCCCAGAACACCAGAGCTTAATTGCAAGCATCAACATGGTGACTCACAATGGTCTATAACTCTGGTTCCAGAGGAATGAGCTTATGTGGATGGATAGATTCAATTCTATCTATCAAAGAGAATATGGGAGTATGTGTCAGAATGAAAAAGTCAAAGAGACTGAAGGAAATACTGAATTACTGTAGTACAAACAAAGTATATAGCAACAAATCCTAAACAGAAGGCAAAACTGAGATTAGGAATCACAGATCTGTGAGTAAGAGCACTACCACAGGGTTGGATCATCTTCTCTACAGTGAAAGTCAGTCCTGCAGAAGAGCAGGAAAGGAAAATGTTTGCCTTAACTTTTTAAGCTAAGAATTTTCAAACAGGATGCAAGAATACAGGGAATAATGGAAGACAATTCATAAACCCTGCAATTAGAAGAACAGCATTTAAAGACCAATGAGATGGCACAGTATAGTAAGGGTGCTTGCAGCCAAGCATGGCAACTTAGGACCTACATGGTACAAGGAGAGAACCAAACTGATTCCCACACGTTAAACTTTGCTTTTTATACAAATACACATACACACACACACACACATACACACACACACACACACACACACACACACACACCATTTGTAAAGTTACATTTGGTTAGTATTAGGTTAGTACGTTGCAATCAGAATCATGAAGGTGAATTAAATAGCAAGTGTAGTTGGAATAAGGAGAAATGGGATAGGTAGGAAATGGTAGTTGGAGAATAAAAGGAACTTAATTTGCAGTAGTACATAGTCCTGTGTCCAAAACATCTTCACAGGAGAACGTAAAGTATGTTATCTCACTTATTAATGACTAAACCTTCTTTTATCCTCTGCATCCCTCAAGTGGTTCCCACTCCAGAGATCCTGGTTCTAACTATTAGGGCAGTGTGGTACTTAACTTCCACTGAACCATAGATACACACAGAGACACACCCCCCAAAAACCTGGGCTCTCCCATCTCTACTGGGGTCTAATTTGTTTTCCTGATTATTTTTTCAAAGCTCCTCAGATGTTTCTAAAGACAATTAATGTCAAGACCTACTACTTTAGAAAGAACAGAGATTTCAATGGACATGGTGGCACATGCCTTTGATCCCAGCACTTACGAGGCAGAGGCAGGTTCAAGGGTCGGCCTGATCTACACAGTTCCAGGACAGCCAGGGCTACATAGAAAGACCCTCTCTAGAAATACCAAAGAAAGAAAGAACAGGGATGTTCATCTAGGTAATTCTATCTCGCAAGAGGCTGAGGCTGGAGGATTATTGCAAGCTCAAAGCCAACCTGAGCCACACTGAAATCTTGTCTCAAGAAAATAAGAAAACAATAGTAAACAAGAAAATGTTGAAAGAGAATAGAAACATTAATAATCAGATATTTAAAGATTCCCTAAATAATGAGACTTGGAAATACCAAAATACACCATCACATTCAAAGCATATATATTATGTTTTAAGTTGTTTATTACAAACTCTGAAGTTAAATACTTCACTGTAGGCAAAGATTAAGAAAACACTGAACCTGTCTAGTATATTAAAAACCACAAACCACCAGCTTTCTAGGTCAAATGCAGTTCATGACTTACTGGAGAAATATTTGGTCCATGAAATAGGTCTTATAATTCTGCTTTCTAGAAATATAGACTCTGTCCACTCTTACCAAACTGGAAAGGCACAGAAATAAGATATCTTACGCAAACACTTTTTTTCCACTCCCCAATTAGTTGTCTGCTGCCTTTCCTGTAGGATTCACTGGTAATATTAATGAATTTCTCAAGCTTCTCCTGGATATTTAGCACTAAATGTACACTGAGTGCTAAGTGAGACCCTTTTTATTTATTTATTTATTTATTTATTTTGAGATAAGCTCTTGCTATGTACAACCCAACCTAGCCTGGGTCTCAAGGCACTTCTGCGGGCCCCTCCTCCACCCACCAACAGACAGACACACAAATATAAACACATCTACAGGAAAAGCCAACTCCTACATGCCTTTACAACTAATCTACCACTGACTTAATAGTCACCACAATAGTAAAAAATGAAGTAGGAAATGTACAATATAAACACTGTGTCATGTGTGTAATAAATACCATGCATTATTTTAAAAATTGAGACTAATACAGTTGCAATTCGATAACATGACAAAAATCTACTAGTTTTGGCAGTTCTGGGGATCAAGCAGAGGGTGCTCTATATGCTAGGCAAGCGTTCTACCAATGAGTCAAACCAGTCCTGCAAAATCTCTACCCTCTATGTCATCATGCCTTCGTCTTTTTTTTTTCAGTTCTAGTCACACCTAGAAGATTTTGGTTTTTTTGGTTTTTTTTTAATGAACAATAGCTCTGCTAAGAAAGACAACTATTCATTGTATTCTTAATAAAGTACAGGATAGCCAGGCGTGGTGGCGCACGCCTTTAATCCCAGCACTCGGGAGGCAGAGGCAGGCGGATCACTGTGAGTTCGAGGCCAGCCTGGTCTACAAAGTGAGTCCAGGATGGCCAAGGCTACACAGAGAAACCCTGTCTCGAAAAACCAAAAAAAAAAAATAAATAAAGTACAGGATAATTATTTACCCGTTACAAATTATTCTTAATAGCATCACTATTCTAATTAGACAAACTATAAAACAGCTTTACTATAATGGCTATTTCCAAACAGCTAAAACTATATCACTCTTCCTTCTTAGTAACTTGAAATCATATCCCACTTTATTTATTCATTCATTCATTCAATTATCTATTTATATTTTTTAACACAGACCATTTTTGTCAGTATCTCTATCATAAAAATATAAGCTGTAAGCTGGAGAGATGGTTTATCAGTGTAGAGCACTTACTAAAGGATCTGGTTTCAATTCCCAGCACCCACACAGGGCTGCTCACAATGGAATATGACCTCTCTGGCCTCTGAGAGCATCTGTACACACATATGCACACACACACACACTCACACACATTTTACAAAACAAAATAAATCTCAAAAAAAAGAAGTTGCTGTCAAAAACTTCACTAGTGCTACAAACTCAGAATACAAATTCCAGTAAAATTAGATAATCTGGGCTATCCTAATTAACTACTGTACTGAGAAGCAGTAACTGAAGGAAGCAGGCAATTGATCACTTACTCTTTCTGGTCCAGGTTATTTACGTACCTGAGTAAAAAACTCAAGCTTAATTGAAACTCTCTTCTTTTCCAGCAAAAATATTTCAATTCTGCTCAAAAGTACCCACAGAAAAACGTTCTAATGATTTGGACAATTATCACAAAAAAACTAGTTCCACCACGGCTGGAAAGATGACTCAACGGTTAAGAGCACTAGTTGCTCTTCCAAAAGACTCCTAGAACCCACTCTGCAACTCACAGCTGTCTGTAACTCCAGTTCTTAGAGACCTGACGCCCTCTTCTGGCCTCGGTGGGAACTGTATTCACATAGCACACAAACATGCATGGGGGCAGAGCACTCATACAACATAAAATAAAAATAAATACATATTTTTTAAAAGGAATAGTAGCATAGAACATAAACTATATGTAATATAATACTCCACAGCTGATAATACTCCACAGTTGACCAGGTCAATAGATACATTGGCACTCCAGAAGGGCCCACCCTTTCACTTCCAAGTATTATGTGCAGCCTCCAACAGGTGTTCAGTAACTATTTGAATTAATTTGCAACTACAAGTGGAATCACTTCTGGCCTACACCTTCCTTTTTCTAACACTACCAAATACACTCTGGAGACGCATATATCTATGTGTTTAGAATACAGAGGTTCATGTGGAGAAAGAGGAACACTTCTTCATTGCTGGTGGGAATGCAGACTTGCACAATCACTTTGGAAATCTATCTGGCGCTTTCTCAGAAAACTGGGAATAGGGCTTCCTCAAGACCCAGCTATTCCACTCCTTGGAATATACCCAGAAAATGCCCCACCACACAAGGACATATGCTGAACCATGTTCACAGCAGCCTTATTCATAATAGCCAGAACCTGGCAACAGCCTAAATGTCCCTTGGTTGAAGAATGGATAAAGAAACCATGGTACATTTACACCACGGAATACTACTCAGCTATTAAAAACAAGGAAATCCCAAAATTTGTGGACAAATGGATGGAACTAGAAATGATCATACTGAGTGAGTTAACCCAGAAGCAGAAAGACTCACATGGTATATACTCACTTATAATTGGGCACTAGCCCAAAAGGCATCTCCCATGAAAGTCTTCACTTACCAGGACATAGGGATAGATATGAGGACATCCTACTGAGACTCTAGGTAAGACAACTATAGGAGATGGGGAAATAGAAGGATATAGAGGGTCCTAGAAACCTACAAGAAGGACATTGTGTGACAGATAGATGGGGGCCCAGGGGGGTCTGCTCAAACTACTGTACTAACCAAGGACAATACAAGTAGTAAACATCGAAGCCTTACTCTGATCTAGCCAATGGACAGGACACTGTGCAGAGCGGGGACTGACTCTGACATGAACTCTGGTGTCCCATATTTGACCACCTCCCCTTGGTGGGGAGGCCTGGTGTCACTCAAAGAAAGAATAAGCAGGCTACCAAGATGAGACTTGATAGCCTCTGACCATATAGTAGGGGAGGAGGTCCCCCTCGGTCATAGGCCTAGAGGAGGGGAATAGGGTGAAAGCAGGAGGGAGGGAGGAACAGGAAGATACAAGTGATGGGATAATAACTGAGTTGTAATCTGAATAAATTAATTAAATTTTTAAAAACAAAAAAGAATAATTTAAAAAAAAAAGAATACAGAGGTTCAAAACAGCAAACCAACCCCTTTCTTCACAGAAACTGACTAGGCAGTTTCAAAGAGAGAAAGGAAAGCCATTAAGATGTAATGAAAGAAGAGACATAATCTCTTCAGAGGAAGAATCATTTCTCACCTTTGAGTTCACTGTATTATAATTCTGAGAGCAAGCTCTTCACATCTTTGGGAAAGTTCATTCAGGAAATAAACTATTGGAAATAGTGTATGAAACAAAAATCATGTAAAATATAGAACGTCTCATCATTTCTAAGTTCATAGATATTACAAAAGCAGCTGAGAATAAATGAAAAGTTAAAGTATACTCTACTGATCAGTGCACATGGAATTCTACTCAAGAGAAATACAACCCCTAAATATATACTTCCAAATACAGTAATTTCAGTCTGTAACACTACATATTAGACCTATGTAGTAATGGAGAGATATTTCTAATCAAAGCAAAGCGCAGGTTTCTACTGAATGAAATGCCCTTAAAGGAAGGCTGAAGGAAAGGTCTTCAGTTCAGCTGCAAAACACTGTACAATGATTCTCAGGCTCTTTCCAAAAGTCAAACCTCAGAATTCTAGTATTAGAATTTGTCCTCAGCTATATTATCACCTGGCTGCTTTTTAAAGAACATACACAACTGACACTTTATGTAAGGTTGATATTTTTTACATTAAAATATACTGTATATAGCTCAGTGACAGCTCATGCTTACAGCTACTGTTTAAGACCTCCTGCATTCAATTCCAGACACACACACACACACACACACACACACACACACACACACACTTACTTCAAGCAAGGAGAATTATTATAAATGCAAGTACCCAGGCATTCTAACAAGAACATACAATAACCTATTCATAGCACTGGATAATTTGATAGTAATTATAATAATCCAATCATATTTTACTTAGCTTCATGTGATCAATAAACAGTTCAAATGAAAGAAAGAAAAACTATAAAACAGAGTTTTTATGCACTGGTCCACTTTAACATAAACTCTTTAAGAATACCCAATGATAGAGAACTATTTTATGAATGTGATTCTGCATCAATTCATGATGACAAGTTGTCAATATAAAGACAAGAAACCCCTGCAATGCTTAGAAACTGAAATATTTCAGATTCCAGAGTTCCTCAATTTTTGAAAATTTGCATAGACATCAGCAGCTGAACACCCTAATCTAAAATCCCCACTTGAGCCATTATGCTGAGTAAGAGCATTCACTTAATGTTCAAAAGTTTCAGAATTGGAGGGTGTTTTTTTTTTTGATTGCTAAGATTACATACCCTCCCTGGCCAGTGTTGGTGCACTTCTTTAGGCCTTTAGTCCCAACACTCAGGAGGCAGAGGCAGGTGGATCTCTGAGTTTGAGGCCAGCCTGGTCTACAGACTGAGTTCCAGGACAGCCAGGGCTACACAGAGAAACCCTCTCTCAGGGGAGATATATAGATAGATATAGATAAAAATTACAGAGCCTCAATCTGTAAAAGTATATGCTTCCAGCTCAAAGATCACAGGGCAAATTGAACTCTGAAATATATCTCTAAAACTTTAACTCATGAGGGTGGGAATGTAGCTTAATTTATAGAGTGCTAACATATATGAAACTCTGGGGTCAACCCACAGATCAACTGCCATTGGTGGCATATGCCTGTAATCTCAGTGCTTGGAAGGTGGATGCAGAAACCTAAGAAGTTGAAGGCTACATAAGAGATTCAAAGTCAGTCTGGGATATGTGAGATCTTCTCTTTAAAACTAAATAAATGTATATACACACATACAAACATAACATACACACACACACACAGAGAGAGAGAGAGAGAGAGACAGACAGACAGACAGACAGACAGACAGACAGACAGACTTGACATATTTAATTTAAGAAAGCTGGAGCCGGTTTGATGGTTAAAAGCTGTTCTTTCAGAGGCCTGGAGTGGTCCCCAGTGCCACATCAGGCTGTTCACAGGAGTCTGCTAACTCCAGCTCTGAGACTCTAATGCCCTCTTCTGGCCTTCTCAGGTACATGCACATACACACATACACAAACACACAAATAATTAAAAATTTTAAAATAAAATGCACTATATTGGACCCTTGGTAAATGAATAAGATCATATTGAGAGAGGTAATCCAGACCTAGAAAAACGAACGTCACATTTTCTATCTGTGGTTCGTTCTAAGTTTTTCAATGAGTATATAACCTGGAGTAAATGCAGAAACCAGGAAAATATAAAGGGACTATGGGGCAGGGAAGAGCAATAGAAGGGGGAATAGCAGGGCACAAGCGATCTGACCAGGAAACATGAGGGTGGGGAAGACACTAAGCAGGGGAAGGGAGATACAGAGGACAGAGGAAGGAGCTGAAAGAATAGTAAGGATTGCCTGAAAAAAATCATAAGCATATTATTTATGATCTAGCTAAAATTACATATAATAACATCTAAGCATGTGTATATATAGTTTAAATGAAGTCATCCCATGTGGGCTGACAATACTCCCACAAGCTATAGACAAAAATTCTAACATCAGACATGAAAAGCCCTCATTTGAGTTGCTGGTCAGGGCTGTCCAAGAGACTCCCAAAACGGATAGCCCTTTTCTGTTGTCCTTTCTTACCTCCCAGAGGTGGAAGGTATGTCCTATTGCTGAAGAACATTCATCTTATCAGGAGACACCATGCAAGCTTCTAAGGAAGGGAAGCAATTAACAGTCCTACCCAGCTGCAACAGTCAGCAGGGCATAATAACCCTCAGGGCACAGTAGTGGCATGCACACCTTGGAAGTAACCAACAGCTCTCTAGTTAGACTTAAGACCTGCACAACAAGAGAGAAATAATTCTGGTATTAGTTCTGGCCAACACCTAGGGCTAGTGAAGACCGTGGAGGAGAAACACATAACCACCTTAGTAAAGCAACATGGTCCCTAACTATAGTTTAAATACTCATCCTCCTACCCATAGTGAGTACAGTTCTCACACCTCATCAAAGAAACGTCTTGCAACAGGGACCATTACCGAAAACTACAACTGATTAAAATGCAGAGTTGTAAAGGCCAGCCCCAACTAATAAATCTACAACACAAACCTTGCACCTAAGACTCAGGGATCATTGCAAAAGAGCAGGAAGGAAGATTTTAAGAACCAAGGGAACAAGAAGTTTATTTTGAGGCTGTGTCTCCTAGAAATGTCAGAGGCTACACTCATGAAGTCTCATCATGGCTGCCTAAACACGACCTGAACTACCAAAATACCAATGGGCATACTAATATAGAAGGGATAAGCTTGAGGGGCCTCAACCACAACAAAGAACTGCATGCAACTGAAGACTACTAGAGAGGGAGAAATGGTCTCCCACAGGGAAGAGTCCTCCTAACAGGTTCTTTAATACGAAGCCTGAGTTCATATGCACACAGTGACATGAGACAGACTGAGAAGGCTGTATTCACATATTTAGAAATATATATAAATTTATACATATGTGTACATAACTAACTATATGTAACAACAACTAAAGAAAAAGAGGCCAAAAATTTGAGAGTCTAAGGGAGGTGCATGGGAGGGGTTTTGAAGGAGGAAAGTGAAGAGGGAAATCGGAGTGATTATAATTTTTTTAATTATAAAAAAAAAATTTCACCAATGAAATATACCAGTGCCACGCATGGTAGTACACTCCTCTAATTCCAGTACCGACAGATGAAACAGGAAGGCTTCTACAAGGCTAAACCCAATCTGGGCTATCTAGAAAGGCAAGCCGCATCTCCCTACCCCTCACCTCCCACACCCACAAGAAAACAAAGGAAAAATACTTTCACTTTCTAATTGTTATTTAAACAAAAATGTGTAGTTTAATGAGCTGCTGGTAACTACCGTGAAGGATGGAGAGACAGCTCAGCTATTAAGAGCTCTTGTTGTTCTTCCACAGGACCCAAGTTCAGCTCTCAGCACCCGCTACATGCAACCCACAACCCTCTATTATTCTAACTCTAGAAGGTGAGACACACACAAGTGAAAGTAGAATATAGGGGGCTCCTCATGGAGGGAGGAGGTCAATGCAGAAGAGGGTAGGAATAGCAGTGTACAGTGATCTGAAAGGGAAATGAGAAAGGAAATATGCTCTTCAGGGATGAGGTAGGAAGGTGATGCATATAGGAGGGGAAAGGTGGGTAAATAACAGTAAGGATGTCTGTAAGGGCCACAAAGAATCATACTATTAACTATTTACACACACACAAACCAAAAAACAAAATGAAACAAAAGAAAACCCTGTAATACATATATTCTGTGTATAAATATACATTTTTAATGAAATTTTCTCATCTAGACTGATGGTGCCGCACTAACAGCCAAAGACCATCTAATAAAACCCAATACTAGACATGAGAAGCCCTCTTTTGAGTTGTTGCTCAGGGCTATCCAAGAGACTCCCAAAATATATAGTCCATTGATGCTGCCCTGGTTGCCTCCCAGAGGTAAAAGGTAGGTCCCCGTTGCTGAAGACACCATGTACTTCAGACAAAGGACCCAAAGGATCCTGAGCTGGAACTGACCTGAATGCCCCTCCTGAGGACTATGTATCACAAGGTACCATGTCAGCTTCCAAAGGAGGGAGCGACTAACAGTCTCCCACCTACGATGCCTATGAGCCACATCAAGAACCAACACTGCACGACAACCTTCAGCGTGCAACATGGGCACACAAAGCTTGATGGTTAACAGCTCTTAATTGGACTTAACACCTGCTCAAACAAGAGGCCTAAACCATGCCTGGTACTGGAATCTAGCTGCTGCGTGCAAGTGCAGTCATGGCTAGTGTAGAACTGTCACCACTGATTTACTAAATCCCTGGCAACAATCTATTAGCTTTGTCCTTACACCATAGGTTAAGTGTAGTCTTTACCCCTCATCAAGGAAACTTCTCTTTGTAACAACCAGAGACCACTACAGAAAACCACAGCCCATCAAAATGCAGAGCAGTAGACTCTAGTCCGTGACTACGTCTACAAAAATGAACAAGGATAACATCAACGAACAGGCCAAAGTAGAAAGAAAAAAAGCCCACAAGACCTCAAGCCTACACAAAACTGAGGAAAGGTAGCCTTCCCCAGGGAAGAACACACCAACTGGTTGTCCAGTGCCAAACGATCAGCCCTGAGAACACATACACAAGTAATAGTGACTGAACAGGTTAGAAACACATATGTATGTATATATGCATGCATGCAATAACAACTAGTGAGATAAGAAGCAATGCATTTGAAGGAAATTGGGGAGAGACATATGGGGGAGTTTGAGGGAAGTAAAGGGAAGGGGGAAATGCTGTACTTATAGCACAATTTCAAATATTAAACAAACAGCAAACATTTTTGCCCAGAAGTAGCTTCCATGATATACACACTAAGGTGCACAACGAGGTTAACAGCTCATTCTCCAAATAACAGTTCAGAGTTCCTCACGCCTATATAAGACACTCCTATCAATGTAAAAGAATAGTCACACACACACAACTCGCCCTGTCCCCAAATAGTCCACTTAAGGGCCAAAATTTACTGTTATAATATCCTTTCAATTTCATAAAGCAACAGTGACAGCAGAGTAAGGTACATGTCTCTATGTACCTAATGCTCCACAACTTTTTATAATACAGGATACTGTATTTCTGTTCCACATAACTACAGCTGCCACAAATAAGAACATTCAGGATTTCATCATATACAGAACCACAGTGGGTGTGCTGGCACACACCTATAATTCCAGCACTTCTTGGGAGGCAGAGGCAAGATGATAATAAGGATTAAGACCAGTCTGTATTTTTATACCAAGACCCTTCCCTCTCTCTCAAAAACAAAAATAAAAACAAACCAACCAAATAAATCAAAATATAACAGATGACAGAAAGCTGCACGAAACACAGAAATAAGAATGACTGACTTGCTAGTTCCTACTGTGGGTCACAGAACCTATTTCATTCCTGTCTAATGACAGCCTGAAACAAAATGGGAGAAAAAGTAAAAAAAATTATTTGAGTGAGTGACTGACTTCTTTCAAAGTCAAGTCCCCAGCATTTCTAAGTTCCTCAAGTTGCAACAGTAAGGTACTGATACCCTATGAGCATACACAGGGGGAGGAGGTCCCCCTCAGTCACAGTCATAGGGGAGGGGAGTAAGGGGGAAATGGGAGGGAGGGAGGAATGGGAGGATACAAGGGATGGGATAACAATTGAGATGTAATATGAATAAATTAATAAAACATATTTTAAAAATATTTTTAAAAAGAACTGTCAATCAAAAGTTTTGATGCTAAGCTAAATATGTTCCTGTACTTAAGTCAACATTCTATACTCTGAATCTTACGACTTCCAAGATTTTAAACACTAAAAACAATTAACATCATTTATGTTTTCACAGCTAGACGCAGGAAAGCCCCCCAAGTCTTCAACTTCTATGTACTGTCTCAGAAATGTGAGTGTGAATCCTTTCTCTCTGCCCTTTGAGCACTGATGCAAGTTTCTTACCTTATCTTTCTCATGTGGAAGCAGTGATACAGGAGGTAAACAAGAAAGCGACTCACAACCCTCTTTCCCTTCAGCATTGGATGTCTTAGTGTTGAGCCGGTAGAGAGGTCCATCTTTAAGAAGTCTGCCATGGCCTACGGCACGCTTGATTGCCAATCGTAGCTGCTGATGGAACCCAGAGGCAGCATTGCCTCCATAGGCAGCAGACACATCCTTCTGGCTTTTCAAAAAGCGTTCAATACTTTTCAAAGTTGAGCCACTAGACTCTGCCAAACCCTCAAATGCCCGTTTGAGTAATTTATTCCAATCCACACTTTGCTTATTATCCAATTTTCCATGGTTTCGAGGTTTAGGGAGTGCTATTCGCCCAGGATTATCAGGATCTTTATAGGAATTGAGACCTTTGTTTGAGACTTTTAAAATTGTCCCATCTTTAACACTCAACTCCAACTGCTCTAGAACAGTTTTACGATCCAAGCCATGGGATGAAGACACTGCGTTGCATATTCTTTCCTCTGAAGGTCGCTGTTTCTGCTTCTTGACTTTTTTGATGGCCTCCAAAATCCACTCCGTGTACAGCGGGTTAGCGAGTTTTACCATGGTGAAGGATTCTGTATATCCATAGAGTCGTTATCCCTTATCCTGATGCTGAGTAAGTCTTACACCATGGAAAACAAGATTCTCGGAGGATGGGAACCAGTTAACCATAGCATACAAGATTTCTGGCCTGAATCTTCCCTCTGTTCACAAAATAGAATTACAACCTACTTTCCCTTTAGAAATCAGAAGCACTGGTTCTTTGAACTATCTCGGAGCTTCCCAATAGCACCACACATCGGTCTCTATTCCACATACGCTCCTGTACTCCACACATCTGATTCCCGGCTTCAAGCAGAAAATGAGTATCTTAAGCCTGAAAAGCAATTAAAATAATGTCATTTTTCTATCAAGAGCCACTCTATAAATAAGTTATCAGGTGAAACACTCTAGTCTTTCTTAAAGCAACGTATTTACCAAGCACTCCTAAGAGTTAAATACAGTACTATCAATATTCCAAAACAATCACTGGAAACCACTGGAACAAAACCAGAAGAAAAAAGATGAGTAGTTAAGGTAAAATGGGGAAATAAAATGAGATGGTCTATGAATGACCTTAAGCTGTAACTAAGCAGAGAAGTGCTATTTTCTTCTCCGCAATCTGTGCTCACCAGTCTATGGATTCAACTCTTCCTCCACATTTCCCCCAAGAAACTATTCAGTACTTCAATAAGTATCTGGATTAGTAGAAAGACTCCTGCAATGAAAGCAAGAATGAATCATCTTTCAAAATTCCAGTGGGGAAAAAAAACAATCAATAAGGTATGCAGAAAACCACTGAGAACAATTTGACTAGTTCATACACTAAAGGAAATAAACATGTTCCACATGTCACAATAAAGGCATTAATGCAAACAAAAGCAATGAAAATAGCTTAGTTTGAAAGTGCTTAAAGAATTTTAAAGTAATCCAATTTCATTCAAACTTTCACTAATACCCATATACTGAGGGAAATGACTGTCAAAGTACTTATAAGCAACGTCCTGCTAAATTAGAAATAAGAAAGGCCTAGAATCATTTGAATCAAATGCACACACTACATTTGAAATGTACACTATAGTAGACAAGTATTGCTTATGTGTATTTATAGAAGAGGATCTAATTTTTAAAAAGTGACTCTGAGATAGCTACCTCGCAGTGAGCATTACTCAATAAAAGAAAAACATACACTACTTTTCTGGGTCAAGAAGCTGTCAGATACACATTTTTTAAGCACTAAAATAATGAATTTTAAGCTTTTCCCTTCAAAACTAAGTTTAACTTTGAACTTCTCTTGTTCTGAAGAACATGAGAAATATAAGCACAACCAGAAAAAAAGAGGGACATGTCCTCCAGCAAGTATTCTTAATAGCTACGTTAAGAGCAAAAGGAAAATTTGATACAGGTTGGGGAAGAAACAGTACTATAACTCTGACAAGAAAGCAAAGGGTGCAACAAGACATTAGCACCTGGGGCAAAATTATCTAACTAAAAGAAGCTCCTGGGGGAGTGGGGGGAGGTCTTAATTTTGGTGAAAGCCTTAAGAGGACAAATATCAGATGTATTACTCAAGTTTATATTTTGATATAGAGACACAGACACAGACATAAACTTTAAAATAACGAGAACTAAGACCTAAGAAGCTGGGAACAGCCTATGTGGTCGAGCGTTCAGGTGAAAGAATGAATGACAGTCACTCATTGTCTTTCCGGCCGGAAGTTTCCCCCATCTCCAGGTCTGCAGAAACTAACGCTTTTAGGATCTGAACCCCAACTCTCAGAAAGTACACTAGCAGCTAGAAAGACAGACCAACCGGTCTTTCCCGCGTCCTCCCATCCCAACACACGTCTTCGCGCCCTCGATTTAAAAGCCCCAGGAACTTTAAAAACTTGAAGCGGCAGAGCCTCGCAGTTTTGCCAACGGACTGCTCCGCCGGTCCCATTCTATGGAAATACAGCCCGAAGAGTAAGTTAACAATGAAATCACGTGGAGTTAAGAGCACCAAGCTCTATCCCCAGCTCCTGCGAGCTCTTAGCTCCAAGCGGTCGGCTAAGAAGAGCAGTGTGGGGGACTCGGGCAGTGACGGAGCCTGACAGGTCGGGCAGGTCCGGCCCAAAGTCGCAGAGCTCTTGACAGGCAAAGCCAGCCGCCAGCCGTCCCGGCCC
Source organism: Acomys russatus (assembly GCF_903995435.1). Classification (NCBI taxonomy): domain Eukaryota; kingdom Metazoa; phylum Chordata; class Mammalia; order Rodentia; family Muridae; genus Acomys; species Acomys russatus. The sequence continues at coordinate 13,858,160 of NC_067163.1, read as the reverse complement.
AGGGCTGACAGTCCGACAGACACAACACCACACGTGCTGCCTGCACCCACAACCACGGCACCCACCAGGCTGTCACCCCGCACCGCTCAGCCCCGCTCGGGTCTCCGCGCACTCGGCACAGCCCGGAGTGCGCGCCCGGCGCCGGGAGCGGCGGGCGGACGGACGGCGGGCGCGCCCCCGAGGGAGAGCGGGCGAGCCCGCACAGCAGCCCCAGGCTCCGCGGCCTGGCTGCTCGCCGCCCGTGAGCACCGACTCCGGGAGTGGGCCGCCGGAGGAGCGAGGGCGGCGGGGCCGCGGGCGCGGGCCGGGAGGGCGGCGCGGGCCGGCTGGGCCGCGGAGTCGGACGCGAGGGGGCGGCCGCGGCGCCCAGCCCGAGGCCTGGCGCAGAGCAGCGGGAGGCGGCGCAGGCCGCGGCGGGGCCTGCAGCAGCCCGCCGACCCCGCGAGGCGCCGAAGCCGACTCCGGGGCGGCTTGGCCTCCGGCTCGGCAGCCGGGAGCGACCGGGGGCGGCCCCTCGGCTACTTACCTGGGGGGAAGACAGCCGGGATCCCGGGGGCCCGGGCCGGACCGCGGAGATGCCCCAAACTGACACGGCCGCCATCTTGGAGACAGTGAGCTCCGACTGGGGGGAGGGGAGGCCAGGCGGCGGAACAGCCGCGGGGGGAGGGGAGCGTCGCGAGGGAACGGCTGCCCGGGGAGGGAGCGGGAACAGCCTGCGCGGGAGGGAGGGAGGGGAGGAGCGGAGGGGCGCGGGAGGAGGGCAGCCGGTAGCTGGAAGAGCAGGCTCGTCGCCGGGAAGGGCGGGAGGGCGGGGCGACGGGGGGCGGAGGAGTCGCTGGGCGGGTCACGTGGGGCGGGTACAAAAGGCCGAAGCCAGGGTGGAAGCGGGAGTTGGCCGGGCTGGAGGCCAACAGCTGGGGGCGTACCTCCTCCTTTTCTCACGCGCTGAGGTCTGGCGGATGGCGAGGCCCGAAGCGGAAGGTGCAGCCGGATTACATAGCCCGGGAAACTTGGGGCAGGCGCTTGGGTGGGGCGGCTTCGGCGCGACGCCGAAACCCGGAGCTACTCAGCTCGGGGCAGCCCGCGCGCGGCGTCCGTTCCCATCCCCAGTCGCATGTTTTCGCCCGGGCTCGCACCTGTGTCTGCCTCCGTGGTACGGCTCCCCCGGGCGTGGGGCCTCCACGGTGGCTCCGGGAGCCCCCGAGGCTGGGTGGGGAGACGCGGGTGGCAAGTTCCTTCTTTTGCCTTCGCCTTTCTGCTCACTCTGCACTCAAACCGCTCCACCCCGTGATTTCAAATAATAGAGTCTGGCCAGAGATGGGAGAGCGGCACCGAGTTGGACACCCTGTCGGCCAGCAGGATGCCCACCCAAGCACACTCCCTGTCCCCCCCCCTGCCCGAAAGTTGCCAGAGCTTGGAAACACGTTTATAAGAAACATCACCCACCGAGCTCGGTTTCTAGGACTTGGACAAGGTCACGTAGCTATTATGACACACACTTGCTTGTGGAACCTGGGTCTCCCATCCCTTCCAGTCCAGACTGATGGCTGAACTGCAAAGAGACACTTGGTGTGGCCAAGTCTGTCCTCTGCTGGCTACCTGTTCCTTTGTCTTGTCTTTTGATCTTCTAGAAACTTGAGAAATTGAAACACATACATACACACACTTTCACTGGAAAGACATGTTAAATGCTCAATGGTTTGAGATGTACCTGTTTTGTGTCTTTTTCCTAGACTACTCCCCCAAGACCTCAGTTTAGCACAGCTTTGCCCCCCCCCCCGAAAGCCACCTGCTAGTCGCTGCCCTAACTTTGATATTTACTTTCTTTTCTGAACTTCTGTGGTGCTATTTGCTTTATTCGTTTTACGCTTAAGACGTAGTCCTAATACTTTTAACGGATTCCCAGATAAATGTTCTTCCACAGTGCTGTTTGACATCTCCAGAGTCTAACCAACATGATGTCTAGGCTCAAAACAGCGCTTGTAATGAATAAGCCTTTGTAAGCTGCTGAGAGACGAGTTTACACCTCACCTCATGTCCTGTCTCAAAACCTCATTCTCTGCTTCCAGATCAGTATAGTCCTCCACCCTAAATCTCGGCCAGACTATTATGCACCATAGACTGGTAAAGCCATTCCATATTAGGACTAGCCTGGAAAACTCCCATGAAGGGCCTGGCCTGCAGTGCCCTATACTAACACTGGCGTTGATAACAAGAAGTTGTGATTATTGAATCACCCTTACTTACTTCCAAACCCCAGATTACATTACACAGCTATTAGAAGAGAAATTTGGAGACCGGAGTATCACCAAGATCAAGATTCAGTGGGCACCGTCTCGAGGGACTATGGTGGAGGCTGACAGAGCAAGACACCTAGTATCATCCTCTGGCCTCCAAAAGTGGACAGGCCTGCGTGCACAGGGTTTGTTGTTGTTGTTGTTGTTGTTGTTGTTTTGGTTTGGTTTTTTTGTTTGTTTTGTTTTGGGTTGGTTTTTTTTGTTTTTTTTTTTTTAATTACTAAATGGCATGCTCAGAGCTCTTTGCAAGTTTTGCAGCAAAGAGAAATCTGTTTTTACTAATGAAAAGACAACTGCAGTCCTTTAAAAGAGCAGGGTTTATTTTAGCAAAACTCTTAGGTTTGTTGGAGATTTTTGTTGATCTTTTGAGACAATTCAGACAGTTAAAAGTTATTTCCTCTGTCAACCAAAAAACCACCGCCCTCATCTGAAAGGGACAAAGAGTTTTTTCTGTGTCCATTCTGAGTAACTACGACCGGGACATAATTGCTCCATTTGTACCTTCATTAAAACCAACAGTATTATTTTATCACTTAGAAATTCACGAGGTGGAATATCAAATATTGTAGACGATTTTTTAATATCTAACTACAGAAGTATTTAAGAAACAAAAACTGAGAGAGATGCTCAGTCCCTCGGGGTACTCAGCTGAAGGCGAGTATCAGCATTTCCAAAAAGCACATGAGCACGCTCTCAGGTGGTTGAGCTCCCTGTCCTAGGACGTGGTCAGAAGTGCTGGGTACAGCCCTGAACGTTTCATCACACCGGGCCCCTTGGTGTCATGGCTCTGCCCTTCAGTTTTCTTTATCCTTAGATGAAAACGCTGGGATTTTCATTTAATTATCATAGTTAAAAGTCCTTTACAAGATACATGTTAATGGTTTATCAACTTGACCAAATTGTATAAACAGATTTAAATACTTGTCCATTAAAGCAAGCTTCCCAACCACCATTTATTTTAGTAGGAATATTCTAAATAGGTATAATTCCCCAAACAGAATTGTGATTAGATCTTAAATTGTGCTATTTAACATTTCTATATTGTATGTGTTTGTGTGTGTATGTCTATATTATCTATATACATTTGGATTTTTTTAAACTGCAGATTTTTCAATTAAACTTTAACTTCACTCACTCTAGCTAGAGATACCCAAAGACTGTATTTATTTATTCATTATTTTTGTTTGTTTTTTGAGGCAGAGTTTCTCCATGTAGCTTTGGCCATCGTGGAACTCACAGAGCTCTGCCTGCCTCTGTCTCCCAGAGTGCTGGGATCACAGACATGTGCCACCTCCCCTGGCTTTTTCATCCAAATTACACAAAAGACATAAATCTCTAATAACATATTTGATGCTTTATACCTTAAGCACTGATGTTTCTTATATTTAAAATGTCCTATAGAACAATTAGCTGGGATTACAAAAGTAACTAAGCAGTAGTTGTGTTTTATTAATTAAAAAGGGGGGAATGATATACCGCAGTGGCTCCTTCCGAGGTTCCATTTCCAAGCATTTAAATGTGAGGACAAATAAGTAAAAATACAAGGGGGAAATAGTCCATCTAATTTTTAAATTATACAAATCTTTATTTCAGATACATGTGTCCCCATCTGCTGCCTTCACTCTATTAGGCCACGCTGTGTTGTTGATTACTTAACGTTAGAGCTAGTAGTGCTGTTATGTGTCATATGTAAATATTATGTCAGAAGAAGAGGGTACAAGAAAAATAATTCCTCTCTGGATCCTGATGGCTGATAGTCTTGACCTGGCCTAGAGTGTCTTTAGTAGTGGCTTTCCCAGCTAGTCATTTTCTCTGCAGACTGCTGCCCTGCACACTGTCCAGACTCATCTACATCAGATCCCATGAGTGGGTTTCGTGGGATCCTTGGCGAACAGGGAGAATTATGAATGAGAACTGGAAAAAACGCTGTGTCTGCAGGGACTGGTTGACTGTTTAGAACTGCAGTACAGTGGAGAGATTGGAATGTCACAGGTCTAGAGACTAATTACCCAGTCTGGAGCTAGCTTAATCCCTGGGACAGCCATTTCTTGCCTGCCCGAGAAGAGCCGTTCCTTGCCTACCTCTGTCAGAACTAATATCCTATGAATAATTGATAAACCCTTTTGTGATTTATTAACTTAAAAGGCTACTAGCTTTTATCATCCCAAAAGCTAAGAGTGTTACCAGATAGCGTCTCAGACCGAGAGAAACTTTTCCCCGTCTTGCTGTAGCTGCCTCTGTGATATATCCAGCAAGGTATTTTAGATTTGCCTTGATTTATGACTTTCTTTGTTCTTTAAAACTATAAAACTTCACCAAACTGCTTCCACATTGGAACATGAAATTTGAGGTAACCTAAATCTGTGTTCCTGGACCCTAGTCACTCAGAATGGCTCCAGATTTAACTCTCTCTTACTCCCTTTAAGCTGGACGCTGTGCTTTTGCATTGGGGGTAGTTTATCTCCAAACAATCCCTCCTTTTGAGAAATCTTGTTTCGTGTGTGTGTGTGTGTGTGTGTGTGTGTGTGTGTGTGTGTGTGTGTGTAGAATTATATATGTTCCTGGGAAATTGCTTGTTTGTGCTAGTTAGGGAACATGTGGTTTGGAGTTGGTTGTGTGTGCTACTTTTTGGGATTGGCTTTCTCAGCTTTGAGCCTAAAATCGCCATCTTGTTCCACTAGATCTGGGGGTCATCTTGCTTATTTACAGGAATGTGAGAGTTTTCAAGACACTGGGTGGCCAGTCAATCGCTTATATGTATGTGTCTCCCCAGGAAAGCCAATAAAGTTCATTCTGACCCAGGAGTGAGTTTGTTGGGTTCTGTGGCCATTGCATGTTGTGAGGTGTTTGCCCTGACTCTTTTAGGTAGGGGGAACAAGTGCCTCTTTGCTGTCTTTATGATCAGGCTCTCATAAAATTCCTAAGCTTCAGGTTTGGCGATTTCATCAGGGAAAAGACAAAACTAGGTAACTGAGGAGGAGTGTCAAGAAACAAAGCCCAAATGATAAGTCAAAATATTTCAAAGATGAAACCAAGACAAACAAAACAGAAACCACACTGGCTTCAAAGTTTCAAAAAAGCAAAAGTCAAATTGTTGTTAGAGATCTGAAATCAACCAAGAAAAAATTGAACTAAATATCTAGACCTTAAAATTCTTTCAAAGCAAACAAACTAGATACCTTACATGAGCTAGAGAGTTATCACGTTAGGATCCTTAATTAACCCTCTCAGTAAACAAATGGACCATCCCAAGCCCAGGAAAGAACTCACCCACAACCCTCTTAAGTAAATAACAGATGGCCTGGACTCTGGGTCCATGTAGATACGTGGCTTCCATTCAGGTGACTCATCCAGTGAAAACCAGATCATTCTCTGAGGCCCTGGTTGTGACTCCATAATTACCAATGAAAACGGCACAGCTCGAGTCATAAAGGGAATAAAAGGTAGTTTATTCTGGCACTGTTCTGAATGACCACAGCCTGGGAACACAGATTTAGGTTACCCCAAATTCCACATTCCAACGTGGAAACAGTTTAGTGAAGTTTTATAGTTTTACAAAACAGAAAGTGATAAATCAAGACAAGTTTAAAATCCATTGGTGGGTACTTGAGAGAAGTGGTTTCAAGAGGGGAGAAGCTTTTCAATAGGCCTCAGATGCCATCTGATGTTGTTGTTAGCTTTTGGGTTGGTGGATCCTAGTAGTCTGCTGTTAAGATTTCAAAAGATTTTTATCAGTTAGTCACAGGATAATTGTAGGCAAGGAATGGCTGTCCCCCTGCTAAATGGAGCTCAAGATAAGATAATTAGCCTTTGGACCAGCAACATTCCATTCTCTCCATATCACCACAGCTCTCAAGAGCCAATCAGCCTCTGCAGAGGCAGCTTCTCTCCAGGAGTTCTTATTCACACCTTAAATAATTTGCTCTAGAAATCCCTGCTTTTCTTCTATTCTTGGTAACCATGTTTTATTCATCCCAGGTCAGTTCAAAAGTCAAAGAGACTAATTGTGTTCTGTTTTCACTGGAAATATTTTTAGTGCATTTACATGTAATATAGTAATGGATGGAATTTACACTTATATTCACTGCTTTAATGTTTTAGTTTATTCTGGTTCATCCCTTTTGTATCTTCTGTTCTATCTTGCCTTCTTTTGAGTTCATTAATATATTCCAATTATGGGAGCTAAAAGGATGGCTCAGCAGTTAAGAGCACTTGTTCCTCCTTCAGAGCACTTGTGTTCATTTTGTCTCTGGACAATTAGCCTTTGGACCGGCAGCATTCCATGCTCTCCATAGCTGACAGAGACTCAACTTGAGTTTGGTCATGTGGTTGATGACTGCCTATCGCTCCAGCTCCAGGGGATGCAGTATCATCTTCTGGACCCTGAAGGTGTCAGACAACACATGACATACAGTCACGCAAACAGAAACACGTACACATAAAAAAGTAAACTGGATAACCAATTTGGGAGCTCACCCTGGGAAAGCTATTTCTCTCACTCTCAGCATTCTTTAGTTGCCTGTAGTTTTTTGTTTTGTTTTGTTTTGGGTTTTGGTGGTGGTGGTGGTGGTGGTGGGGTTTTGTTGTTGTTGTTGTTGTTGTTGTTGTTTGTTTGTTTTTGTCTAGGGTTAGGACCCCATGAGATTTTTACCTCCCATGTTAGCATGTCTATGGGTGTCAACCTTGTTCAGTTCACATTTAAGCGGGCATGTTGATGAGACTTGTGGGTGTAGAGTTTCAGATATTTCTAGGAGACACAATCACACAACAAACTTCTGTCCTTCTAGCTCTTAAAATATTTTCACCTCTTCTGCTTCTGAAACCTTGAAGCCCAGCAACATGTCCTCCAACAAGTCCACACCTCCTAACCCTTCCCACACAGTTCCAGCAACTGGGAACCAAACATTAAAATATATGAGCCCTTGTAGGTTCTACTCTGAGATCCATGACTTCACTAACCCTTGATTGTTGGTTAGGTATCTGTACCAGGCATAGTTTCCCTCATTTTGGGTAGATATTAAAAAGCTATTGGTTACAACAAAGGTATAAATGCCAGTTATTGCATCCTTATGTATACAGTGACATACAGGTCATTGTTGTCGTCCATGAGCATAAGGTCTTGCTAGGACTATGGATTCCTTCCCTCCCTTGGAACAGGAAAGCTAGTACTTACGGAGAAGGCGTTTGGGTCAGAACCTGCTCTGATCCTGCAGGTCCTGTACACAAAGTGCATGGTGTCTGTGGCAACAGGGATTTGTCTTCAACCTTTGAGAGGCAGCCAGGGACAACAGCAATAGGCTGTGTGTTTTAAGAACCTCTTGGACAGCCCTGACCAACAATTCAAAAGGAGGCTTCTTGTGCCTAGTATTAAATAGTTTATGTCTCTTGGCACAAAGCATTGTTAGCCGCGATTGGAATTTTAAAAAACTATTTATATTTATTATGTGTATATTATATAAGTGTGTGTGTGTGTGTGTCAACAGGTTAATGTCATCAGAGAGGAAGGAGCCCCAGCTGAGAAAATGCTTCCATGAGACCCAGCTGTAAGGCATTTTCTCAATGCCTGCACATATGTCTGTGTAGTATGTACATGCAGGACCTTTGGAGGTGAAATGATGTTGTGTCCCCTGACACCACAGTCACAGACTGTTGTAAGATGCCATGTGGGTACTGAGAATTGGACCTGAGTCCTCTGGAAGGGCACTTTGTGATCAAGGGGGAGAGGGCCCAGCCAATTGTGGGTGGTGCCATCCCTGGGCTGGTGGGCCTGGGTTCTATAAGAAAGCAGGCTGAGCAGCCATGAGAAGCAAGCCGGTAAGCAGCACCCCTCCACAGCCTCTGCAGCAGCTCCTGCCCTGCTTGAGTTCCTGTCTTGACTTCCTTCAATGATCGACTATGGATCTGGAAGTGTAAACTAAATAAACATCTTCCTCCCCAGCTTTCTTTTTGGTCATGGTGTTTTGTCGCAGTAATAGAAGCTCTGACTAAGATTACATATATTTTTTAATTACTATATATGTAAATAAAATATATAACTATATATAATAAAATATTTAATTGCAAGTAGATAATAACATGATTCCTTGTGACTTTTTCAGGCATTCTTCCTGTTACTTTGCCCTCCTCCCTCTGTCTTCTGAGCATGCTGTTGACACTGACGTGGCCGTGTCAAGGACCCCCCTGCTCAGACTGATGGAGGATGGGAAAGCCTTCCTCTGGTGTGGATGTTGGTAGTGTGCGCAGGAATTATCTACCATAGCTTTCTCCCCACTGGATGTTTGTAGCCTGAAGACAGCTCCTTACAGGAGCATACAGAAACCCATAAGCCATAAACCTTGCCTTGTTTATCTATATGTAATAACCCCACTTCCCAATGAAACTGTATAAAAAGCACACCAAGCTTCCGGGGTGCTGAGGTTTTGCCAGCCAACAGCCCAGACCACTTAACTTCTGGCTATTTTCTGTGTCATGTCATCTCTGTCGAAGCTGAAGCTTCCATGACTGTGCCTCTGGAGACTCAGCTAAACATGGGTCAAAAATACTGGGGGAAATTGCTGCTACGTCAACATCACAGACTGCAGACCTCATCATTACTGCCTAAATGATATAATGCGGTAAATACATAACTGTTATATCATATTAAGGTCTACAGAGAATCTGGAGATGACATCTGCAGGAGGTGTGATAGGTAATGCTCTGACAAAACACTCCAATATGAAGGACACCTCCATGGTCTCTGTATCAGCTCCTGCCCTGTTGGAGTTCTGCCCTGGCTTCCCTCAATGACAGACTATTACAGACTAGAAGTATAACAAATAAAAAGTATAATAAGCCAAAATAAACTCTTTTCTCCCCAAGTTGCTTTTAATCATGGTGTTTTCTCACAATAGAAAAGTAACTAAGACAATATGTATTTTCTAGTGAGCTGTTAAACCTATTCACTGAGTTCTTAATTTTTGTCATATTTTAGGCTATCAAATTGTCAGGTGATTGCAAAAATAAATCCAATTCATATCTTTGCATTTATTTTCCTGAACACATCAGTCCCTGGTTTTTAAAAGCTGTTATTGATTCCTGTGGTTGCTGGACCTTCTGTGGGTGTAGTTTTTGCCATTTTGTTGTCGTTTTCCTTTTCTACCATGAGCTCTGACTCTTACTGTTACTCCTATTTGATAGACACCTCTATGGTAAGTGTGCAGAGGCTCTGGCTAACTTTCCACACATCCAGAAAAGGCTGAGCTTGTCCTCTGCAAAGCAGGGAAGAGAAGGCTGTTCCTTATCAGTCACAGAGTGAGTTAACCTGAAGCTACAATTTATCATGGATTAGTTCATCTCTCCCTGATGCTTCTGTGGCATAACATTCCCGGGATCTGGCTGGGAGATATGTTCCTTCCAGAACCTTCCATCCTAGTGGATGCTTCACTCCAATCCTCTTTCCTTGTGTGCACAGGTCTGCCAAAAATGCCATTCAGGACAGGCCATGGTGGTGCTCTCCTTTAATCCCAGCACTCAAGGAGACAGTGGCAGGCAGATTGCTGTGAGTCTTAGTCCAGCCTGGTCTACAAAGCAAATCCAGGACAGCCAAGGCTACACAGAGAAACCCTGTCTCAAAAAACCAAAACAAGAAAGAAAAAGAAAAAAATGTCATTCTGCTTCCCAGCACTTGGGGAGGCAGAGGTGGGTGGATCTCTGAGTTCGAGGCCAGCCTGACCTACAAAGGGAGTCAATTTCTTTGGGTTGTATGTATTCATAAGTGTGGGTGATCGCAGAGGTCAGAAGAGAGTATTGGATCCTCTGGAGCTGCAGTCACAGGTGGTTTTAAGCTACCTGACATGGGTTCTGGGAAATAAACCCCATTCTTCATGAACTGAACATCGAATCCTTAACCCCTGAGCCATCTCTAGTCCTTCTACTTGGCTTCTTAGACACTTTCTTGTGCATCTTCAGAATGTGGCAGATGGGTTGAGAAAAAAAAAACTGACAGTATCTTGGACCAACTCACTCATTCTTTATCTCTGGGAATCTGGCCCCACTATCTCTTCAACTCTCATTGATGTCTTTGTAACCTAGAGCTTTCTCCTGTACTCAGAAGCAAACTCCAGAAGGCAGACTTATGGCTAGACTTTCTCCAAGAGACAAAGGTACTGATCAATGTTCTATCTAAGCCACCCTCATTGTTCTCAGCTGAATATCTGCCTATTCTCCTCATTCTTGGAACAAGAAAAGGTTTTTTTAATGTAAGCATCTGGCCTTCTATTTAAACAGGAGCAAGACTGCCTGAAGTGTCTGAATATAGCCTCCCAGCAATAGCTGTGCATCACGAGCACCCAATGACTTAATTCCACACCAGACCTTGCTAATGATGACTTTATGAGGGTGAGATGAATTCGGCTTTGTTTTAAAATCTCTCCAGGTAAGAACAGTTGCTATTACCACAATTGAGTAACAGGCACTAGACTGACTCTCCTCCACTTGTACAAATGGAAACACTGACAAACTAGATGAGACAATTTTTAGACATTGAACAATAGACAGTGTAGGACAGTGATTTGTAAGATAAGAATAAGAAATAAACGGAGCCATAGAGTTGCCCCCACACAGTGTATTGTCCTAGTTTCCAGGTGCTCACGTGAAGACACAGATATCAGGATTTGTAGCCCGTGGCAGCAAAGCAGAAAGGCAGAAGCTTCCCGTATGCAGCACTCCTCAGGGCACCCGGAGGGCTTCCCTGGCTGTTGGAGAAGCACTGGTTGCACATCTGAGAAGAAGCTAATTGGAAACTAACCGAAGAAAGGAACCATCTATCTGAAAGGGGTAGGTAAAAACGATCCCCAGAGCATCCATGAGAGCGGAAGTAGGGCCCATCCGTGACTAGGCAGGATGGAAAGACCTTGCAGTAACTTAGGCCTGATCCCATTCTTGCAACAATGAGTCAGTTACTTCTCTTGATAGTGTAGGGAGTGGGAGATGGCTGAAGAATTGATAACTGAAAGACACCCACACACACACACATTTAACAAAAAGTACCAACCTCCAGTTCAAGTAGAGGGAAAATGTGGAACCACACCAAGGCTTCTTGGCCTTCTGTCTCATACATCCTCAGAATTTGGCAAAGAATTTAAGAACTACATTATAGTAAAGTTGTTGAAAACCAGTAGAATGCCTAACTTTGACCAGGGGGAAAAGATATGTGTGCAAATGAAGAAAGATAGGAATCAGGGTTCTCATGAAACTATGTAGCTAAAAGCAAAGCATATAAAGACTGTTGAGAAATTAAGACTAAACCTAAAATTCTTTTATTTTATTTTATTTATTTATTATTATGTATATAGCACTCTACCTGCATGTACATCTGTGGCCCAAAAGAGGGCATCAGATCACATTATAGATGGTAGTGAGCCACCATGTGGTTGCTGGGAATTGAACTCAGGACCTCTGGAAAAGCAGTCAGTGTTTTAACCTCTGAGCCATCTCTCCAGCCAGTTTTTTTTTTTTTTTTTTTTTTTTTTTTGAGACAGAGTTTCTCTGTATAGCCCTGGCTATGCTGGACTTGCTTTGTAGACCAGGCTGACCTTGAACTCACAGAGATCCACCTTCCTCTGTGGCTGATAAAATACCTTTAAAGCGAGCTAATAACACTGTATTGTGAGGCTCAGTGACTGAGGCCTCTGACAGACAGAGGGCTTTCATAGAATTCTGATCAACAAAGTGCTGTGCATTCCTAACATGATGATTTCATTTGATGGTGCAACTGTCTGAATTAAGAGGACACTGCCTGAATGCATTTGGCATTCCAACTGCAGCTCACTTTTGCTCTTTGCCTTCAGCAACCCGTCGCTTCCCCAGAAACTGTTTAAAATGACTATTACTTCATGTACAACTAAGGCTTCGTTTAAAATTTTGATAATAAACTCCCTGGAAGTTTAATAATTCAAGATCAAGTCTGTTTTAACAGTTGGAATTTCCTTGAGCCATTATCAATAATCTTTTAAATTTTCCTGCTAACTTGTTTTTATATAAACTTAAGTGTGCAAAATGTTTCAAACGTATTAGATATTTTCCATTGTGATACACAAAAATTTTTAATCAGATTTGGCTGTTATCCTTTCTCTCTCTCTGAAAAATGTGGCTGGAAGTTTGTTTGTTACATAAGTGGTATAGATCCACTGGGATGCATAAACACAAACAAACAGGGAATCTATGTACCAGACAGAGCAAAGTTTTTGTTGTTGTTTTGTGTTTTGTTTTGTTTTGTTTTTCGAGAGAGGGTTTCTCTGTGTAGCCTTGGCTATCCTGGACTCACTTTGTTTACCAGGCTGGCCTTGAATTCACAGTGATTCTCCTGTCTCTGCCTCCTGAGGGCTGGGATTAAAGGCCTGTGCCACCATGCCCAGCCAGAGCACAGGTTTTGATGGCCTTAAGTATGACTACGTTCTGCCTCTCTAAGGTCTGTCACCAAGTCCTTCTTTTGTCATCCATTCAAACTTTTGTTGACCATACTTAAAAACCATGTATTTTATAAGCTTAGATGGGAAAAAGAGAATTGAGGGGCAGAGACATGGCTCAGTGGTTAAGATCACACACTGCTCTTGAAGGGGACCTATGTTCAGTTCCCAGTATCCACACAGGAGTTCACAACTGTCTGTAACTCCAATTCCAGGGATCTGGTACTTTCTGACCTCCATGAACTCCAGACACCACATCATGTCAGCAAAACATTCATATGCATAAAATGAAAATAAATCTTTAAAAAGATAATTTACTGAAAAAAAATTAAGGAATATGTGAAAATAATAGCTAGTTATATTTTACTAATGAGATTTATATAACTTTAATTCTTTTATACTGTATGTGCTTTTACTTTTAAATCCAGATGGTCAGAAGCTGGGCGTGGTGGCACATGCCTTTAATCCCAACACTCAGGAGGCAGAGGCAGGCAGATTTCTGAGTTCAAGGCCAGCATGGTCTATAAAGTGAGTGCAGGACAGCCAAAGCTACACAGAGAAGCTCTGTCTCCAAAAACAAAAACAAAAACAAAACAACAAAAACCAACCAACAAACAAAAACAGATTGGGTATTTTGTTTTGTTTTGTTTTTCAAGACAGGGTTTCTCTGTGTTAGCCCTGGCTGTCCTGGACTCACTTTGTAGACCAAGCTGGCCTTGAATTCACAGTGATCCCCCTGCCTCTGCCTCCTGAGTACTGGGATCAAAGGCTTGCGCTTCCACTAACGGCCAGTTGGGTTAATTTTTAAGACATTGTTAACATCCATTTTGAAATGTCATTTGTTCATTCTTTTAAACATGCATGGGGAAATAAATACACACACACACACACACACACACACACACAAAATGAAAGGGAAAAATTAAATAGTTAAATAATTGGCTTTCAGTAAGACCTGGATTGTAATGCTGACTGTGCCTGACTGTGCTTTTGTCATCTTATATGACCACAGAACACTCCGTTTCCCCATCTTTGCATAGAAAAGAACACTTACCTCTTGGAGTAGGTAGTTCTAAAAATAAAAAATACTCAGACATGCAAAGCATCCATGGTGTTCTTGTTTCTTAGAGTTTAACGGGTAAAAGTGTAAGCCTTTCTTGTCAGCAACGTGTCTGTCTTATCTGGGGGCACACTGTAGGTGTTACCATTTGACTGCCTGAGCGATCCCAACCAGAGAAAACAAACATTTTCTAAGCATATACACAAACAAACAAACAAACTTACATTGAGGTAAAATGTGTGAGTCTCTTCTAGGGATGTGAATAGCTGTCGTGAGTTTTTTTATACTATATATTTAGTGAGCTAAAAGTACATATTTGAAACTCTAGAACAACCAATATAAATAATAAAATTGAGATGAAATGAAATGGGCCAATAGAAAATAAAATGGAATCCCCAAAGCAGCAAAGGAAGAGATAAAGAGAACAATGCATGAGAAAAAAATGGGTAATTATAGCAAGATATATATTTAAATTGAACCATATTGATGATTATATTAAACATAAGTGATCAAAGCATGCAGTTAGAAGGATGGGTTTACTGCATCAGCTGTAAGAGCATGAACCCAATACTTCTTGTCCACAAGGAAGACATTCCAAACAGAATGAAATGAATGTGAAAAGATATGCCAGGTAAATACCAGCTACAAGAATGATGGACTGAGCTGGCACGGTGGCGCACGCCTTTAATCCCAGCACTGGGGAGGCAGAGGCAGGCAGATCTCTGTGAGTTCAAGGCCAGCCTGGTCTACAAAGTGAGTCCAGGATAGCCAGGGCTGTTACATAGAGAAACCCTGTCTCAAAAAAGAAAACAAAATAGAATGATGGATTGGCACTATTAGTATCAAGTAATAAATACTAAAGAATTCCAAATAGTACCAGGAATAAAAAAGGATATTTTATAATAATTAAAAGGCCACTTCATCAAGTGGATCAAATAATACTAAATGTTTATGAAAATAACTGATGACTAAAAGTAGAAATGAAAGAAATAATACCTCAGCGTGCTTTCTATTGCTGCAATTTTTTTTTTTTTAAGTGGCAAAAACCAACCTGGGAGGAAAGGGTTCACTTGGCATATACATTTCCACATCATATCCATAACTGAGGGCAGAAGCTCAAGCAGGGGCCTGGAGACACACTGAAGAAGAGACATGGACAAGTGCTGCCTGCTGCCTTGTCTCCTGTGGTTTGCTCTGTCTTCTTTATTATGCTTCCAGGAGTACCTGCCAAAGAGTGCCACCACGCACAGCGGATTAGCCCCACCCCCACACCAACCATTAATAAAGGAAACGCCAACAGACTTGCCTACAGGTATGGAAGTCATTTTCTCAGTTGAGGTTCCTCTTCCCAGATAATTCTATCTTGTGTCAGGTTGACAAAAAGCTACCTAGTACAAGTAATGCGATAGAATACTTGAACAGCATTGTTAAACATCTGACAGAGTTATAGAACATGATACCCAAGCCAAAGAAATGCCATGTTACCTGCCAATGCACAAAAAAATCATCAAGGTGGGTTATATTGTATCTCATGAGATATTTCAATAAATTTAAAGGGTTGAGATCATGTGAAATATTATTGTCCAAATTAAAATTAGATATTCCCTACAAAATATTATTTCTAGAAATCATTTAGAATGATCAACAAATATTTACAAATCGAACAACATACAAGTCAAAAAAGTTACAAGAGAAATTATTTATTGAATGGAAATGAAAAAGAACATACAAGTTTGTGGAATATATAGCTAAATCTATGCACACAAGAAAATTTAGAGCATTAAAGAGTTGTATTAGAACAGAGTACTGTAGCTTTTTGGTAGAATGTCCAGTATCCTCCACTACTGCAGAGAATAAATGTCTCAAATTAAAAAGTCACTTTAAAATTTGTAAAAAGGAAGTATAATTTCCATGGTAAGCAGAAGAGAGGAAATCATAGATAACACCAATCAATTAGAGGAAAAGCAGAAAAACAGGGAAAACTCAATGAAACCAAGGACATTGAAATTTTTAATAAAATTGATACAGCTCTAAGAAGATTGACCAGGAAAAAAATAAAAGAAATAATTACCAATATGAAGAATGAATGGGAAACCTAGCATTAAACCACAAGCATGTTAGAAGAACAGTAAAGCTGAACACAACGGGGTGCCCATGTGGTCCCAGGCACTGTGGAGCCTGGGGCAGAAAAGACACGCGAGCCCACAAACTCCAGGCCAGCCTTTCCAACACAGTGGGGATCACCAAGCAACAAGGAAAGCAAGGTAAGTAAAAAGGGTCAGGGATATAGCTCAGCTGATGGAATGCTTGCCTACCATCCACAAGGCACTTTATAAGTTGGCTGTGGCTGTGGCCGTGGCCATGGCTGTGACCGTGGCTGTGGCACACCCCTGCAACTCCAGCACTGTGGTGGAAGCAGGAAAATCTGGGAAGTTCAATGTCATCTTTGACTGCAGAGTAAGTCCAAGAGAAGCTTGGGCTACATGAGACAACAAAAGAGGAGAAGAGAGAAATGGGGCATGGAGATGAGGGAGAAAGAGAAGAAGAAGAAAGAAAACAATGCATACCTTCATACCAATATATAACTTTAAAACATAGAGACTTTCTCGAAAGACATACTTTACTAGTAGCCACAATAAGGAACAGGTGGTTTGGTTTTCATTGTTTCTTTTTCAGTAATGAGAATTGACCTCAGGGTATAATGCTAACTGGGCGGGCAAGTGCTCGACCACTGAGCTATATCCTCAGCCTCTGGTTTGTTGTTGTTGTTGTTTGTTTGTTTGTTTTTTGGTTTCTCAAGACAGGATTTCTCTGTGTAGCCTTGGCTGTCCTAGACCAGGCTGGCCTCGAGCTCACAGTTCTACCTGCCTTTGCCTCCCAAGTGCTGGGACGAAAGGCGTGTGTCAACCCAGCCCCTGTTTTAACACAGTCTCACTAAGCTACTCAGGCTAGCCTTGAATTTGTTCTGTCATCCAGACAGGCCGCGGATTCTGTGATCCTCCCAGCCACCACGCCCAGATTCTTCTGCTATCAACATAATACAATTTATAGTTAAAACCCCGCCAGTTGGCAGGTGTGGTGGGATACAGCCATAAATAATCTCAGTGTTGAGGATCTTGAGTTTGAAGCCATCTTGAGCTACATAGTGAGAGTGTGTTCCCAAAGGGAGTGAGGCCAAGAATTTGACAAGTTGACACATGTTACAGCGTGACGAGGCTGGAGGACACTGTGTTAAGTGAAATAAGACAATCAAAACACAGACGCTGCCTGCTTTCGGTTATGCAAGGTACCTTTCGGTTATGCGAGGTACGTAGTGCAGTCTAGCTCAGAAACAGAAGGTAGAATGCTGCTCGGCAGTGGCGGGGAAGAGGTTGATGAGGAAGAAATGAGAAGTTGTTTAATAGGTATAGAAATTTGGCTTTGCAAGATAGAAAGGTTCTGAAGACAATAGAGTAGGCTATACAGCAATATTAGTGGACTTCAAAACACAGAACTGTACACCTAAAGATGAAGCAGGCAAGGGTAGAAAATAGTTTAGTAAATGGGCTTCGGGGACACAGACACACACACACACACACACACACACACACACACACACACACACACACACACACACACCTCCAAACAAGATAACCAGAAACCTGTTAGCAACCTAGGACCCCACCTGCATTGAGCTGCGAGCACACCTCTCTCCTCCCTTTGACAACTGTCAAACTCAGAGCCTATCAAACAGATTGCCAGTACATTCGGAGTCTACCGACAATGGCGCAGTCCAGCCTGACTGGTTTTAGGTGCATGCACAATAAGACAATACTCTGTTGCCAAGTGAACTTTTAGGAACAGTCCCTATTTACCACCTTATGCCTATGCATAATTGGTTAAGCACATGATTAAAATCAAGTGCTTTATGGGAAGGGCCATTCATAGTGAGCAAAGGCTGTCAACCAAACAGAGAGCCACCCAACTATTCCCCTAAGAACCAAACTCTTTATTCTCTTGAATCCCATAGAAGAAAGCCCCTAAATAATAATTGAAGCTCTTCAGTTTTTCACTCAGTGGCCCACTGTCAATCTTGACAGTGCATTTCTGATCTGGATTAACAGATCAGAAATATTTTCTTTGAACCAAGTTACCTTGCAGTTTTTGTAAATCAGTATGAGCTCTTATTTCACTCCTTTGCATAAGAGGACAAAGGCCTGGCAGTGGTGGCACACACCTTTAGTCCTAGCACTCGGGAGGCAGAGGTAGGTGGATCTCTGTGAGTTCAAGGCCAGCCTGGTCTACAAAGTGAGTCCAGGACAGCCAAGGATACACACAGAGAAACCATGTCTCAAAAAATCAAAACAAAACAAAACAAAAACAAAAACAACCCTGTAAGAGGCCAAAGACTTAGAAACACCTGGTTAGGACTCTCGGCTGGTAACAAAATGATAAGATAATAACTCTTATGGTTTTTATGTTTGTTCACCATAAGTTTTTTTTTTTTAATCAAGGCTATTTCTATATACCAAGAACCAACATTTAGAGACACAAAATGTATAAGACACTAATATTTACAATTACATCAATATATTAAGTAGGGAAAATTTTAACAAAATATTTTCATAATCTGTTCATTGAACACTACAAAACATGAAAATAAGAAAAAAATTAATAATCAAAGAAAATGAAAAGATACACCTTCTATGGGAATAGAATGCAGTGGTGATAAGATTTTATCCCACTGATACGTAGTTTCATTATAACCAGTTAGGGTTTCTATTGCTATGATAAAACACCATGCCCAAAGCAACTTGGGGAGGAGAAGGTTTATTTCAGTTACACCTCCACATCACTGTTGATCATCAAAGGAAGTCAGGACAGGAACTCAAACAGGGCAGGAACATGGAGGCAGGAGCTGCTGCAGAGGCCATGGAGGGTTGCTGCATACTGACTTGATCCTCATGGCTTGCTCAGCCTGCTTCCTTATAGCACCCAGGACCACCAGCCCAGGGATGGCCCCACCCACAATGGGCTGGGTCCTCCCCATGAATCACTAATTAAGATGTCCTACAGGCTTTTCACCAGTTCAAGCTTATGGAAGCATTTTCTCAATGGAGGTTCTCCCCTCTCAGATGACTTTAGCCTGTGTCAAGTTGACATAAACTATGCAGGTGCATCAGGTGATTTCCATTAACCCCTCAACCTTGCATTTTCCGTGCCTTCAAAACCAACAGAACATGAATGAAGCTTCCAAATTGTGCTCCCAAGTAAAAACAAAAAACAAAAAACAGCTGGTCCCCATGGTGAGCCAGAGCTGCTTTAGCATCTGCGTGCTCACCCTGGAGAACCACTCTCCTAGCTGCCTCCTTCAGCTTAGGTTTTCCTTCTTGAAATGAGTTTGGAGCATCACCATATGGAGTCTCTGAAGAGTGGGGTGTTGTCCTCAGGATACTTTGCCCAACTCCCAGTGCAGTGCAGGGGGTCTCTGCAACCCTGATGTACCCATTACTTCCTCAGCACCATCCTGAATACCAGCCTACCTAGAAATTTCCTCTGTCAAATGAATGAGTCCGTCATCTTTAAATTCAGCTTCACTGAGGTTCTCAAGATACAGGCGGAATAAGGCCAAATTCCTGGCCACGATGGGAGATGAATAGATGACTAGCCCCCATCACAGCTCCTGCTCAAAGTGTCTGTGCCTGTCGGAAACCTCACAAGCCAGACCTCCAGGGTCCTCATTTCTCTCAGTAATTTTGATTTCTGAGCCCCCACCAGAATGGCCTAGGAAACACTGCTCACAGCATTCAAGGATATTTCTAATCCAAAGTGCCAAACTCTTCCCACCTTGTTCCCACGAGCCAGTCCGAAGGCCCCTATACCGTGCGGTCGCCTTTTATAATACCCGCCTCAGCTCTTGACACACCTTAGAGTCTATCAGTGAATAGTGCTCATGGCATGCGTGTTATCCTAGAGCAACAGTTCTCAACATGTGGGGCTCGACCACTGTGGTGATTTGGGTGAAAATAGTCCCCACTGTCCTCACTGTTTCGTTCATCCGTATGTTTGTGTTTTCGAAATGTATTTCCTTAAGTCCATTGAGCTGTTTGTGTCTTTTTTCTAAACTGCTTGAATTCTTTGGTGAAGTTTATGGTCTTTTAAAATTCTATACCCCGTGGGGTTCCTCTAGTTAATTCTCACTGTAGACCGTGTCTATAGAGCAGATGGATTTTGCCGGGGAAGGCCATACTACCTTGGCCTTTCATACTGTGTTTTTGTGAAGAGACCTGGGCATGCAGATTTCTTTCATTAGCTATGTGTCCCTTGAGTGGAAGTTTGACTTTGCTTTTGTCATTCTTATTTGGTTGGTTGGTTTTGTTGTTTTTGAGTTTTTTGGGTTTGGGGTTTTTTTTTTTTGTTTGTTTTTTGTTTTTTTGTTTTGTTTTTTGACAGGGTTTCAGGCAGCCTTGGCTGTCTTGAACTCATTTTGTAGACCAGGCTGGCCCCAAACTCACAGAGATCTGGCTTCCTCTCCCTCTCCGAGGGCTGAGATTACAGGTGTGGGCCACTGTGCCTGGCTTTGCTTTCGTTGTTGTCCAAGTTTGGTCGATTTCTGCTCAATCATAAGGAGTTGGTAGGTCATTCCTTCAGATACTCCACATAATTTTGTAATGGAGGAATAGAGTGTTTCCAATTCTGTGGTAAGCAAGAAAGTTTGAGAGTGGTACACAGGCACCCATCTGCCACGGCTGGCGCAAGCTGTACTACCTGCCTTATGCCTGAGTGTGCAGGCATGGTATGAGTGGCCCAGAGTCTTGGGTATGCACAAGGCTAGGCCCCACACAGGCCGTGTGACTGAGGCTATGCCTGAGAGTTGTGAACGGTGAGGGTGGATGAAGTTCTGGTGACTCACCAGGCTATGCCAGTGTACAACATGAGACCTGAACTAGGGCAGGTTGTTAAATGTGGTGCCTGGGGGCTAGGGTCAGGGGACTCACTAGGCTGGGATGGAACACAAGATTACTTTTATTTTTCAGGGACAACAAAACAAGAATTCAATAGAAAATCTAGATGTTCAGCTGAGTCTGCTGCTACTTGGTGAGTTCTGGCCTCTGGTTAGTCTCTCAGGTCAAATAAATCTTCTGCACTGCATTGAAATCCTCGGCAAAGTTGTATTGTAGTCCTCCCCTCCTGTTAGACTGGTATTTCCCTTCTTAACTTAGGTGCTCTGCTGTTGAATACGTATGTATTTATACTTAGTACAGCTTCTTCAGTTGATCCCTTGCCATTCAATAGCTTCTTTGTGTTTTCTGAATGAGGGAGGATTTTACTTGTAGTGTGGTGGCTTGAATGAGAAGGGTCCCCACAGACTCGGGTGTTTGAATACTTGATCTCCAGTCGGTGGAACTGTTGGGGGAGGGGTTGGGGGAGTGGCCTTATCGGAGGAGGTGTGTCACTGGGAGCTGGCTTTGAAGTTTCAAAAGACTCCTGTCATTTCCTTTGTGCCTGCTCTCTACCTCCTACTTGTGGATCAAGATGTGAGCGCTCAGCTATCCCTGCCATCTGATGCCATATTCTGTCATCGTCTACTCTGGCTCCCTGAAGCCACAAGCCCAGAAAAATGCTTTCTTTCCTAAGTTGCCTTGGTTATTATGGTGTTTTGTCACAACAATAGAAAAGTAACAGAGACTTATAGAGACATACGCTGTCTTTTCTATTTTCTTTCTGTGGATTTTTTTTTTTTAAAGGCAGATATTTACTATGTACCCCTGGCTGTCCTGAAACTCATTATGCACCTCAGGGTATATGTAGGTGATTGTCCTGCCTCTTCCTCTCAAGCGCGATGATGACAGGATATAGTTCTGCACACCTGGTTGCGTGGACTCCTTTTCTAACCCTTCCACTCCAGCCTGTGGAAAGACTGTTGATTGGGATGCATCACGTCAGGTCCTTAAATTACTTTTACTTTCAAGGTGATTCTTGGCAGGGGAGGTAAAGCCTATGCTTTGTAATCACCTCTTACTAGGATTCTTTGTCTCTCTTGGTTTTCCTTCGTGGTCACGCTAATTCTACAGCTGAGTGCTTGGTCCCTTGCTGTTTTCTTACTTTATTTTCCAGTGACTCTGTGGCAGTTTTGACTTGTGGTTACTCTCAGGCTTGCAGAAAACATCTGATATTTAAAACATACTGTTTTAGGCTGGTAAATTTTATTGCTAAAAAGTCTCTATAACTTCATACATTTTAAACACTTGATGTCACAATTTATAATTTTTTTTATATTTTGCTTCCTTTTTAAAAAGTGGCATAGTTTCTGTTGTATTGATAATTTATCACTGGGTGTGGTAGTGCATACCTTTAATCCCAGCAATCAGGAAGCAGAGGGACTTGGATCTCTGTGAGTTCGAGGCCAACCTGGTCTACAAAGTAAGTCCAGGACATCCAAGTATACACAGAGAAACCCTGTCTCAAAAAATGAGAGGAGGGGAGAGAGAGAGAGAGAGAGGGAGAAAGAGAGGGGGGGGGGAGAGAGACAGAGACAGAGACAGAGACAGAGGGAGACAGAGAGAGACAGAGAGAGACTTTATCATTTATTTTAATGATTCCTTTATTTTCAGGATTTCTGTATTTCATCTGTGTTGGTTTGTTTTTGTCAACTTGATTGATACAAGGTCAAGTCATGTGGAAAAGACAGTACCTCCATTGAAAAAAATGCTTCCTGGGGCTAGAGAGATGGCTCAGTAGTTAAGAGCACTGTCTGAAGGAGAGATAAACATGTTTTTTGTTTAGATCACAAGTAGGGGATGAGAAAAAGATTTGTGAGAGAGCAGGTGATATTTATCCCCTTAGAAGTCAAACCACTGCGTGGGGGAGATTGGTTTTAACCCGCTGAAAAATATCCTTGAACAAATTCTGAGATATAAATGTGAGCCAAAAACAGGAGGCCAGGACTTTGGAGACTTTGGATAGTTTGGTCTGTTCATTGCTGCACTTCCGGAGATGCTCCTAGAGAGAACCCCTTGAGGGAGTCTTCGAGGCTATGGTTGCTCCAGATTCCAGCAGAAGAAATCCTGCTGATTACACCAGGAGAATCATTCCTCTGATATTCTTACAGTTTCATTATTGTATTCTTTAATCTCCTTTTTCTATTGTTTAGGTTAGTCAGGTTATAAGTGTGATACTCTTGGTTAATAAGTTCATAATAAAATATAATTGTTAAGAAAATTATGCCTACAACTGTCTGCTCTTCCAAAGGCCCTGAGTTCAATTCCCAGCAACTGCATGGTGGCTCACAACCATATATACTTTCTAATGACCTCTTCTGGCATGCAGATAGAGCACTCATATACATAAAATAAATAAATAAAATTTTTTTTTTTTAATGCTTCCCTAAGCTTGTTCTGTAGGCAAGCCTGTTGGGGGGGTAATTTTCTTGATTAATAGTTGATGTAGGGAGCTCAGGCCATTGTGGATGGTGCCACCCGTGGGCAGGTGGTTCTGAGTTGTTTTGTTTGTTTGTTTGTTTGTTTGTTTTTCAAGACAGGGTTTCTCTGTGTAGCCTTGACTGTCCTGGACTCGTCATCAGCTTCGCTCAGTGACAAATTATGACTGGATATGTAACCAACTTTCCTTACTGAGCTGCTTTTGGCTGTGTTACTTATCACCCTGTGAAAGCATGCTGATTCACCCTCAAGCTTACAGAGGGTTGTGTCATCTCAGGCAGATGCGTGCTAGTACATGCCTTTGTAAGCCTTCAAGTGGGTTTTTAAATGACAACATTTTTAAAAGGGTTGAAAGTTAATCTGACATAGGCCTTGTAGTGTTTGACTGATAATGATCCCCTTACACTCATGCATTTAAATGTTTGGCTCCCAGTTAGTAGAACTATTTGGGAAGGATTAGGAGGTATGGTCTTGTTAAAAAAAAAAAAAGGTGTGTCAAAAGTGGGGGGTGGGGGGCTTTGAAGATTCAAAAGCACAGGACATGCCCAGTTAGCTCTATCTCCCTCTGCCTCATGCTCGACTAAACCTGTAAGCTTTCAACTACTGTTCCAGTGCCATGCCTGCCTGCCTGCCACCATGCTACCTACCATGATGACCATGGACTCTAATGATCTGCAACCATGAGCCCCAAATTAAATGTTGTATTTTACAAGTTGCCTTGGTCATGGTGTTTTGTCATGGCAATAGAAAAGCAACTACGATAAAGGTTGCGGCCACGAGTTGTGTGTTGCTGTGTCAGACACGATAAAGGTTGCAACCACGAGTTGTGTGTTGCTGTGACAGACACGATAAAGGTTGCGACCACGAGTTGTGTGTTGCTGTGACAGACACGATAAAGGTTGCGACCACGAGTTGTGTGTTGCTGTGACAGACATGACCGGGCTGTTTTGCGGGATGTGGAAGAAGGTTAGACTTCGGACAAGGAAAGCAGTTGGATGCTGTAAGCAGGGTTCAATGGGCCATCCCAGTAGAAGCATGAAAGACAATGGCTCTGAGAGTGATGTGGGCTGTGGAGGCCCAACTTCAGAGCTCTCAGAGGGGAACAGTGTTAGCAAAGCATGTCACAGACCACTCTTGTAATATTTGGGTAAAAAACCAAAAACCCAATGTGGCTGCTTTTCGCCTTTTTTCTAAGAATTGAAATCCTGTAGTGACAATTCTCCAATTTTAGTTTCTTTTATAAAAAAAAAAACCACAGAAATATTATGATTTAATCCCAGGTCTAGGGATGTGGGGTGCTTCAGACTATACTCAGCACCTGTGATTTGCTTTGTGTTCTAGCAGAAGCGTGGTTTTACCAGCTGCAGATAGTTTCTGTGGGTGTGTGATGTTTGGAATTCTGGGAACTTTTCAGATGGTGTCTAAATGCTAGAGCCCCAAGAGATGGGGTTGGTAGTGGTGGTCTTTCAGGGGGCGGGTAGTGGTTGAATTTGTTAGTAGTCATGCTCAAAGAAGAAACAACAAGAAAGAAATTAGATTTCTCTCTCTCTCTCTCTCTCTCTCTCTCTCTCTCTCTCTCTCTCTCTCTCTCTCTCCCCCCTCCCCCCTCTATCCTTCCTTCTCTTCTATCTAGTGATAGGGTGTGAAACTGGGGAGTTAAAAGGTGGGAAAAAAGAACCCACAAAGTAGCAATGACCAGCTACAGGCAAAGAAGAAACAAGAAAAAAGAAATTAGTTTTGGCTACAAAATCCTTCCATTTTTTTGTTTTGTTTTGTTTTTCAAGACAGGGTTTCTCTGTGTAGCCTTGGCTGTCCTGGACTTGTTTTGTAGACCAGGCTGGCCTTGAACTCACAGCAATACTCCGGTCTCTGCCTCCCGAGTGCTGGAATTAATGGCATGTGCCACCATGGCCAGCTAAAATCCTTCAATTTTAATATAACTTATTCTTTAAACTATTTATTTATGAATGAGTACTCTATTTGCATGTGTGCCTACATGCCAGAAGAGGGCATCAGATCACATTATAGATGGTTGTGATCCACCATGTGGTTGCTGGGAATTGAACTCAGGACCTCTGGAAGAGCAGCCAGTGCTCTTAAGCACCAAGCCATCTCTCCAGCCCCAATATAACTTATTTTGCTTGATGGATTCTTTGAACAAGTATCTGTTGTCCAAATCTTTTAGATTCTCCCATCATTTGGTTTTGTCTTATTCACATGATTGTCTTCCATTTTTCTCTGTTATCATTCACTTGTTTATTATGGCTGTTTATTCGGACTCATGTCCTGTAACAACGATGATGTGAGCCTGGCTTGCCTCTTGGTTCTGCCTGCTAGGCAAGCAGTCTACCTCCAAGCCACACCCACAGCCCCACCGTTCTCCTTATCTCTGAGCCTGTGTCTCTGTGTCCATATAATAACATGTCATTCTCTTGGTTTCTGAGATAGGATGTCACTCTGTGGAGCAGGCTAGCCTTAGGTGCGCTGAGAAGCTCTGGACAGGAAAGTTGCCTTGGCTGATAACGCCTGATAAGGATCCATAAACCAAACCTGCTGTTATCTACCACTTTGAGCCTACAGGAGAACCGACCCACAGATTAACTTTTCCATCCCCTCTAGCTCCCCTTTTCCCAGTCCCAAGACCCCATACCACATACCACCCGTGCACAGCCTCTCTTCAGCTGCTCTGATTAAAGAACAGTTCTGCTTTTGGAGAAGCCTGGCTTTATTTCCGTGTGGCCTGGCTCAGGCTGGCCCTCCGACTCTGTGACTGGGAAAAGGAGATGGAGGCAGCCCATTTGCTGACTCATCCGGGAAACTGCCCTGGCCGCGTTCTTCAGAC
Source organism: Acomys russatus (assembly GCF_903995435.1). Classification (NCBI taxonomy): domain Eukaryota; kingdom Metazoa; phylum Chordata; class Mammalia; order Rodentia; family Muridae; genus Acomys; species Acomys russatus. Next base: position 13,832,097 of record NC_067163.1, on the reverse strand, counting down.
GTTCCTCTGCTGTGGTGCTGACAGAAACCTGTTCTGTGATGCTAGCTACTGTACCAGCTTCTTTCATGGACTCAGCTTCTTTGATCCGAGTCTATGCAATCCCTTCCCCTGTCTACGAGTTTCTATTTTGAGCCTACCTGCCCAAGTTATGGGAACCACCATCTCCTATGTGCACACTAACCTACCCAACTGTCTTTTTTTTTGGTTTTTGGTTTTTGGTTTTTTGAGACAGGGTTTCTCTGTGTAGCCTTGGCCATCCTGGACTCACTTTGTAGACCAGGCTGGCCTCAAACTCACAGAGATCCGCCTGCCTCTGCCTCCCGAGTGCTGGGATTAAAGGCGTGCGCCACCACGCCCGGCTCCAACTGTCTTTTAAAAAGAAAGAAAAAGAAAAGAGAGTAACAATCCACATTTGATCTTCAAAATGAAGGATTCCACTGGGATTTGCAACGCCCCGTGGGGGATGGGCTCACTTTACCGAGGGGCTAAGGTCACCTTCAGCAGAAAACTGGGGACCTCACCAAGATGGAGGCAACCATGTGACTTGGCAGCCATCTTTACTAGTGACGTCACAAAGAAGGCAAATGCCATGTGATCTCACCAACATCTCATGTCACCATGTGGCACAAGCAAAATGGGGACACCCATGAAACTCCATGGTCCCACTGAGTCCTCTGCATCACCATCCCCCTTTTATATTAGACTAAGGAAGAACTATCAGATCTCCAATGTGGGGCCTTTTTTTTTTTTTTTTTTGTAATTTTTAATGTTGATAAAGTTTTTTCACAATAGAGTTACTGGCTCTTAAGGAAAACCTAAAAGTTTTCCTGGCCACAAATTGACTCATAAATAAATGCTCCTCTAAAGTTAGGCTGCTAACTTGGCCCAGCTTAATTTTGTTCATAGTAGAAAGTGAAATTGAAAGAAAATAAAGCGACAGTGAATTGTTTAGAGGGCTCAAAGTGGTAGACGCCAGCCGGTTTGGTGTGTGGACCTCGCTGTCAGCCAAGACAACTTTGCTGTCCAGAGCTTCTCAGTGCACCTGAGGCTGGCCAGCTCCACACAGGGACATCCTAATGGTGACAGTGACAATGTGCTTCAGCCACACATGTGCTAAGGTTGGAACAATACAGAGGTTAGTGTGGCCCCAGGGAAAGGATGGTATGCAAATTCCAGAAGCATTCCATATTTTCCTCAGATTGTATAGCTTGAACTCATAAGAATTTTACTAATTGGTGTGTAAATTGTCTGAGGCCCTTCATTATCCTCATACTTACATTTTTAATGTCCTTTAACTGTTTTACTTATTGGACCCACCTCCCTTAAATGTTCCACTTACGCTCTCCTAGTGACTCTCACCTCACAGCTCACCTGGGGTATGTCAGCCCCCAGGAAGCTAACACAGCCCCTGTCTGTTAACTGGCGACCTCCCATACCTCACCCCCCCCCATTTGCATCATTTGAGTATTGCAATTAGTTTAGAATGTTTCAGAAATTTTCTTTCATCAATAATTTTTTTTTCCCCTTAGGGAAGAATGAACTGCTGGCAGTAAGATTTAGAAAACGTCCACTGAAGCTGACAGTGAGCAGACTCTGATTGGTACAAAAATGAATGAGATGTGCCAAGGATGACACTGGGATCTAGTGATTCGGGCTGGGGCTGGGGCTCAGCTCTAAGATTGCTTGCCTAGCACGCAGGAGGCCTGGATGCTAGCCCCACCATCATAAAATTAGATGTGTTGGAGCACATCTGTAGTCCCAGCACTCCAGAGGGAGAGTCAAGAGGATCAGTTCAAGGTCATCCTCAGTTCATACAGTCAGTTCAGGGGCAGGAGTTCAAGGTCATCCTCGGATACATATAGTCAGTTCGAGGGCAGGGGTTCAAGGTCATCCTCGGATACATATGAGTCAGTTCAGGGGCAGGAGTTCAAAGTCATCCTCAGATACATATAGTCAGTTCGGGGGCAGTCCAGCTCACACGAGGCCTGGTTTCAAAAAGAAAGAAAGAAGGAAAGGAAGAGCAAGCTAATAATTTCCTCATCGCCTTCTCCCCTCCCGCCTCATCTCCCTTCTCTATGGGCAGCTCTCAATTTACCATGCTTTTCTTTTAATGAGAATAATATACTTTATTGTGAAAAATCATTGCAATTTTACTTTGGTATGCTTCATCATTTTAAAAACACTGTCTAATGAGATTAAAAATTAAACTATATTTTCATTTAAAATGTCATCTAGGTTGAGCACTGTAAGGCATGTCTGAAATGCCAGTAGTCAGTAGGCTGACCTGGGAAAGTCACAAGTTCAATGCCAGCCTTGACTACATAATGAGACCCTGTCCGGAAAATAAAAAGCAACACCTATATTTAACCCTAATCTAATAAAATCATTTGTGTACATGTATGCGTGCATGAGTGTTCTTATGTGTACATTCATGTGTGTGTGTGTTTGTGTGTGTGCATGGTACCATATGTGGTTTTGATATTCCCCTAAGGGTAATAATTGGTGGAATTGGGGGGATTTTCATCTCTGACCTTTGCTGTATCTTTTTGTTCTTTTTGGTTTTGAGACTGCATGGGTCTCAGGTAACCCAGGCTGTAGAGGTCAAGGATGGCATTGAAATTTTTATCTCCTACCTACCTCTGCCTCCTGAGGGCTGGGATTACAGGATAAGCCACCACACCCAGCTTCACTTTCTCCACAGGTTTTACATAATTTGCATTCTGAGCAAGCCATGAGAAACAAGCCAGTAAGCAGCTCTTCCACGGCCTCTGAGGCAGTTCCTGCCTCCAGGTGACCCTTTTTTCTAAATTACTTTTTGTCATGATCTTCATCTGAATAGTAGAAACCTAAGTAAGACAGTGTCATACCTAAACGACTACCTCCTAAAGTCACAGAGACTTCAGCTGTTTGCTGATCACAGTTTTAATTTTTAAAAATTATTACCAGGCGTATTACACCTTTTGTCCCAGGACTCAGGAGCCAAAGGCAGGTGGATCTACATGTGTTTGAGGCCATTCTAGTCTACAAGTGAGTTCCAAGACAGCCAGAGCTACACAGAGAAACCCTGTCTCGAAAAATTAAGAAACAAAAACAAAACAAAAAGTATTTGTTTTATATGTATGTATGTTTTGCCTACCACTCAAGCAGGACAAGAACTTCAGTGGTCATGAAGGAACAGTGTAGGCATAAGGTTATTGTGTGATTCAAATGCTGGTTTCTGTACCCCCACCATAGCTGGTGCAATCCTTGTTCTGAGATCTCCTGTCTCAGTGTTGAGTAAACACAGCTCTCCACTTGTCCCCTGATATGCCAGTAAGGCAGCTTACAGCCAATTGCTGAGCAGGGAGAGAATAAGGCTGAACTTCCTGCCAGCCAGGGGAGGAGGAGTTAGAAGAGGAATCAAGTAAGGGATTCATCCTTGGGAGAGGTCCAGAAGACATCAGGAGAGAGAAACCGGAGAAGGGAAGCTACAAAGTACATGTATCTCTGGGATGTACACGGGGAGGAAGCCAAATTAGCTAAGAGGGTTAAGAACAGAGTAATAACTGCTCAGTTCTTGTGCTGTGAAGCTTGCTAAAATAATATAATAGCATCTTAATTATTTCTGTGATGCCAGGTTAAGAGAGAAATAAATAGTTTTATAAAAATAACTATAACAGAACACTCTTTACTGACTTGCTCCTCATGGCTTGCTCAGCCTGCTTTTTTGTACAACTTAGGACCACTTGGCCAGGGGAGGCACTACCCACAGTGAGCTGGGCCCTCCTATATCAATAAGAAAATGAATTACTGCCTTGTGCACAAGCCAATCCGATGAGGACGTTTTTCTCAGTTAAGGTTCCCTCTTCCCAAATGACTCTAGCTTATGTCAAGTTGACATGAAAAACGCCAGCACACTCATTAAATGACCAGCCATTCCCCTCTCCTCTAAGCTGACAACTACCTTCCTGTTCTCTGTGAATTTAACTCTTGTAGATAACACATATCAGTGAACTTACACCTTATTTGTCCTTTTGTGATTGGCTCATTTCACTAAATCCTCAGGGTGCACTGTACTAAAGCGTTGCTCAGAATTCATTTCTTTTAAGGTCTGAATAATATTTCATGTGCGTACCACATTTTCTTTATCTTTTCATCTTTAGATTTGTATTTGAGTTGCTTGTGCCTTAGGTTCTGCAAATAATGCTATCTTAGATATAGGTGCACACAATATCTATCAGAGCCTGTGTTTTCTGTTCTTTTTGTTTATTTCTTCAGACAGGGTTTCTCTATGTAGCCCTGGGTGTCCTAGAACTCGCTCCATAGACTAGGCTGGCCTAAAACTCTGAGATCCCTCTGCCTCTGCCTCCTGAGTGCTGAGATTAAAGCCATACACCAACACACCTGGCTGAGCTTTCAATTCTTTTTTTTTTTTTTTTTTTTTTTTTTTTTAGTTTTTGAGACAGGGTTTCTCTGTATAGCCTTGGCTGTCCTGGACTCACTCTGTAGACCAGGCTGGCCTCAAACTCACAATGATCTGCCTGCCTCTGCCTCCCGAGTGCTGGGATTAAAGGCGTGCGCCACCATGCCCGGCTTCGAGCTTTCAATTCTTATGCACACTCAGAGGTGAAGTCAGTAGATAATACACTTCATCTAATTCTATTTCTATATTTAGGGTTTTTTTTTTTTTTTACTTATAAAATTGTATGTGGAAAAAAAATAAAATTGTATGTGTATCGGCATTTTACCTGCATGTATGTCTGCACCAAATGCATGCAATGCCCTCAGAGGCCAGAAGATAGCATTTAATTCCCTGCAGCTAAAGTTACAGTTGACTGAGAGCTGACAGACAGGTGCTGGAATCCAACCAGGGTCCTCTGGGAGAGCGTCCAGTCTTCTTAACTGCTGGTCTACTTCTCCAGCCCGAATTTTTAGCGGGTTTGTTTGTTCGTTTATGGTCATACTATTTCTGTAGTGCCTACCATTTTATATGCTCATGGAGAGTGTGTATGGGTTGCAATTTCTCTACACCACCTCCAGCGTTTTCTCTTTTATTTTAGTACTAGCCATCCTAATAAGTATGACGTGTCATTTCCTTGCGGGTTTGGTTTTCATTTTGCTCATGATTATAATGTTGACATTTTTTTCCCCTTGTGCTTATTGGTCTTTTGAATGTCTTCTTTAGGAAGCCATGCAGTATATGGCATAAAAATTAATAATAAAAAAATAATAAATAAAAGAATAATAAATAAAACAGCACACTAGCCAGCCATAGTGACACAAGCCCCTATCCCTGCTGCTTGGGAGGCTGAAGTAAGAGGGTCTCAAGTTCAAAGCCTGATCTACAGAGTGAACAAGACTAGCCCAGGGTGTTTGTTGAGACCCTGTCTCAAAAACAAAAGCAAAAAAATGCAAGCAAACAATAAATCCCCAGATGAGTGGTGTCATTCAGGACATAGACCCACAGCTTTTAAGGCGGAGCAGACTGGGCTCGTAGGCAGGCTGTCTAGCAGAGCGCCGTCAGCACGCTGTTAAGTTTTCCCACCTGAGGGTATTCTTGGCCTGGACACAGCAGTTTCACAGTACAAGGAGAGCTGCACCGAGCTGCTGTACTTGTTTATAGGGGAGAGGAAAAGGGGAGGAAGTGGAAATGAGTCAACCAGGGAGGAGCAGGAACTTCCGGAGGGGAGAAACTGGGCATGTCCACAGCTGGTTTTATCGGAACAATCAAAGCCACTCTTTCTATTGAGCTAACTCAGACTAGCTCAGCCTATCCATTGTTGCTGAAGAGGTGTGGGGGTGAGAGAAGCAAGCGCCAGGCCCACCCTCGCTCCTTGTGTTTCACAGAAATAAACAAATCCTAATTCTCTACACTGCCTCAGCCCCTGGGCCCCGCCACCCAGGTAGTCAACCACTTGCATCTCCTTTAGTACTTTATTCTAGGATTACACTTTTATGTTGGTGTGTGTGACGTTGGTGACAGAAGCGGGGCTTTGTACATTCTAGACAACTGATCTACCACTGAACTGCATCCCCAGCCCTATCATCCTATCTTCTCTCGTCTTTTCTTCCCTGACTTGGTGGGTTTTCGATGATACAGAATGAAGTTTCAATGCTCTGGCCTTCCCAGCCTTTCTTCCCTGACTCTGCGTGTCATGACTGAGGCTAAATACTCTTTTGCATCCATGCCTCTGTTCACTGAGTAGTGGAGAACACCACGTCCAGACATTATCCCGGGTACTGCAGAGTTGTCAGTAATTAAATGAAGTCCCCATGCTGCGTTTATAATGGTTTTTGTTAAAACATGCTCATAATGAGCCAGGTAGCACGACAGTGACATTTCTTTCTGGTACTATATTATGTTTTTCCTGTTCCCCATCAGTTTTGTTGTCTGCTCAGGTCCCCCTGTGCCTACATACTTGTTCTCCCTTTCGTTAGGACTGTATGGCTTCTCTTTAGGTCAAATGCACAAGAGATCTGTCAGTTCTTCATTTCTTCTTTTCCTCTTTCTCTTAAAAATCCATGCGAAGGGCCAGAGAGATGGTTCAGTGGTTAAGAGCACTAGCTGCTCTCCCAGAGAACCCAGGTTCAATTCTCACATGTCAGCTCACAACTGTCTGTAGCTCCAGTTTGAGAGGCTCTGACACCCTCACACAGGCAATGAATGCACATAATTTTTTAATTAAATAAAAAATATTTTTAAAAATCCATACAGATTGCCAGATATAAGGACTCACGGAACACAGAGGCAGACAGATCTCCATCAGTTTGAGGCCTGCATGGTCTATGTACTGAGTTCTAGGCCAGCAAATCCATCTCGTATACCTTTGAACCCAGCACTTGGGAGGCAAGTTTCAGGCCACCCAAAGCTACACAGTGAGATCCTGTCTCAAGACAATAAAAAAACCTAACCACTGTGTAAATGCACCATAGTTTCTTTATCCACTCTTTGGTTGAGGAACATCTAGGTTGCTTTCAGATTCTGGCTATTACAAATAAAGCTGTTATAAACATAGTTGAGCAAAGGTCCTTGTTGTGTGGTGGAGCATCTTTTGGGTATATGCCTAGGAGTGGTGCTGCTGGGTCTTGAGGTAGAGCTATTCCCAGTTTTCTGAGAAAGTGCCAGATTGATTTCCAAAATGGTTGTACAAATTTGCACTCCCACAAGCAATGGAGGAGTGTTCTCCTTTCTCCATATCCTTGCCAGCATGTGCTGTCACTTGAATTTTTGATCTTAGACGGCCAAGGCGACACAGGGAAACGCTGTCTCAAAGACAACAACAACACCAAAACCAAAAACCAAAAACCAAAAACCAAAAACCAAAAACAAAAAAACCCCCAAAAACCAGCAAACAAATATCTATGTAGGTTTTAGACGCTTCCTTTTCTATGAGTTTGTTTTTATTCTTTGACCTTAGCACTCTGGGATTTCTTCCAATTCAGATGCTGATTTCTTTCCCTTTACCATTAGAAAATGTTTGTTTGAGGCAAGGTTTGTCTGTGTAGCCCCTTGGCTGTGGCCCCAAACTCAGAGATCTACCTGCTTTTATCTCCCAAGTGCTGGAATTAAAGGTGTGCCACTGCTACCCCACAATTAGGACATTTACTAGACTTTAAAAAGTAGCTTCCTTTCTTTTTTATCAATAGCATCCCTTGTAGTAAAATAGTGGAGTCTGCATTGATCTTCCGTGTTCTAGCTAGGTTTCTGTTTTGTTTTCTTTTTAATTTTTGTCCCCCTCCGCCACCAACTCATTTCTTTAGGGCTAGCCTCTGAAATCTTTCTTATCCTTAGCTGTTCTTTTCATATTATCTTGTTCCATATTGTATTATATTTTAATGGATGATTTCTAACTGTATTTCCAATTTTTTCCCATTGTAATGAACCATTCTGATTTTTTTTTTTTTGAGGGGGGGAATCACTATTTATAATTTATGTCCTGCGTGGAAAAGATTTTAGGTTTATTTCCATAGAATACTATAAAGGAAACTTTTATTTTCAAATCTCCCACACAGCTGTGATTATATGACCTGCATTCATCTGTATTAATTTCAACTCTTATTAGTTTCATTTTCACCTCTTCTGCTTTCCCTTTTTTTTTTTTTTTTTTTTTTTGTAAACTGAGTGGATAAATACTTTTCCTTGCATCCTTATGAGATTTTTGTGATGCAGGAAGTTGAGTTTCGGGCTACTGCATCAGTGTATCATATGAAAAATATTACTAAGCTAATAATAGTCATTAAGACTAGCCAGCTAAACACAAAATGTTCCTTAGTTGCTTCCTACTTTCTTCCATCTATTTATAGTGTGCTGAAATAGGGATGAAATCGAAATTAGTGAGGAGTTGGGCAGCCATGGGCAGAGATAAAAACATGCTTGTCAAGATAAAGGAATGAAAGAGGCAGCATCAGCATTGATCTGCGTGGTCCTGGTCTCTTCAGGAACTTCGGCTAGATGATGGTGTGCGGAGATGGCTATTTAAGACATAGGGACAATTAAGTAATGGACATGTAAAAACTGAGTGGAGAGGACAACATTCCACTCTCACATGCAATTAGTGTTACAGCCATTCACTGACAACCCAGTAATAATACAGGGAACTATTTTATTTAAAAAAATGTCTAACTACTTCCCTCCAAGTAAGTGTCTTCAAGCTCCAAGAAAAGGTGACTGAAATTATCAGTTTCTGAAGTCCCATCTTGTATTTGTATTATTCATAATGTCCCTGTGATCTTAATTGAGGTTTATTGGGGTGGAGGTAATTATATAGGTTTGTTTTTTCTGTTTGGGTTTTTGTTTGTTTGTTTGTTTGTTTTGAGAGTGTTCCTCTGTGTAGCCTCGACTGCCCTGAACTTACTTTTGTAGACCAGGCTGGCCTCGAACTCACAGCAATCCACCTGCCTCTGCCTCTCAAGTGATGGGATTAAAGGTGTGCACCACCACCACCCGGCTAATTATATAGGTTTTTAAACAACAACAAAAACTTCTAATAGTTCTCTAAATTTCAATATTTTTTTCCTCATAAAATAGGAGGAAATAGAAGTTTCAGATCAGAATCTGATCCCTTCTCTCCACCCCGCCTCCAACATCTGATAAAAAAAAAATCAGGCTGAAGAGATGGCATAGAGGTTAAGAGCACTGGCTGCTCTTCCAGAGATCCTGAGTTCAATTGCCAGCAACCATATGGTGGCTCACAACCATCTGTAATGGGATCTAATGCTTTCTTCTGGCATGAAGGCATACAAGCAGGTAGAACACTGTATACATAATAATTTAATCTTTTTTTAAAAATCGAATGTACCAAAATGGGAAAGAAATGTAGATACCCATATGTCACCCGGATTCTATAATCAGAATTTCACCTCTGTCAGCCAGAAGCCACATTTTCCTAAGCTATGAGTGACACTGGATAGACTTAATGTTCCACCATAATTACACAGAAGAATTCCCTGTGCTATGGCCAATACCATGGGTGCTTTCAACAGGTCAGCACAAGCCAGCTATTAGCTGGGTGGAGGCACTTCCAGAGAGTTCTTCCCAGCTTACAGAAACAAAATCTCAAAGTCCTCTGGCTTGCTGCCTAGGTACACCTACAGCTTCTCCCTCTTTGAAGCAGGTGATGTCCACAGACATAACTTAGAGCCTCCTTGGCTGTGCAACAGGAAAGCAACCATGGCTGCTCTGTTCAGGACAGGGGACCTAGCCTGTGCAAGAGAGGATGTGGCCAACTGGTGTGTACATCCTCTCAACACCTATTTTTCTACCCTGGGTTCACAGGAAACTGTCAGCCTGGATAATGCATGCTTTCCACATTTGTACGACCTGGTCTGCTTTCTAGAAGCATTAATACATTGTAAGGGCTAACACAATTCCTTCCTTTAAGGTGTGTGTATGTGTGTGTGTGTGTTTGTGTCTGCACTGTGTGAACACAGGAGCACACAGAGTCAGAAGGCTGCTGATCCCCTCGAACTAGAGTTACAGGCAGTCATGAGCCTCCATATGGGTGCTGGGAATCATCCGTGGTTCCACAAGAACAAAAAGTGCTCTTTACAGCCCTAATTATTTTAAATCTAAGGAAAACAGTGGCAGTCACCTCTGCAAGCCAGCTCTAGCTACTGTATGTGATTTTGATGGCTGAGGGCTAGCTGTGTAGAGTCTGGGTTTTCAGGTGTGAATTCAAACCCACACAGTGGCTGCCTTAGCTGTGTGAAAGTAAGGCGACTAGAAAATCTGTTTCTTTCCTTGTAAAATAGGAAACATTTTTATAGATGAAATAATGCCCATCAAATTCTTAATGTTGTGCTCAGTGAAGCACACGGTAGATGAAACACAGAATCTATTCACTTAGTAATTGCTAAGAAATTTGTTTTTAAATTCTGATTTCTTTTCAAGCGTTTGTGCTTACATGTTGTACGCTAAGCCTGTTCCCTCTAACCTCCTCTTGCTCGTCTCCTCTGCCTCCTATTGGTCACCTTTGTCACCCTAAGGAAATTACTTTTGTCTGTGTAGAAGGATCATCTGTGACACTGGAATTCAAAAGTTCATTGCTTGGGCTGGTAAGCTGACCCAGTGGGTAGAGGTGCTTGTGTGCACACCTGAGGACCTGGGCTTCCCTCCCAGATGCGAGACAGCAGAAGAGAACTGACTCCTGAGAGTCTGCACCCACGAATAGGAAAATAAAGGTTTCTTTTTTTTTTTTAACTTTTATTAGTTTTTATTTTGATGCTATCTTTTCCCCTCCCCCATCTCCTCCCAGGTCCCCTCCCCCATCTTCTTACCCGCTCATGCTAATATTCTTTCTCTTAAATTCTTTAAAAGTTAATTATTTCGCTAATAATTATATGATTTTTTAATGAAAAAATTGCTCTGATGTAATGTCTATATCTGCTTAACTTAAGGTCCCCGGGGTTACTTTGATATCACAATAGATTGAAAGTGTTATGGCGGGGTCTGAGTGCGCACCCCGCACCCCCCCCCCCCCCCCGCCGCCCCAATTCTATGTATTGAAGGCTTGATGCCCAGCCTGTGATGCTGGGGAAGGTGGCTGAATCCTTAGGAGGTGGGACCTACTGGAAGGAAGCGAGGTTATTGAAAACGTGTTTTTGAAGGGAGTTTTGGAACCCAGACTTCACCCTATCTCTGTCTTTGCTTCCGTCGTGACGAAAATAGCGAAAGTAGCTACTCTTCCATCATACTCCCTGACAGGTTTGGCTACAAGCCCCAACCCAAAAGGCCATGGATCCAAACCTTTGGGACAAACCTTCCCTGCTTACAACCCGTCTCTAATCGGTGGTGAAAGAATGCTGTCATGGCTGCATTAAGCAAAGCGCTTCTCAAATAATGGAGGTCTCCTTCCACATCCTACCAGGTGAAAGAGAAGCAGGCAGGTTTGGCTGTTCCGTCTGTCTTTATGTTCCTCTACCTGTCTGCAGGCTTAATGGTATTAGCTTATGCCTGCACACTTTAAAACATATTAAAGTGTTAAATTAAGGTTCAGACGCCCTCAAGTGTTCCAAACCTCATCAGACGGAAAGTATTCAAACAGATGCAGCTTTAAGTTCCACGTTTAAACTTTTGCTTTTGCTTTACATACAATGCGTAGTTCACATGGCAAAACTGAAAGCTACAGACTGTTCAGAGACTTTTCACTTCCCGATTCCAGCTGCTAGTCTCTCAGCCACCTAAGCAACCACTTCCTGAAATGCACGTACGCACGAGTGCGCTCACACACACTACCCTGAACCATACATACTGATTATAGAGTACTCGAGAAATCTCCACACCTTCAGCTCGCCCCAGGGACCGGCTCTCACAGGGGAGAGACCAGTCCCTGTCTGTGGTCCTTTCCTGCTTTTCTTCCAGCAAACTGACTCTGTGTGGTTTCCTTGAGCCCGCTCGCCCAGTCCTTAGCGGTGTCGCTGGGGACAGGAAGCAGGTGTCCAGCGCCATCGGTGGGCAGGCCCGCTTGGTTTTCCCCCCGCAGCGCATCCCGAGTGATTCCGGAGAGACCCGCCTACCCTGCACCTTAGAAACCGCAGCACCCGTCAGCTGGCTTCAAAACAAAGAGTCCCTTCAGCGGCTTCAGATGCTGGCTCGTCGCCATGGCAACAGTCCCCCCCCCCCCCCGTCTTTTCCCTCTCCTCCACCCTGCCCCACTTCCCGCAGCTGCGTGGGTGGAGGCGCCTCTTTGTCCCCGGGGGCCGGCTTTATTTCCCGCCTTTGCGGTGGACTAGAGAGGAGTCACACCCGGGAATTCACTGTAGAAGCCGCAAGTTTCTTTTCAACCAGGATTATTGAGTCCCGGAGAGTTGGTCCCCGCAGGCCCAGCAGCGCCACCTTCCGTGGCCGAGAGCTCACTGCCTAGTCCGCCGCTGTGCGAAAGCTCTGTGGGTCTTCGCCTTTGTCACTATTCTAGTAGCGCTCACATTTGAGCACCTAGAGCTTTCTTGGCTAAAAAGACAGAATGGTTATGCAAATAATCAAGATGTGGTTTGTTTTGTTATGCTTTTCAGGTGCTTCTTATTTTAAATGATTCTGTATACTCAAAAATTTTGTATTGATTTTGATGAATTTCTCAATGTGCACTTTCTCTTTTCTATGGAAGAACTTTTTAAAAATTAAAAATCTAAGGAGCCAGAAAGCAATCTTTTGGCTGCCATGTGAATTTGGGAGTTGGGGGGTGGGGTGGGGTCCTTATAGGTCCATACGCTTATAAGCTGTCTGGGGAATACAGAACGGAGACAGATGGGGCTTACAAGATCTGTCTGCGGGGGTGGGGGTGGGGAGTACAGCCTGAGAGAAAAGGTTCAAGCGAGAAGGAGGCAGAAACAGTGAGCTTTGTCCGTGTTTGAAGTCACATTTCAGCGTCTGTGGGAGGGAGTGGTCACAGTATTCCTACCTTTATATTTCATTAAAGGTAGACGCGGGAAGCGGAGTCTGAGGCAGCTGTATCACGTTTCTTTGAGTCAATTTTTAATAAAAATTGGAAACCACTGCCAAGTGATAAACAGGCCACCGGAAACATTCAGAGAATGCTAAGTAAGCCAAGCATGGCAAAGGGAATCCAGGTTTTCTGATCTTCACTTCCAACTACAAAAAAACACATTTAATGAACAGGAAGCAGCCGGGGCTGGCACACAGTAGATAATATTTGTAAAGCAGAGGTTTGGGTTTTGCCTGTGAGAGTAATCTTTATCTAAATAACTACTTAGAAAATAAGTATGTTGCTTAAAAACTTTTGTTTTGACCAACATCTTTTCTTCCTCAGGAAGTTTTTTCGGTTGATGAATATTTCTGTAATTTTTTGCTTTGAAATACTTTTTTTTTTAAATTTCTTTTTACAATCCTTTTCCCTCCAGAGGCGGGGTGGCTAGCCCAAGCCTTTAATCCCAGCACTCAGGAGGCAGAGGAAAACAGTTCAAAGCTATCCTTGTCTATATAGTGACTTTCAGCTTTCAGACCAGCCAGAGCTACCCTGTGAAACTGTTCTCATTTTAAAAAAAGCAGGGGGGGGGGGGGTGGAGGGGCGGGGGAGGGTACCTTTTTTGCATGTGTGAAGTAGTGTTTGCTTCTGTGTGCGGAAGCAGGCTTGACAGTCCCTCCACCTTTCCACCTTGTTTGAGATGGGGCCTTGTTTTTTGTTACTGCCTGAGGCTGGCTTTGCAGTCATCCCCCTCAGCTTGACAATGGGTCCAGCATTTCTGCAAAGCCCATTCACACCTCATCTTACAGAGTGCCTCATTTTAACCTCACTGAAGGTGAATCTTCCCTCTGATTTCTGCTTCACACTTTTCTGAGTCACAGCGACCTGGAGATAGATCTCTCTCTCTCTCTCCCTCCCCCCTCCCCTCCCCTCCCCTCCCCTCCCCACCGCGCTCCCTTTTTTACTGCTGGTTTGTGGCCAGATCCCTCTGTAGACCAGGCTGCCCTCGAACTCACTGAGCTACACCTGCTTGTCTCCTGAGTGCTGGGATTCAAGACCTGCGTCACAACGCCCGGCAAGCAGCCGCTTTTCAAGTGCACCTGTGTAGTGGAGGGTAGTTATGATTATCTAGGAGGCACTAAATTAGGCAAGTCGTATCCCGGGAATCCTTCTACCCTTCCGGTCACTTTCTAGCTCCCTGGAGGCCGTTTGTGACTGGATGACCGACGGTCTTCACCCTCCAGTCAGGGCTTGGAGCCACAGGGCTACACCAATGGAAGGTTACCAGACCTTCAACAAAGGCCAATCGGATGCTAGAGTTTAGTAAACTGCGATCAATCAGAGCGCAGGAGCGGCGGCCGGGGAGCGGCTGGCCAATCAGCGTGCGAGCGGCGACGAAGGGGCGGAGCCTTCGCGCAAGGAGCACGCGCAGCGCGACTGCGCTGCGGGAGCCGGAGCGGAGCCAGAGACCCGGTCGAAGCTGGTAGGGCTGGGGACGCGGATGGGAAGGGCCGCCTTGGGCGTCGCCAGGGAGAGGTACAGGAGGAGTCGCGGGCCACAGACACTGTTGCTATGGCAACACAGGTGCACAATTCTGGGACCAGGGTACCTGCTTCTGGACAGTTTTCAGGCTGAAGCCCCTAGGCCCACAGGGCCTCCAGTACCCAAGGCTTGCATGCTGCTGGGCTGTCAGCTCTCCCTTGCCCGTCTTGGCAGACTGCACACTTGCGGTCTGGTCTCTATCCTGGGGAGTTAGGAAAATAGGCCTTAGCAGCGTGACCGCGTGAGCTAGCTCAAGTCACTCCGCCTCAAGGCCACCCCCGGGTGCAGCTCAGCTGTCTCATCCTGGAGATGTCATTGTAGACAAACTAGGGTGTCTTGGCTCAAGAGATTATTTTTTTTAAGCTACCCAATGAAGTGTTTTGTGCACAAATAATTCAGAGAATAGGCTCTTGGGTGAGTGAGTAAAGATCACAGTGGTAAAAGATTCCAGGGGCCAGCTCTAATCGTGCGTGTTATTTCACATAGGAACCACGGTTGCATAACTAAGTTAAATTTTAAAATATTTTATTCGACTCAAACATATTACCAGTATTAGATTAATGGTAAGTTATTTAGAATTGTCTTTCCTCCCCCTTTAAAGCTGTTCATCGTTTGTTTATCTTACAGCGCATGTCAATTACACCAACCACTTTTCAAGTGTTCGCTGCCCACTTAGCTAATGCGGCACATCCTTGTTTATTTCCTTTAGTTTTTTTGTTTTTTGTTTTTTTTTTTTTTTTTTTTTTTTTCTTTTTGAGACAAGGTGCCTTGTTATGTAACCTAGGCTGGCCTCAAACTTGTGATCCTCATGTCTCAGCCTCCCTAGTGCTGGGACTAC
Organism: Acomys russatus; assembly: GCF_903995435.1. Taxonomy (NCBI): domain Eukaryota; kingdom Metazoa; phylum Chordata; class Mammalia; order Rodentia; family Muridae; genus Acomys; species Acomys russatus. The sequence continues at coordinate 13,816,818 of NC_067163.1, read as the reverse complement.
AGGCACGTACTACTATGCCTGGCAAAGTAGTATTGAAGAGAACATTAAGAGTGTTTCTGTGTGGACCTGTGAGCAGCATGTCGTCAGTTCTTTTTGCTTACCACATGGGCCCCGGTGAATTGAATCCCACACGTTAGACTCGTCAGCTCTACCTGTTGAGCCATCTCACAGGCCTGAAATCTACTGGAAATGGACACGGTTGAGGCAGCAAGTGAAGATAACGGAAAACATACAGCTGACAAACAGGATGGTTGTTGTTATTTTTGAGGTTTCAAGGGAAGGCTCCTCAGGGCTCATGTTGTAGCAGGGTTGTTCAGTCGCTAGCCTGCAGGCTGCACGTGGCCCGGGACAGCTACGAATGTTGCCCAACACAAAAGTGTAAACGTACTTAAAACATTAGGAGGCCGTGGTGAACACCTTTAATCCCAGCACTCGGGAGGCAGAGGCAGGTGGATCGCTGCGAGTTCGAGGCCAGCCTGATCTACAAAGTTAGTCCAGGACCAAAGTAAAAGAAAATGAAAACATTAGGAGGTTTAGTTTCCCGTCTTGTTTTGTAACTCAGTTGTACAGGTTCCTGGGCATGATTTTTGTGGACAACAGCACTGTGTTGCAATTTCAAAGGTTGGACACACCTGTGGAGGAGGACTTGCACCTGGTCCTGAAAAAAAAGGGTAAGTTTTGGACCGCCGGAAAATAGGATGCTTTCATTCAGCCTCTTTTGTTTTTAGGGTTGGAAATCAGCCGTACCCAGAGGCTTGCAGACTGGAAAAGCGTTCCTCACCCTCTGGCAGCTTCACCATGATTCATAGTCTTTTCCTGATCAACTCCTCTGGAGACATTTTCCTGGAGAAACACTGGAAAAGCGTGGTCAGCCGTTCTGTTTGCGACTACTTTTTCGAGGCCCAAGAGAGAGCTACCGAGGCAGAAAACGTGCCTCCAGTGATCCCGACCCCTCACCACTACCTCCTGAGTGTTTACCGACACAAGATCTTTTTCGTGGCCGTGATTCAGACGGAAGTCCCGCCTCTATTTGTCATTGAATTCCTTCACCGAGTCGTGGACACGTTTCAGGTTTGTAAGCGTGGGAAGGTTTACATATGCAAACTGTAAATCTCAAAAAGCCACGGACAGGCTCTCATTCTGTAGCCTAGGCAGGCCTGAGTTATGTAGCCCAGGCTGAACTCACATTTGCAGCAATCATCCTGCCTCAGCCTTGTAGGACCTGGGATTAAAGGCATAAGCCACTGTGCCATCTTGCAAAGTATTTTTTATCGTCCTGTCTCCATTGTGTTTAGCTTGGGTTAAGAGCGTTTTTAAAGAATCAAAACTGAACATTTCTCGTTTCCTGTCTGATCCAAGATTCTTGTTTCTATTTTCTTTGTTGGCTGCGTTCAAAGGGACCAATTGGATACTCTTAAGCCCCTTGCATGAGAGAGCTGCTTGCTCCACATGAGTGTGTATGGTCTTAGGTTTGCTCACAGATTAGAGTTCAGATATTTCTTGATACTGTGAAGTTTACTCTAACCATTGTTAGCTGCATTGCTTTGAGCAGTGTCCAAAGGGGACAAAGTTTCTAAAAGAACAAACAGGAAACGCTAAGTGGCGCTTATTTTAACCGCCCCTGGCAGGGGTCCGGTGGTGAGCTGGGCCTTCATTTTGTGTGAGTTGAGTACAGATAACGTGTGCTGTCTGTCATGGTTCCTGTCATGGTTTTCTGAGAATGTATGTTGTGGTTTTCATTTTGGTTTGCGCCTCTAAGGCGAGGTTCTTGAATACAACACTTTCCACAGGGGACCTGTGTCAGCCATGTACATCGCGAATCCTAACAGTGGCTAAATTACAGTTATGAGGTGCAGCAAAAAAAAAAATAACTTTAGGGCTGGAGAGATGGCTCAGTGGTTAAGAGCACCGTCTGCTCTTTCAAAGGACCCCGGTTCAATTCCCAGCATCCACATGGCAGCTCACAACTGTCAGTAACTCCAAGATCTGACACCCTCACCCCAATGCACATAAATTAAAAATTAAATAAAATATTGAAAAAATAATAACTTTATGGTTGGGGTCCCCACAACACAAGGAAGGTGGAGAACCTTGCTGTAAGGGAACAAGGAAGAGGGAGGTGTGAGTTATACAGAAGATTCTGGGTCCTGACAGAGGAGTCCTTGTCCTGATAAATTGCACAACTCTAATGGTTGTGGCATTTGCATTACTTGAGTGATGGATGAGGAGAAGGGCTCTTTGGTTTAACTTCTCTGTCACATGAAGTCTGGGGCTAGGAAAGGGGAGGAGCATATGCTGACCCTGTCAGGACAAGTCCGTTCTGTCCATAGTGCTCACACCTGCATCACATGACTAGAGCCATTTTCACTGCTGCATCCTAGCGATGATGCACAGTGAAAACCTACGATTACAAGTCCGGAATATGGAGGAAACAGAAGAATCCAGGAGTTAGGTTCTTAACCTACTCTCCCTGGGCCCTGCTGTGGTTTCTATGTCCTTTACCTGTACACAAAGTAACAGTCTTTTTGTCTTAACAATTACTGTATAGCTTACTACAAGCCTGCAAGTGAGAAAAGTTGTTTATTTAAAACCACAGAGGTTGGGCCTTGAGAAATGGCTCATCAGTTCAAAACCCTGGCTGCTCTTCAGAGGATCCAGGCTCAATTTCCAGCACCTACATAGTGGCTCACAACTGCCTGTAACTTCATTTCTGGCCTCTGTGGGCACTGCATGAACGGGCACAGGCAGACACACTCATAGGAACACCTGTATACAAAGAAAAATTAACAACAACAAAAAAATTAAAGCCACAGAGGAATTTAGGAAGGTAGACTCAAGCTCAGTGTTGAAGCCACTGGTGAAAGTGAACCAATGTGGAGCTTAGGATCTAGCTGAACGTTTTGCCTCTTGCAATTTTTTTTTTCCCTAGTTCTTGAAGGCAATAGATTTCCAGTGGCAGAATTGCAATGGCTTTTGCCTGCATTGTAGGGCTCCTTCCACATTGTTCTTGCCTTATAGAACCTCCTGAGATAGATGCTTATTGTTCAAATAAAAAGAAACATGGTATTTCCTTCAGTTATGTGTGCTTGCGTGCCCTCCTTCCCCCTCCCCCCCCCCCTCGCTTTAGGAATATATTCTTTATTCTTGAGTCAGTTTATCTTGAACTGTCATGGATACTTATCATTGTCTGATGTAGTTTTGGCTACATCTCATAGAATCAGTTTATAAGTGCCAGGCAATGGAATTACCTGAGGCCCATCCCATCCTTGATGATGAAGGACCCTCAGGAGTGTGACCTGGAGAAGAAAGAATGAACTGCAAGTTTGCTAACTTCAGCTTGGCAGTCAGAGCTGTCCAGTGAGTAGAGCAGGCTCTCTCAGTGTGCACTTCTCCCAGTCAGGGAAATGTACAACCATCTCAGAGGCCCTGGAAGATCCAGGCCTGACACTTAGAGACACATGCACTGACTGACTGACCACATGCCTTTCTCCTCCAGGCACTGTTGTCATCATACTTACCTCATTTAGTTTTTAAAACGTTCTCACATATCCACAAGTGATACCCACGTTATACCATTAAACCAAGACCCCAAATAGTTAGCAGGTGACAATTAAGAGTATAACCTAAGGGCTGGAGAGGTGGCTCAGAGGTTAAGAGCGCTGGCTGCTCTTCCAGAGGTCCTGAGTGCAATTCCAGGCAACCACATGGTGGCTCACAACCATTTATAATGAGATCTTATGGCTTGAAGGTGTACATGCAGGCAGAGCACTGTATACATAATAAATAAATAAATCTTAAAATATATACAACCTAAGAGACCCTGGGTTTCACCCTGAGCACTGGAAAGTGGGTATAAAATGAAAACCTAGGTCTTCTGTGCTTCTCCACACTGCAGAGACTTTAGATGTGTGGCTAGCCCTTTAAGTAAATGGTGGGGTTTTGAGAATTGCAACATTAGGAGCGCTCTGAGGAGCCTCGGCTGGGCTAGCACATCTCTCCATTCTTTCCAGAATGAATTTCAAGAAAACACACAGCAGAAGGCTAAAAAGTTTTCCATATAATTCTACATCATGTCAGGTGTTATAACTTTGCCCAGCTCATGAATTTTGTATATGAGCGAATATAATTTAGATTAAGCTTTGTTATATTTTTGTCAAATTGAGGAAATCAACCCAAAGAGCTTGACTTCCTTTAGTGTGTAGATGGCGCTACAGACAGCGCAGGCACCACATGCCGGACCTGTGGTGTTAACCCTCACGCCAGGCTGCCCAGGAGAACGACAGCCTGGGAGAATGAATGTGCCGGCTACACCGGTTAAACGCCATGGCCAGGCAAGTGCTTACTCTCACGGGATATTGTTTTATCTTTGTCTGCAGTCTGGGTGATGGATATATTTGTTATGTCTCCATCAGGACTATTTTGGAGTCTGTTCAGAGCCGGTGATCAAAGACAATGTGGTTGTGGTCTACGAGGTGTTGGAAGAGATGCTGGACAATGGGTTCCCCTTGGCTACAGAGTCAAACATCCTCAAAGAACTGATAAAGCCTCCCACCATCCTCCGCACAGTGGTCAACACCATCACAGGTGCGAGCAGTTTGTGGGCGTGGGCGGGGCTAAGCGAGGGCGGGGCTGCCCGAGACTCCCCCCTCCCCCTTTCCCGTAGCCTCTTGGAATCCTTGGGAATCTCATTTTATCTCTCATGTGCTTCTAAATAATAACGTGAATTAAAAAAAAAAATCATGCCTCCTATCAATGCTTTATGAACAGCTAAGTGTTATTGTTGGTGATTAGTGTTCTCCTGTGCTATTTGGACCCTGACTCATTTGTCCAGCCTCTGGTTATGATGTTCCTGGCATTTTCTATCCTTTCAGAACATAGGATTCTTAAGTTTGGATCTTTTCTATTCAGTTCTGGAAAAGGAGGATCCAGGCTGCGGGGTCTTAGAGACCCCCACACACCAGGCCAGAAAAGTCCTGGCAGCCTTTGCTTCCCATTGCAGAGCTGGTTTGCAGGTCTGAGCCACTTGATAGTTTGTGTCTCATTTCACAGACTTGCTGCTAACTACGAAAAGTTTCAAACCTGTTTTCCCCCTGTTGCAACTCACTTTTTTGTGTCCTTGGTTCATTTTTTTTATTGAGATTTTTTGTGTCTTCCTACACTGACTTGGAAGAGTCCCTTTGATTGGTTCGGTAGCCCTCTGCCATGGCAGCATGCCTTTGGCTTGCAGGCTGGGCTCTGGAAGCTGTGCAGCCGCCCCTCCACCTCCCACCCCCCTCCACCTCCCACCCCCCTCCACCTTCCACCCCCCTCCTCACAGCCTATCACTTGCAGTTAAGCAGTTTCATGGGGTTTGCAGAGCCACGTGTGAAGTGTTTTGATTTAGTTACTCATCCTGGTGATTCTTTACATTTTTTGCATTTTTGGTCTTTTTAATAATGTAAGTGTGGGTTTCAGAGAATTTGACCACTTTTTGAAAAATACAAATATGAAGAGTAGCAAGACAGTTTCACGAGGGGATTGTAGAAGGGTTAGGTTTGCTCTCGCATCCGTCAAGGGGCGTTAAGCTCATGTGGCACATGAGACAGAAATTCAGAGTTACCACAGCAGAAGAGACAAGACAAAGTTTCAGTTTTTAAAAAAGTGAGAGTGAGAGAGAATGTGTTGTACTGGGTACATACAATGCCGTTTTGATGGCTTAAAAAACATAGTACTGGTCCAGTCGTGTTTTTGCAATATTCTGAGCTTAGTTTAAACCTTAAAATCTTTGTTAGGGGTTTGTCATAAAGTCTTTAGAGCCTCAGTTTCAAGCAGCTGCAGGAAAAAATCTCCTGTGAGACCCTCCATTTTGAAAAGCTGGAATGTTTTATTTTATACATATGCTGCCTATACATGCATTTAAGGAGTTCTTTCTTTAGAGTAAAAAGATACGGGCAGTGGGAAAAGGAAATAGGATTTAAATTAGTTACAGTCATCAGTTCAGTCTAAAATAAGCTTTGATGTCTGTGGGAGCAGGATAGGAGGAAAGAGTGGGATCGGGCCAAGTCCTCTTTTGTTCAGTGCAGGAATGAGACAGAGCCTGGTGGTGTGAGCATCCCATCCTGTGAACCTGCCTTCGACTAGGACAGTGCTTCACTGCTGATGGCCTGGGGTCGGTGTGTAGCTGCCCAGCCGCACAGAGCCACAGTACATTACCTAAGCCATTGTGGAATCCGAGATCCTTGTTACTCTCAAAACCAAAATATGATATCCACTTCTCAGGTGGCTTGCCTTTAAACCTTCACTTGAGGCAGCAGACCAGTTGGCGACAATGGTTTTTAAAAATTGACCATGCTGTCCTACATAGGAGAAGCAAAAGGCTTAGTTTCCATACGGTATTCCACGGGCATCAAGGGTGTGAGAACTTATGGGGAACGTCCTTAGGTTGTTAGATTTGAACTGGCATTACAATACCAATTCGATCTAGTTACTGATATTAATTGTCTCAGGAAGCACCAACGTGGGGGACCAGCTCCCAACTGGGCAGCTGTCCGTGGTGCCTTGGCGACGGACCGGGGTGAAATATACCAACAACGAGGCCTATTTCGATGTGGTAGAAGAGATAGATGCCATCATTGACAAGTCAGGTGGGTTCCCTCAGGTGCCGCCGAGTGGGGGAGGGAGGGCGGCTTTTCTTGGGTGTGTTTCATAATGCAGCCGTGTCTCTCAGTTCTCTGCTCCCCCCCCTTTGTGGAGCTCCTCTTGAATGACAACCGGGAGTAGAGGGGTTGAGGATTACGGGGGGGGGGGGGGAAGGTGGGGCGCAGAGTAATAAGGCCGAGTGTGGGAGGATCACGATTTCCGATTTCCAGGCCGTTTGGGCTATGCAGCCAGACCCTGTCCCAAGAAACGATGAAAGAAGTGGGGATTTGGAAGGGAAGTACAAAGTGAGCTCACGCTGGTTACCTGTTCTGTTTTGAAGTCCTGCTTCTGGGGTCTGGAGGCAGAGCTAGAGTCGTAATGACAAGGTTCTTTCCTGTTTGCTTCAGTTAAGTAAATAGAAGTTCTGGGCGGAGGAAGTGGGAGTGCCTCACACCCACTTGCTTACCCACTCCCTGACTGCTGCTGGAAACTGGGTCTTAGCACAGCGGGAGACCAGCCCTCCAGTGATTAAGGGGAAGACAGGCTGCCAGGCTGTGGCCAGGAGGCCCAGGTGTAGGAAGTACAGGCACATGGGTTTAACTCTGTGCCATCAGCAAAGTAACCCTCACCACCTGCAGTACATGGGAGCTGCTGTTCAGCGAGCGTGACAAAAATGTGCCTGGACTGAGGGGCATGAAAAGAAGTGAAAGGTGAGACTTTAAAGCTAGACAGAGCGTCCTAACAGTTTTCATCTTAACACAAATGAGAAATAACCCGGTTATCCATTAGCAAAGAGAATGATCAATAAGCTCTGATATAGTCATCCAGTGGAGTACTATACAGTAGTTAAAAAGGAAGTTACTGACCCACCCATTGACATGAATGTCGATTACACTGTTGAAGAAAACAGTCAGATGTGTGTTAGCATATACAGCTAATTGCATTTAGTGAAACCTGAAGGCAGGGGCAATTTAAGGTGCTAGAAGTCAGAGTTAAGGGGACGTCATTAGCTAGGAAGGAGAGGGAGGAGCATGTTGTCATGCTAGAAGGTTTCTACATTTGATGTGGGCCATATTTAAATAGATGTGTATATGTTTAAAACTCACCGAGCTGTAAGATTTTTACATTTTTATGCGTTTTATCAGCATTAAAAGAAATTTAAATTGGCCGGGTGTGGTGGCGCACGCCTTTAATGCCAGCACTCAAGAGGCAGAGGCAGGTGGATCTCTGTGAGTTCCACCTGGTCAGCAAAGCAAGTCTAGGACAGCCAAGGCTACACAGAGAAACCCTGTCTTGAAAAAAAAGTAAATTGACCTCAGAGATGGTTCAGCAGTTAGGAGCCCTGGCTACTCCTCTTCTGGGTTCAATTCCTAGCATCCACAAGTGGCTTTTATCCGGCTGTAACTCCAGTACCAGAGGATATGACACCCTCTTCTGGCCTCCATAGGTACTGCACACAGGTAGTGCTCAAACATACAAGCAGGCAGCACCCCATACACAAAGAATAAAAAGACAATGAAAATATCTTTAAAAGACATTGTCTTAAATTAGAGTGGCAATCTGTGTCAGGCTTGGTGGCACACATTTTTAATTCCAGCACTCTGGAGGCAGAGGCAGGTGGGTCTGTCAGTTCAAGGCCAGCCTGGTGTATTTTGTTTGTTCTGGGACAGTCAAAGCTCCATAGTGAGAGCCTGTCTTGACAAACAAACAAGCAAGCAAACAAAACTACAATGTCCAGGCTTGCTATAGTGTGGGAGACTGATCTACAGTGAGGTGGATAGGAGATAGGAACAGCAGTAGGAAGTTAGACATGAAGTCCTGACTCCAAGTGTAGGTGTCCACGGTCAATGAATATCCCTGGAAAGAGAGGAGTTGGTTCCCAGCCAGAGGTGTTACCTGCTACCCCAGTACTGGGAAGCTGAGGCAGAAGGGACAGGTTTCAGATGCCTGACGTGGGAGAGAAGAGGTGGGACTGGGCCAGGCAGCTAGATGGATAGTGTCACCTTAGACTACAGAAATGGGAGCCATCAGAGAGTCCAGGCGAATTTGCTGTTGGCAATGAGTGTGCAGCACTGGTGACACCTGGAGCGTCGCCCAGCCATCACAGGGCCTGCGTAGATACAAGCCAGACAGGGCCCCGCCCCCAGCCTAAAGCTATCTGTAGTTGACAGCCACTTGCAAAGGAGAAATAAGTCTTCCCCAATGGAGCTACGCTGGGTGTGTTAACCACACTTAAGGGGAGGCTCTGTGCCCAGCAGTATATAGCCAGTGCAAAATAAACTCAATTTTTGTCTCCTAGCTTTGTTTGGGCATGTTTTGTCTTATTGGACTTTTACTTCCAAATTTTGGTTTCCAAGTTTGTGGTTTTGTGTGGTTTTTGTTTGTGTTTTGGTTGTTTTTTAAATAAAGAGGAGCACATAGAGTTGAGAGAGTAGGGAGGTGGATAGAATCTGCAAAGAATTGAGAGATAGGAAAAAACATGATCAGAATATTCTTGTGTGCAGACAGGTTTTTTTTTTTTTTTTCCAATTAAAAAGAGAAACCCAATGCAAATAACAATGTGATAGAGCCTGAAGCCTTGGGGAAGGCTCAGCAGGGCCAGGAGAGTAAAAGGAGTGCGGGTGGGGAGGAGTCAAGGCCTGAGTATAAGGTGGCCTGTTAGCTCTGCAGGGACCTGCACAAGAGCAGCCCAAAGGGAAGGCTAAGAGAGAGGGAGTAGGAGAAGGAGTGGGGAGAGGGAGGGGCGTGTAGAGGAAGAAGTCTGCAGACCTGCAGCGGGAGGACCACCGGCAACCTTGGCCTTGGCAGCTGAGCTCCCATAGGGTAACTGCTAGCTAAGAGATCCATGCCCTGTGATTCTGGCGCTCCGTAAAAACAACAACAGCAACGCCTTCTAGGCCTCCTGGTCTCTTACTGGTCTCTGACTCCATGCTTTCGGCAGAGTTCTTAGACTTGGGCTTGGAGGATGGACAGACAGACTGGATTAATGAGCTGGGTGGTTAGAAGAGAGGTGGGCGGGAGGGATGGGGGGCCGAACCCTAACCCTAACCCTAACCTAGCGCTCCTTTTCTTTTTCATCTTAGGTTCCACAGTCACGGCTGAGATTCAGGGGGTGATTGATGCCTGCGTTAAGCTGACTGGCATGCCAGACCTCACCCTGTCCTTCATGGTAAGTGTTCACCTTTTTGGCATGAGAAATGAGGTGTTTCTAGTGAGAGTGGTGAGAATTAGGTGGCACAGGCAGTAGTCAGGGTGGCCCTGAAGCCTCCTCGGGGCTTCTGGCCTTTGCCTGTGCTGGAGCGGGGGTCATCTGAATTGCTTTTTGAAGGAGAACCCAGGAGCTTATCCCCACTTCTTGTTCCTCCCTGCCTGCTTCTGCAGAACCCCAGGTTGCTGGACGATGTTAGCTTCCATCCCTGTGTCCGTTTCAAGCGCTGGGAATCTGAGCGCATCCTCTCCTTCATCCCTCCTGACGGCAACTTTCGCCTGCTCTCCTACCACGTCAGTGCGCAGAAGTAAGCGACCCTCAGGAGCAGAGTCTGCGTCTGCGCATGTTTGTAGTGTTAGCATGTCTGTAGTGTTAGCCCCGGGATCCTGGGCAGCGAGCTGCGGTCCCACTCCCTGTCTGTTTCTTTTCTGGTGCCAGCCAGTGTCTTTCTGTGAGGACTGAGTAGACAGGGCTTCACTCAGGACACGGGGTCACTGCCTTGGTGGCATCTGCTGGGTCAGTCTTGCTCTCTAGTCCAGCTCAGGCTGGCTTTGAACTCACAGTCCTCCTTCTGGGCTTACAGGCGTGGGTTCCCAGCAGAGCAGCTGCTGTCGTAGTATTGCTGCCTTCAGATCTTCATCGTGCTCTGGAGAGTGCGGAATGCAGCGAGTTTTGGTCCCTCGTGCTTCCTTACTTGGGAGCTCTGTTTAGCAGTGGGAGGAATGCGGGCGGAGGGCCTCCTCTCTGGTCACTCCGTTTGCGTGTCTGATTCTGATTGCCCCAACTCAAACCTCTTCTTTCCTTATAGACAGGACCAGGCAAGTTATTCAAGCTCAGTGAAGCCGTAGGACATTGATATTCACACGTGTATACACATGCATATAAATCAGTGCCCCACCAGAACACAGAGCATAAATGTTAGGGACTGTGGCTTCTTTGAGCCTGTTTTAACGTCCCACATCGTGACCCCATCTCTGGAGCTCTGTGAAGGTCGGGATGAGGTTAGATGAATGCGCACAGGGGCTGGGTGGTAGCTCTCAGCATTAGGGTGCTGTCTAACGGCCATGAGACTCCAGCTCAGACCACAGCCCTGCTTTATAAACAACTCAAAAAAGGTCTGTGAGGTATGGTGTTGCCTTGTATCCAGGAATGATGACCTCATGCCCTAAACACAGCCCGGAAATGCTATAGCCCCATGCCCTAAACACAGCCCGGAAATGCTATAGCCCCATGCCCTACACACAGCCCGGAAATGCTATAGCCTCATGCCCTAAACACAGCCCACAAGCACCATATCCCTGTGCCCTAAACACAGCTCAGAGCCACCTCTTGCTTCTTCCCCTTGTCTTCCTCCAATGGCTTGGTGCATTCCTTGGTTTGGTTCATTGTTATCTGAAGAGGCATCAGAAGAAGCACTTCATTTTCTAGGCACCTTCTTCACTCTTTAGAAACAAAACCAATGTCACTTTTCTGTATTTATTTTGAGGTAAGGAGTAAGTTGTAGATGAGGAAAAGCTGCCAGTGGGACAAGAGAAACATACTGGAAGGAGGAAATGAGGCAGTTTTCTTTAGCACCTTAGTGAAGTGGAAAACAATTAAAAATGCAAAATAAACAAATAAATGAAACAGGGCCAGTAAGATGTCTTAGTGGGGAAAGCACTTGCAGTGAAGGCTGACCCCTTGAGTTCAATCCTTGGAGCCCACACGAAAGTGGGAGGAAACCCAACTCCACATATATGAGCATAAACACACGCACACAGACCAACACAGACAGACACAGACAGACACACACAGACATACACAGACACACACACACACACAGACACACACACAGACACACACACAGACAAAGACACACACAGACACACATACATACACACACACACACACAGACACGCACACACAGACAGACAAAGACACACACAGACACATACATATAGACACACACACACAGACACGCACACACATTCACACACAGACATGCACACCCCCCCAACCAATAATATACTTAAACATTAAAATAGGTTTATTTTATTTATTATACAGTAGTCTGCCACATGTATGCCTGCATGCCACAAGAGGGAACCAGATCTCATTGTAGATGGTTGTGAGCCACCATGTGGTTGCTGGGAATTGAACTCAGGACCTTTGGAAGAACAGATGATGATCTTAACCTCTGAGCGGTCTCTCCAAGCCCTTTAGAATAGTTTTAAACAAATGAGAAAAGGTATAAAGAGAGAACAGTTGTGTTTAATTTTTTGTGTTGCCCACCCCACCTTGGGCGGGCCCGAGTCAAGGGCAAGGGACTGCGGTTAACACACAATGAAACAGCGGGTCCTTTGTGCTAAGAGAGCAGCAGCAGCGGCAGCTTTTATTCATTGTCCAAAGAGCCTTTTTATAGGCAGCAAAACAGGAATGCAACTCGCAGGTGAAATCCCTCAAGAGGTGGGAAAGTCCCGAGGAGGGGAGGAGTGCGTTCTTGGAGCAGTAAACATGACTAGCTAACCAACATAAACACAGACACAGAAGCTGCTAGAAACAGGACATGAAACAGCAAGACAGGCAAGCAGCCCAGTCTGGCCTGGTTTCCACAATTTTTAAAGATTTCCTTATCTGTTTCCTGTGTATAAGTGTTTGCCTGCATGTGTGTATTTATGTGCACTGCATATGTGACTAGTTCCTGTGAAGGCCAGAAGAGGGTGTCAGATCACTCAGAACTGGAATTCTTGTGAACTTCCACCTGGCCTCTGTGAACCAAACCTGGGTCCTCTGCAAGAGCACCAAGTGCTTTTAACTGTTGCTCTAGCTCTTCATCCCCTGCAGGGAGTTTTCTTTTATCCATTTATTTTAGATTTATGTTCACTTTATTTTATTTTATGTGCATGAATGTTTCACTTATGTGTATGTATGTCCACCACATGCATGCCTTGTGCTTGCAAGGTCAGAAGAGGGGGCTTGGTGCACTGGAACTGGAGTCATGGACAATTGTGAGCTGTCACATGGGTGCTGAGAACCGAACCCGGGTCCTTTGCAAGAGCAACCGGCTCTCCTAATTGCTGAGCCATTTCTCCAGCCCCTGGTGTTCTCTTTTTTAAGAGGGCATTTTGTCTCTTTTTGCAGCCTAGTTGCGATTCCAGTCTATGTCAAACATAGCATCAGCTTCCGGGACAGTAGTTCACTTGGACGCTTTGAAATCACAGTGGGACCCAAGCAGACCATGGGGAAGACAATAGAGGGTGTGACTGTCACCAGCCAGATGCCCAAAGGAGTCCTGAATATGAGCCTCACACCATCCCAGGGCACGCACACGTTTGACCCCGTGACTAAGGTAGGGAAGCAGGTATTTGAATCACCCTCAGCACGGGCAGTATCTGGTTGAAAGGAAAGACTAATCAAAGGGATTTAGTTCTAAATGTTTCTGACAAAGGGTTCTATATGGGTCTCTCCCCACACAACCCCTCAGAGGTGGTGTATGGTACAGACGGCAGACGCCTTGGGGTCGCAGATGAAGCCGCTGCTGTGATTGCGGGAAACCTACTTTCTTTATGTTTTCTTCCAAGATGCTGTCTTGGGACGTAGGGAAAATAAACCCACAGAAGCTGCCAAGTTTGAAGGGGACAATGAGTCTCCAGGTTGGAGCTTCTAAGCCAGACGAGAACCCCACAATTAACCTGCAGTTTAAGATCCAGCAGCTGGCTATTTCTGGTGAGTGACACATCTTGGATGATTTTTGAAAGGAGTGGAGATGGTTTTCTTCTGCCAGGGGAGACCTCGGTGTCTTCCAGGGGCTCTCTGAGGATGGGCTGCATTCGGTTTGGCTTTATACTCCAATATGGAATCATTCATAAGAGCTTTCCCGGCACACCTGGGGAGAGCGTATGGATGACTTGGCAGCTGGCATAAAGACCGTGAGTCAGAACGTCTGGGGCACCAGTGAGAAATGGGTTGACAGAGGTCATCATAGGCCACTGTTGGATCGTGTAGAGTTGTCGGTTTGTCCGAGGTTTTCTCTATGAGTGTACTTCTCCATTTTTCACCAGGGACGGGGAGAAATAAGCCCCGCCCCCCTTCCCCAGCCTCAGCTCAGCTTGCTGTTTACTTGTACTGTCTTTACACATTGCCAGTCTTCACCAGTCTGCCCACATTTTATACAGTCATAATACCATTTGCTGGCTATTTGTTATGCCCAAGCTTTTCCTAAAGCACTTTTTCTTCTTGATTAACTTTTAGTATGGTTTTCTGAAAGTCTTAGAAAGACATGCTCTTTATCTCTAGAGAGCACGCTTGTTTTTCTTTACTGAAAGAGTCTATAACTTAGGCGATGAAGTTAAATATGTCCTTTCTCCTAAGCCACTTCGTAGGCCATAAAGCTATCTGCAAAACAGTTTTTATTCGGTTTGGCAAGAATGTTTCGGAAGCTGTCACTGACTAATTCATTTCCTTTCATTATTCACTGATGCCGTTATCATTCATTCAGTCTAATAGCTCAAGTAAAGCACGGTGTTATTTTGTCCTCACCCTCACTGTAATCTGTTTGCCTCTCTGCCCTTTCCACTAAGAAAGAGGTCTTCTCCCAGGGCAGCTGTTTGCTGATGTCATCTTTGCTGCGAAACTTGTGTACTGAGATTGCTGAGCTGTCTGCCTGGGATTCGCAGAATGGGCTTGTTAGACTGTCTCTCCCACACACCTACTGTCTGCAGGGACAGGAACACGGGCCACTGTCCGCTTGCTGCTAGCGGGTGAGGTTCACGTCTCACTCCTCTCTTCCTTCTTTCCCCAGGACTCAAAGTGAACCGCCTGGATATGTATGGAGAAAAGTACAAGCCCTTTAAGGGCATAAAATACATGACCAAAGCTGGGAAGTTCCAAGTTCGAACCTGAAGGGACGGACGTCTTGCTGAGGGAGCCGTCATGAACACTTTTTCATTTCTTACTTGTCTCAAAGTAAAATGTCAGCCTGTCTCTTAGGTCAGTTCCCTCCAGGCTCCATCTACTCCCTTTGTCCTCTGTCTTCAGTGCCATGTAACTGATCAAGGGAGCAAAGGTTCATCAGGGAAAACGTGGCCAAGCCCAGCGTGGCACTGACTGAGTTCTAGAGAAGTGTGCTGGAGAGCAGCGACACATATTACTGTTTTCACAACTTTTGACGTGGTTGCTGTAGGAAAAGACCACATTTGCTGTTTGTTTGGTTTTAATTATCTAGATCCGATGGAAGATGTCTCTGATTTTTTTTTTTTTTTTTTAAGATAGAAAGACTTGAAAGAAAAAAAGATTAGAAGAAAAATTAGTGCTAGTCCAAGAAAGAGCACTTGCAGATTTGATCCGTGGGTCTGGGATGTGACTCAGTGGTGGAGTGCTGACCTAGGCCTCGGGCAAGCCCTGGTTTATCCCTAGCACCACTCACAGTGCAAAACTGATCCACTCTACTTGGGACAAGACAGAGGAGCTAGATTGAAGAGCGTTGTGAAGACAGATGCCACAGGAAGGACTAGAGAAGTGTCTCCACAGGGGCTAGGAAGAAGAGTGGAGGGCTTTCTTTCTGACCCTTCTGTGCACAGAAAGGATTTGCATGTCCAGGACTTTGAAAGTTCAGGTCCACAGTGAAATCACTGTCATGTGAAACCATAGTGGAATCAGTTTCCCTGGAGACGAGGGTGCTACACTCACTGCCTGGCTTTTAGAGTCTCGCTTGTGTGTACTGACCCACTGTCTCGGTGGGAAGGGGACCCGCCAGAGCAGTTTGCAGCCTTTTGCTGGTTATCTGACTCTTCAATGAGATCTCTCTGCAAACAGCAGTGCTTGATGTAGCCAGAGTTTATGACTTATAATAGTGGAGTTGAGGTGGGAACTCACGTCTCACAGGGGTGGACCATGCCTACACAAGGTGACTTCCAGTAATGTTTGGGAGGCTGGATGGCCCTACGCCTTGCCCTTTCCTGTCTGAAGGGCCCATTAGAGTCCCCGACTGAGCATGAGTGTACTGAGGGCATGAGGGCACGAAGCTGCTTCCCCCTGTCTGTATGCTACCATCTACAGACAGCTCCTGCCCACCCTTCAGACAGGAAAGTTGTCTTGAACCTTTGAATAAAATTAATGCCACGGGAGGGCAGGCTGGCTTGGTCGTGAGTCACTCAGCGGTTTAAACTATGGCGGCTGAAGGAGCACAACCTTCCTCCAGAGCGTTTCTTAATCTGGTCCCGTGTGTCCATTACTCATTTCAGTGCCTACATAAAAGGCAGTGTGCTGTTTCTAACTTAGCAGCTTGCGCTCTGTGTTGCCCTTGGAGGGAAAAGAGGACCCGTTTCCTTCTGTCTGCACGACTCTCCCCTGCAGTCCTGTTCCCAAGTACTTGGGCTCTGTTTCCTTTTTCTTTTCTATTTTTTGGCTAGCTCTATCTTGCTGTGGCCAGGACTTCTTTTTGCTGCCAAGTAGAGTTTCTTTGTGATTTCTCTTGTGAGGTGAACTGTTACGTGTGCAATCAGATGCTTCTTCCTGCTTCACTCCAGAATCTGGACCAGTGCAGCCCACACCTCTGCCATACAGGGGACACTCTGCAGGTGGCTTCTGGGAGCCGTACAGTCACTCCCACAGGCTCCAGAGGATTCTGAGGTTTCTTGGGTCACAGGGAACTACTTCTGTTGGTTCTTGAATATGTTTAGATTTGTAAGGGCAGCTCCTGTATTCCTTCTAGCACAGTGTAGATTGTTTTCCTAGAAGGAGACAGTGTTGGAGTATAGGACCTGTAGACCTAGACATCGTGGAGATAGCCAAGTAACTGTCAGTCAGCAGTGGTGCACAGGGTGTCTCAAGAGCTGCTCACTCCGTGTGTGGTCCATGTGCAGAAGTAGCATTTCTGTTCAAGTCTTAATAAAGCTTTGCCAGCCCTGTGGTTTCTGTCTGGTTACTGAGACTAACGGTTCGCACTCTGCTGTGCTCCCCTAAGTTAGACGGTGCTTATCTGGGACATCTAAAGCCATCTGTAGTGTGTGACTCTCCAGTTACCCTGGGAGACAGGTCATGTTGGTGCTGTTTGTAAGGTTGGTGGCAGCTACGGTCCAGAGGAATCTAACAATGTCCCCAGGATATAAAAGGCAAAGCTGTTAAGGTCTCCTGCTCATTTTAATGTCTTCCCTGTTCTCCTCACTGGCAGGAAGCAGAGCTGCCAGGCCCCAGGTGTCTCTTGTAGAGGTTTCCAGGGGGAGAGAGACAGCAGGGGGTCTCTTAGTTAGATTTTCTGTCGCTGCAGCAAAACACCTCCACCAAGGCAACTCGTAAAAGAAAGTGTTTAGTTGGGCTTATAGTTCCAGGGGGTTTGAGTCCATGATGGTGGAGCAAAGGCAAGGAAGCAGGAGCAGCAGAGCGCTCACATCTTGATCCATAAGGAGGAGGCAGAGAGCACAGAGGGAATGGTGGTGGCCTTGAAACCGCAAGGCCCACCCCCAGTGACACATGTGACACACCTCCTCCAATAAGGCCACACCCCCTAATCCAATCCAGTTAGCTTTACCTACTGGAGACCAAGAATCCAAACATATGAGCCTATAGGGAGCAATTCTCTTTGCAGCCACCAAGTGGAGTCTAATGCTGCCAGTTAACATCACTTGTAGACACCGATACTCCATTGTTAAGTTGATTTTCTACAGACTTCATTTTACTACTCAGAAGCATATTGTGCTTGTTAAGAGTTCAGTTTAAGGCTGGAGAGATGGCTCAGTGGTTAAGAGCACTGGCTGCTCTCCAAGACACAAGGGTTCAATTCAATTCCCAGCACTCACATGGCAGCTCACAGCTGTCTGTAAGTCCAGTCTCAGGGGTCTGACATCTTCTCACAGACATACATGCAGGCACAATACCAATGAACATTAAAAGAAGGAAGGAGGGAGGGAGGGAGGGAAGGAGGAGAGCAGTTTCTGTTTCTCTTAGAAATTACATTTATATGTGTATGCCTGTGTTGGGAGGTAGATTATATATGCCACAGCTGTACATCTTCCATTATGTGAGTTGTAGGGACTTGACTCAAGTCACCAGGTTTGGTTGTAAGAACCTTTACTCATGGAGCCAGTTTTGTTTTGTTTTATTTTGTTTTTTGCCCAATTCTCAGATATTTCTTTAGTACTGTGCCCTCCCCCTTCCCTAGCAACTACATTCTGCAAATACTAAATGGAAAATTCCAGGGGAAAGGTAGCATTTTAGGCTACGCACCATTCTGAGTGGCTTGATTAAAGCCTTTCATTGATGTTCTCCATCCCACCCTGCCAGGCACCGTCTTTTCTCTACACTCTGCTCCCTGGCCACTACGGGCCCATGTCAGCTCCATCAACTACCATAATGCCTCATTCTTTGTGCCCTTGTTTTGTTCAGTAGCCCCAACTCACCAGTAAATGTAGGGGGGGTCGGGTAGGCCAAAGAAAAACCACAAGTAGATATAGGGGGTCGGATAGGCCAAAGAAAAGCCAAGAAGGTCAAAAGAAAATGCTTCCTCTCGATGAACGATGCTGAGCTGAAACTCTGAAGCAATAGAAAGTGTGTACAGTTCTATCCCAACACTGCAGTGCCTTGGCAATGAATGGCAAAGGCCTCAGTGTCGGGTGAGACGGAAGTAAACCTGTGTTCCGCCCACTGCTGCTTTCATGTGCTGGGCTGAGCCTGCAGGGAGGCTGAGCAGAGACACCTGTTGGGGTTGCTATTGTACTCTGCTGTTAATCACCACTAATGTCTTACTGTAGCTGGGTGTAGGCTGCAACTTAAAGGAGAAATGGACTCAGTCAGGATAGGTGTTGTCCGTCTTCAGACACCCAGTGGGATCTTGGAGCATGTTCTCTCCAGACCAGGGCTTACTGCTGTGTCTCTTGCCTCCGTCTGGGTGGCTGGGGCCCTTGGGAACAGGATATGTTATCTACATATATTTCCTTCTTTGCCAGTAGGTGGTGACTAGGTGCATCACTCCGAGTTGTAATTGTTAGTGGGTTTGAAGAGGAATTTAATGCGAAGCTCAAGCAGGTGTTGAACACTAAGGAGTGTGCCTTGCTGTTGTGAATGGAGTTGAAAGTCTGTGGCACTTTGTGATGTACAAGCCTGGGCTTTGGGGGGGCAGCAGACCAAGGCTTATAGTCCTCTGGTGTTTAACAACTAATACCAGCCGGTACAGCTGCCTGGGTGCCTGGGACCATACTTGCTCCTCAGGTCTGATGTCCACTTTTATTAATCGACCAGGAGTAATGGGACAACATTTGCTTTCCCCTTTGACTCATTCCCTTCTCCTGGTGAATTCCAGACATTGCACCCCACATTTCCTAACCGATACTGGCCAGGGGTATGCTACTCTGACCCTTTGGTATGATTCATATGACTGTCTGGTGGGACACTTCCCTGCAGGAGTCTGAGCAATTGTCTTCATCTGTGTATGGTTTCCAGGACTCCCCTCAGGAATGTTGGGGCCTCTTGACTTTGTATTCCCATCCCAGGAGGCTTTTCAGCTTCGGTTTCTCAGTCTCAATAACCCTAGTGTCTGAGGAAAATCATGTCCAGTGGGGGAGGGGCCGAGCCAGCTTGGCTCAGCGGGCCTGGGAGCCTTGCTGACAGCTTTTTTAAGCAGCATTTTCGGGGATGAACTGATATGAATTTCTGTCTAAGCTCTTAGATCAGAACATGAAGGCAGACTTGTGTGAACTCAAGAAACGTGTGGCTCAAATTGATGGAACTGGTGTGGGTACTTCACATTTCAGGAAATCACCCAACACCTCCCCCATCAAGTCCTTGGGCTTCAGTGATTTGTGTGTGTGTGTGTGTGTGTGTGTGTGTGTGTGTGTGTGTGTGTGTGTGTGTGTATGAATATAAACTATTTTTCTCCCAAGAGCCTCTAACAGGGCTGTACTGACAAACCCTAGAGAGATAAGAAAGACCTTTCTTCTCTTAAAAAAATAATTTAACCAGCCACACCCAAGAGCAAGAATTAGATCATGAGACAGATTCTTGGAACGAAGACGTGGTGAAGAAAGCTGGAGGCTGCAGGAACAGAGATTGTATTCCAGATTGGTAAGATAGTGTATAAGGGGGGAGAGAGGGAGAGAGAGAGAGAGAGAGAGAGAGAGAGAGAGAGAGAGAGAGAGAGAGAGAGAGGAAAGAGGGAGGGAGGGAGGGAGGGAGAAAGAAGAGAGAAAAGAGAAGAGAGAGAGGGAGGGAGGGAAAGAGAAAGGAGAGAGAAGAGAGAAAAGAGAAGAGAAAAGAGGGAGGGAAAGAGGAGAGAGAGAAGAGAGAAAAGAGAGAGGGAGGGAGGGAGAGAGAAAGAGAGGAGAGAGAAGAGAAGGGGTGGGGGTGGAGCAAGCGAGCAGCTGTGAAGAATGAGCACCATGCAGGCTGAAAGTTTGATCCTCCAACCTGTGGCCAAAGGGAAGAAATGGCTTCTGAGAGTCGGCCTCTGACTTTAACACCCGCACTGTATGTGTGCACACCCGCAGACGCCCACATCACACACACTAAAGGAGATGCTAGATCCCAGGGGTTAAGCAGCATACTTGGGTGCACTGCTCCACAGGCTATTGTTTCTGAGGAGCAGAAAAACAAAACAGAATGAGGTGGGGGGAAAGCAACCAAGATAGTAACTAATCGGAACCATCCGCTGAACCACTGCTGTGTTAGTAAGGGCTGGCTTGGGGTTTGTCTTCCTCTGTGTTGCCGTAGTTACTGTCCACAGAGTAACGCAGCTGTCTGCTTGGTCTGTGGTCAGAGTGATGCGTCTTCAGTTTATTACCTCCTGGAGCAAAACCACTCATTTGGCCTTCAGAGTCCCTAGCATGCGATCTACAGCCCTGATCAAAAGTTCATATCACATGGGAGACATAGCTCAGGGGTAGGGTTGCAGTTTGCAGCTTATGCCAGCAAGATGGCTCAGTGACTACAGATGCCTGCCTCCAAGTCGGATAACCTGAGTCTAACCCCCAGGATTCCCATGGTGGAAGCAAAGAGCCGATTCCTGCGAGTATCCTTTGACCGCCACATGTGCACCAGGGCACTCATATAACTGCCCCCCATACAGAGGATGAAGTATTTAAAAAGACAATTTTTGTTAAGTTCACGTAAGACAAACTGTTGCTCACTCTCTGTACTCTACCTGCCAAGTCTTTGTTGTTTCAGTAGTGGAATTCGGGGTCTTAGGACTGGCTGCTCTGCATCTGCCCACTAACCCAGTCTTACCCATAGTATGAAAACCCTTTGGGACCCTTCTGATGATGATGATGATCCCTTCTCACTCTGACTATATTGAGTTCTAGTGAGGTCTCTGCTGCACGTGACTGGCTCCATTGTACTTTGTTTCTGTAAATGCCTCCTGTCCATGCCAGCGCCCCCCCCCGCCCCATTTTTACTGTTGGTGGCACCCAACATATTGCCTTGTGGGTAAGCAGGATTTCCACACATTGACTGAATGAAAGGAAGTCTTTCAACTGACTCAAAAAAAAAAAAATGTGAAGACAAATAAGCCGTGGATATGTACCATTTGAAAAGTGTGAAAAATACCTCTGAATTTATTATTTAAGTACAGCACAATACAAAGTTATGGTAACAAAGTAAAAACTAAAATAGATTAATATATAAATATGCTAATGCTACTTCATCAATTATTAAAATCACATAGTTCTCCCAACCATCTATAAAGTTTATAAAGAAAAATAGATTTACACTGTATACACAAAGGAATACCTCCCAAGAGTGAGGCAAAAGGAGGAGTGGGGCATATTTGATTTCAAGGGTTTCATGGGGCTGTGAGCGGCCAGCCAGCCCTTCTAGAGGCCCCACTGGGCCCTCTTCTAGCTGTAAATATGAATCCTTGTCCCCGATGCAAACTTTCTCTCCTGAAGGATCAAGTTGTATTTTATTATTGAGACATGATCTTGTGGTCCAGTGTACAAAATGGTGGACCAGAAGGGTGGACTTTGGTCCACCTTGCTTTTTGAAATCCTAGAGTTATAGGAGGATTGGCATTTTCCCATCATCTCATCTGACAGAGTAATTCTAAAGTCAGATCTTCGTCCCTGAAAACTCAGAAACTGTGAAGTACCCGGGACAGATGAACACTATGTCCTCTCCTGCAGACCCTTCTTCCTTCTGCCAAGCGGCAGTTTATAAAGATGATCGTGTGAAGAGCACTTGGCCTTTTCGGTGTGTCTTCTGTAGACAAGGAAGGCAGGTCCTCCTCCGGCTTCAGTGAGCTGGGCTTTCTTTGTCATTGTTTCATGTTGTCTTGGATCCAGTCCAGGTAATTAGTAACCTTTGTGTATACCCCAGGAACATCCTTCTGCCCACAGCCAAGGCCCCAGCTGATGATGCCAACCAACGTCATGTGTTTATTGAGCATGCACACCAGAGGGCCTCCCGAGTCACCCTGTGGAAGAGCAAGGGGTTAGTTGTTTGTTCACCTGGCAGAGTGTTTGGAAGAAACTTTGGATTGCTATCTGTAGTAGGAGGGGTAGCCCTCAAAGTACTTGGGTCAGACAGGGAGACATGAGGCTCCGTTCTCTTGATGTGTAGTCTAGGCTGCATATTAATTCTGATGAAACAGCATCTAAGAGTCTGGCTTGGTGAGGCATGCCTTTAATCACAGCATTCGAAAGGCAGAGGGAGGTGGATTTCTGTGAGTTCAAGGCCAACCTGGTCTACAAAAACAGTTCCATACCACTCATGACCACACAGTAAGTGAGACCCTGTCCCAAAAAGAAGCCAATAAATTTCCACTAAAAACCAAAAACTAAAACAAACCACGCTTAAGATACTAACTGTTCAGAGCTGGGGTGTGGCTCGGCTGTAGAGCACTTACCTGACATGTGACTAAGCCAAGAATTCCATCCTTAGCATCCAAAACACAAAAACAAAGTCTTTAAGCTTTGTAAAATCTGATTTGAGTGGCACCGTGGTAGTAGTGCACACTTTTAAAAAAAGATTTATTTATTATTTATACAGTATTCTGCCCACATGTGCACCTGCCCACCACAAGAAGGCACTGGATCTCATCACAAATGGTCGTGAGCCACCATGTGGTTCCTGGGAATTCAACTTGGGACCTTTGGAAGAGCAGACGTTGCTCTTAACCTCTGAGCCATCTCTCCAGCCTGGTAGTGCTCACTTTTAACCCCAACACATAAGAGGGAGAGACGGGTAGATCTGTGTAATTTGAGGACAGCCTCTTCTACAAAGAGTTCCCGGCCAGACTGGGCTACATAGTGAGACCCTCTCTTATAAAATTAATAAAAAGGGGTTGGAGAGATGGCTCAGTGGCTAAGAGCATTGTCTGCTCTTCCAGAGGTCCTGAGTTCAAATCCCAGCAACCACATGGTGGCTCACAACCTTCTATAGTGAGATCTGGTGCCCTCTTCTGGCACCCAGGTGCACATGCAAGGTAGATCATTCATACTTAAATAAATCTTCAAAAGATTTTTTTTTAATTAATAAAAACAATGAAAGCTGATTTGGACTCTGCTACTTATAAGTTGTAGGGCCTCAGTAAGCACGGTTCACTTTCCTAATCAGGTGCTGACTATCTGGGTCTTAATGCCAGTGGATGCTCTGTGCTTGCATCCTAGCACCTTATTAAGTAGGAAATAAAAGTACCCAGTCTACAGGACTCAGCACGGAGGCCCTAAAATGCTTTACTACTTAGGCTAAAGCTGAACTTTGAGGACTCTTTCTCACATCCTGTCCATATCCTGTGTCCCTGGGGTGGGGGTGGGGGGAAATGGTGATGCTGCCTTTCCTACAAAGCAGCAGGCTCCAGTTCCCCAACACTTCACAAATTAAGGATTTAATTGTGTTGCTTTACCTATCATTTCAACAGGGCTGACAGGAAATCCTGCGCTAGGTGGAGTTTCCTGTCCACAAACTGGGAAATTTTTCCTGCAGTTTAGACTTTTTAGATTGGAGATGCTTTGGCCTTCATCATTTTCTTCTCTGAAGCTCCAGTTTTAAGTCCCAGCGTCACACCCTCCACTGTGGCCCTCACTCCTCCCCTAGTTAAGGGCACAGCCCAGGACCCAGAGGCCTGGGGGTCTCGTCTTTACCTGGCATGCGTCATGGAGGTCTTGGCCGCCTCCACTTCGGGTGTCTCCAGCACACAGCATGTTGTTTGTGATGGTTTTATTAAACAAGTGCTGTGAAGTACAGCGGCTGGATGGGTACAGTCTCACATGTGCCTCCTTCAGCCGTTCAGAGAAGAAAGGAGAGGCTGAAAGAGAAAATGCAGGCATCTTAGGGTCTAAATGCTGTTTTTAAGCCTTTTGGAAAGAGAAAGCCAAATTTCCCGGTAACGGCTAACACAAATCAAGTTGTCTCCTGTGGCATTACTCGTATTTTGCTCTTGGGACCTCCCAACAGTTCGAGAGAGTGAGATCACACTTGCCAGCAGCACCACTGACAGTTGAGCTAGATAGCTGTCACGAGGGATCTCCTATATACCGCAGATGCTTAGTGACCTCTCCCTCCTATCCAAAGGTCAGGATCAGCCTTCAGCCAGACACGTGACACTGTGGCCACCGTGATTTCAGACACCGCCAGATGTGATCTGGGTGGTGAAATCTCCCCAAGTGAGGACCATTCATTTAATCAGACATTCTGTCATGTGTTCCTTATTTAACCAGGGAGCTAGTTCTGTTTCTACTTTGGCAGTGAGGAAACAGGCTTCAGTAATTAAAAAAACAAATTTAAGTGCTTGAGCTCATTCTAATGGCCCACCCCTGTAATCTTGGGATGCTGAGCTAGGATTGCAAGATTGAAACGGCTGTAGGAAACACTGTGAGACCCCCTTCATAAAATAATACACATATATGACTCTGACATGAACTCTGGTACCCCCTATTCAACTACTTCCCCTTGGTGTGGAAGCCTGGTGGCACTCAGAGGAAGGGTAAGCAGGCTGCCAGGATGAGACCTGATAGGCTGTGATCATATGGTAGGGGAGGAGGTCCCCTTCTGTCACACACCTAGGGGAGGGGAATAGGGTGGGAGAGGGAGGGAGGGGGAATGGGAAGATACAAGTGAGGGGATAACAATTGAGATGTAATCTGAATAAATTACTTAAATAAAAAATATATATGTAAAAAAATACAAATATACATCACGTCTGGCATGGATCATTGCTCCTTCAAAGGCCAGTGTGTTGAAGGCTTAGTCCTAGACCCATGGTGTTCTTTGGAGAGGGTAGAGTTTTAGGAAGTGGCTCTAGGGGAAGGAAGTTAAGCCTTTGGGAGAGATATTGAAGCCCAGGCTCTCCCTTTGCTCCCGTGTTCCTAGAAGGAACTGTCCCTCTTTTGTGGGCTCCTCCTATGATTAGCTGTTTTGCCATAGGCCCACAGACTGGGCCAACGAGACCATAATCTGAAACTTCCAAGCCTGTGAGCACAAACAGAGCTTTCCTGTCTTTAGGTTGACTTATCTCATATTTGTTGCCTGCCATTATTCAAAAGCTGAATGACACATGCAGGGTCCCACAGCTAAGCCAGACGCTGGTCTGGGATTTGAACTCAGCCCGTGCAACTGCAGTGCCTAAGAACACGCACACATTTATATCCTTCCTCTTCATCTCCACTGGACTATGAAAACTCCTGAGTGCACTTCCCTGTCCCAACTTCCTTTGACCTGCACAGTGTCCCTCTAATACAAGGAAGCAGACAGTAGCTTCTCATCATAGGGGCAGGCGGAGTCCTCGCCTGCATGTCTGTGTCAGGACAGAATTGGGACCAGGACATTTTGTGACCACTTTCCGTCCATCTGACTACCACACCATATACAAGGATGGGGAGGAGGTGGGGGGCTGGTGTCAGGGCTTCCTTCCACTTACAGGCCTCATGTTTGCCATAGCCAGACAGCTCACACTCTGTCCAGTCAGGAAGCTGCAGGTTAGGGTCAGGAAGACAGACGGTGCCTACAGAGCCGCTCTCCCGGGCACACTGCTTGGAATCTGATCTCAGCTGCAGCAATGCTGGGAGCAGGAGAGAGGAAAAGAGGAGTGACTCAGTGTTAGAGGGAGGGACCGGGGTGAGAATGAAGGGTGTGTGAAAAAAAAAAAACAAATAGCATTTTACCAATGTCATTGTCATAAGTGTCATCATCAAATTCCTTATGGACTACATATTTTTCAACCTCAAATGTCTGTTCCTCCTCTCCAGGGACCACTCTGTACGTTCTGCCCAAGACCACTTTAAGATGGTGGATGGGAAACCTGGTAGAAAAACAGCATTAGGATGTTTTATAGTTGTTGTTTAACTGCTGTTTATTGCTGAGTCACTCCCATGGGCTGGCTTCAAGACCTTCAAGAAGAAGAAAGTCAATACCTCTCTAGGAAACAGTGGGCGGCAGACAGGACCCAGCAGGAACTGATGAGCACCCCTCCGCACAGGAATCTCTCTCCGGGAGACCTCCTGTTCTTGACAAAGATGGCAGCCTGCCAAGGGTGCGAGGCGATGTCGGTGAAGAGACCTCCCTTAATTCGAAACTGGGGCTGTTTGTAGTGCCTCAGGCCACAGGTGGCTAGACAGGAAAAGAACATAGAAGTGGGGTTCGGGCCTGCCACACGAGAACAAGGGCTAAGAGAATCCACTGTAGGTTTTTTGTTTTGTTCTGGTTTTCCTGTCAGAACCTCCTTTCAACACACTGAGAGAGAATGTTTAACTGTCTCAATGCCGGGGAGAGCTACAACTCTGCTGAGTACAGCGTCATGCCAAATATTACATTACATATTATATGTGTAACTTTAGCCCTCTGTATACTGAGTTTCAGGAAGGCAGGCAAGCTTTGGAAGGAGGTTGCGGTGACGTGGGGCTAGGCCAGCCTGACGCCGGAAGCAGGGGCCTTTCTTCTGTGCACCGTTCCTTCCCGTCTCGCTGACAGCAGTTTCTTAGCTGAAGACAGAACACAGTCTTGCAGATTTCCCTCCGAGAAGCCCTGTCTTTTCCATCTACTCAGCCTGAACCGTCCTTCAAGCCCCACCGCCTCACAAGGCTCTCACCGTACATAGCCTTTGAGACCCCTGTGGACTTCCAGAGACGAACGCACCATAAATGGACTTGGCTAGGAGTTCGGTTTTTGTCTTACTTTCTGAGTAGAGTGTGCTCTTTGAAAAACACTCTGGCTTATCTCTGCGTGCTCATGGAAACTGAGTAGTAACCTATCCTTGGACAATTTCCAAACCAAACTGACACTTTGGGGACATGAGCCGACCTGAATGTTCTGTCTTCAAGCCTCTGTTATCACTCTTGGCTCCCCTGTGTTAAAGGGCTCCAGGGTGTGGTGTGTATGTGTGTGTGTGTTGTGTGTGTGTGTGTGTTGTGTGTGTGTGTGTTTGTGTTTTTAAGCCACATGACTCTGAGGGCACTTTCGAATAAATGGACACTGAAGTCTCATTGTCACCAGGCTACTGGGGACATGTAACAATTGTTGCTAAGGAGCCACAACATAAGACCCTTTTCTCTTCACGGTTACCAGGACTGTCACCACCTTCAACAGAGGGGGCCAGAGAGAAGTTGGAGCCTATTGCATTTGAGGAGAAATTGATGTGTTGGCCCTCCTCTCTGTTCCTCCCTAGTGCCACCACCGATCTGGACAAGTGTGGCTGCCTTCCCCCAACCTCCCAAAGGCCTGGCCTTCCTGGAGGTCCAGAAGTGGCAGAAGATCAGACAGTGGCCATCACAGGAGGTGACAGAGAAAATAGTGAAGAAGTAAGCCCGGGAAAAGGGGAGCAGTGAAATGGCCCTTACAGCACGGGGACACGTCACAGTATTCCCAGGTCAGCTTTCGGTCCTTCAGCACGTGGCACCAAGGCTTGGCATCCCCGTCTGGATTCCTGTATAACATGAGTGTGAGATTTTCAGTCACATCACAGGAGTAGGAGGAGGCTAGGCAGACCCATGGCCAAACAAGAAGACAGAAGCAGGGATTTTTTTTTTTTTCTATACATCATAATGGAAGTGCCATGTGAGAAAAAAAATAGGGCTTTTGTTTGTAAAATCTATGTATCTTGGCTTGGGAAGATGGCTCATTTGGTAAAGTGCCCCCTGCATTAGCATGAGGTCCCAAGTCTGGATTTCCAGAATTCACATAAAAAGGCAGGTGTGCTGGATGTGGTGGAGCACACCTTTAATTCCAGCTCTCAGGAGACAGAGGCAGGCCTACATAGTAAGTTCCAGATGAGTCTTGTCTACATAATGAGTTCTAGGCAAGCCAGAGCCATATAGTGAGACCTTGTCTTAAAAAAAAAAAAAAAAAAAAAAAAAAAAATCAAACATGGCAACCTGCTCCTGTAATCCCAGTGGGGGCAAGAGGCAGGGGTGGGGTCTCAGGGGCAGAGAGCAGGTCTCTGAAGCGCATTGGCCAACCTAGTCATATGGATTAAGCTCAGGGTCAGTAAGAGACTCTGTCTCAAAACATAAAAGTAAGGAAGAGATCTATAAGAAAAAAGACACCTGCCAGGAGGTGGTAGCATAAGCCTTTAATCCCAGCACTTGGGAGGCAAATGCAGGCAGATCTCTGTGAGTTTGAGGCCAGTCTGGTCTAAAAGCGAGTCCAGGACAGCCAAGGCTACACAGAGAAACCTTGTCTCGAAAAACAAAAAAACAAAAAAACAAAAGAAAGAAAGATAAAGGACACCTAATATCAACCTTAGGCCTACACACACACACACACACACACACATACCCCTTCATGCATGTATATACACCCACACTAACAAGTATACACACATTCCATTCCACCCCACCCCCCAAAAAATAACAAAACCCTCTCAAAAATAAGTCTAATTATAGAAAATTAGTATGTTTGTCTAGATATTTTCCATTATCTTCCATGGAATGCTTAGCATTGAATCTTCTCCCACCCAGTAACCCAGGTCTCTCTGCTGGGACCTGACTCCATCAGACCCTGTGCTACACACCGGCAGTAATTGTGTCTGCCCAGGCCGAGTGCCTGCGCGTTGGTCCTCCACGCTGTGTAACTCTTGCGTATGAGGATCATGGAATTCCATGGGAGGCAGGAAGCCTTAGATGTGGTGAGGCTGTGGGTGCCACGGTAAGCTGAGCCTTTTTCAACATAGCAGTCCTCACCTTTTCCTGGAACAAAATAGACCTCAAGTTTAAGTGGCTCGATGTTGGTGCAGCAAGTTGCAGAGGTTCAGCAGGAAGGGGTCTTGGGTCCCACCAGTGGTGAAGGGTGCTCGGGTGCTCAGAGGTGCTGTGACGGTGTTGTGGGGGTTTCTATGGTAGTTCATGCTTTCCCAGCTTTGCTCTGCCAACCTTGCCCACTTCTATCTATCTGCCCCATCCTGCCCTTCTTCCCCTCTGTGTGAAACTGACCTCGTTTTCTCCTCTACTTCACTACAGTTGAAAGGTACCTATAAAGTACGTTATCTTGATCTTTGAACCCTACTGTTGACCAGATGAGGAAGGGAGCAATAAGAGAGAAACTATCTCTGGCACTGGAAACCTAGCCAGCTATCCAGGGCTAGTGGAGTTGTAGATCTTGAAGAATCTATAACAGTTACGTTACTAAACCAGCATTATCCTTAACTACACTGTAAATATTTGTCCTTATGCCCAGAGATAAGTGAAGGAACCTTCTCTTTAGAACAGATGGAGATCATTACGGAAAGAACATCACAACTAATCAAAATGAAGAGTTATGGAGGCCAGTCCTGGTGGATACAAATACGGCACCTGTGGCTCACAAATCACTTGGGAAGATGGGGCGGAAAGACTGTAAGAGCCAGGGGATCAGGGACTTTGCTATGAGAATGTTTTCTAGGAATGTCAAAAGCTACACCCATAAAGTCTCACCTACATGACTGCCTAAACGTGAGTTAAACAAAGACAGCAAGATAGACCTGCCAAAGCGGATGAGGGAGCCCACGAGGCCTCGACCCTGCACAAAACAGATGGAGGAGCCCACGAGGCCTCAACCCTGCACAAAACAGATGGAGGAGCCCACGAGGCCTCAACCCTGCACAAAGTGGATGGGGGAGCCCACGAGGCCTCAACCCTGCACAAAGAACTACAGGCAAACAAGGAATGCTGAGAATGGGGACATAGTCTTCCCCAGGGAAGAACACAATTGGTTATCTAATACACACACACACACACACACACACACACACACACACGTATATAAAGGCACGTAACAATAATTAATAAAAAAAAGAGGCCACAATTTTAAAAGGCTGTAAGGAAGGTTTGAAAAGAGGAAAGGGAAGGGAGAATGATGTGATTATAATCTAAAAAAAATAAAAGAAATAATTTTAAAAACCTAGAAACCACAGGCTCGGGGTCACTCTGGGCTTTCTAGCAGAGGGTGTGGATGGGAGGTAGGTGATTGGTCAGGGTAGAGCAAGCACTAGAGGACAAGCCTGGGTGAGGAGCTGAACCTTCTGGCTAGCGTCACTCTGCAACCACCATGGCTGCTCCAGCTTGCTCCTCTCTTCCTCAGGTATGAAAAGACTGCTAGGTTTACACCCCCAGATGCCTCTCCTGTGGAGCTACTACAGGGGAAGGTGCAGGGTCGCAGTCACTTACTCCTAGGGCAAGCCGGTGTGCTGCAGAACTCCGAAGTATACTTCCCTGCCTTAAAGACATAGCACCAGGGCTTTGAGTCTTGGTCTGGGTTCCTGAAAAATCAGCGAGGGAAGAGGAGTGAGGGCTGAACAGGAAGTCTCCTTGCCCCTCCCCCTGCACCCCATACCCCCCTCCTGCTTGTACCCCCCACCAAACCAAGGACTAGGCATGCCTTTGGGGGCAGGGTTAGTGCATCTGGAGCGGAACACTGACAAGTCTTATCATGTCAGACAGAAACATGGCTTCATTGTGTTCTTTATTTGGGGAATTAAGCATGGTGAAAGGAAACGGGTAAAGAGTGCCAAGTTGACAAGAGCATACAGTGACTGCCTATGTGTCAGCACGGCTGAGCTGTAGTCTCGGGCATGCAACTGAACAGTGGTCAGGACACTGCTATACAGGTGTTTTGTAGCTGTAGTTAACATCCACAGCCAGCTGAGTTTAAATAAGTTGTCCCAGACAAGGAAGGTGTACTTGTCTAGTCAGTTTAAGGTCTAAAAGCATCAAGGCAGCAATGGTAGTTCCTGCCTGAGTTCCCAGCCTTACAGATTCAAATGGCCACAAAGAGATAGGAACGGATGCTTTCGAATCAACCTCTGTCTATCTACCTACCTCCCCACCTGCCATCTATGTGCCAATCTATTAATCATCAATATATGAATAAATTGATACAGCTATTTATCTATGTATGCATGCATCTAGTCATATATTATGTATCTATCATCCCTCTACCCATCTACATAGGTATCTATATATATGTGCATGTATGAATTTATCTATCTATCTATCTATCATACATGACTGACTGGCCAGGTCTTCCCTTGAATGTAACACTTCTCATCAGAGATACCCAAACAACCCTGTGGAAGATACCGCTTACCTGCAGTAATTGTGGTTCCCAAGGCCCAGCTTGACGGCATCTGGCCTCCTTGCATTGTAGGGCTTCAGGGACAAAGCACTGCTATTCCAGTTGGTGCATTCAGCCCCGTTTTCTGCTGTGCTCCATGTGCCCCTGTAGGTGATGCCCTGGTCCTCGAAGCATGTTACTCTGGTATCTGATTGACAGAAGGACACCAAAGGGCTCTCAAGGGAACCTGTGCCTTGCCTCCGCACAGTGGAGCAGGCTGGCTGCTGAAGCGGATCAAGCCAGCATGAGCTGAGTGGCAGGGTCACTCAAAAGACTGCGGCCAAACCTCAGCCTCTGACCACTGGGCCCAATACTGTCATTCTTTAAGTGATTTCAGCTCTCGTCCCCTGGGTTCTGCCCTCTAACATACAGTTCCTTTCCTTTCCTGGTCCATTTGAGAGGCGGAATTTCAGAATGTCTCTCACACCCACCCACCCATCAAGGCACTCACCTATGTCACAGCGTTTCCCAACAAATCCATCAGGGCACTGGCAGACAAAGTCAGAGAAATACAGGGCCTGATGACACGTGCCCCCATTGAAGCATCTTGGTTCACTGCAACCTGTCAAGGGCAAACAAGGAAACTGCTAACTACTTTCAAAGTGGCTCCAAGAATATACGAATTAAAATTGCAAAGGTATTCTGCATGTCAGCCACAGTTCACGGCTAACCATCCCCGCTGTCAACTGCAAAGCATGCATATTACTCCCCATTTCACAAACGTCGACACTGAGACTGAGCAAGTGAAGGCCATCCCCCTGCCTCAGTTTTCTGGAATGGTTTCACCCTGGCCTGGGCAGATCACACCCAAAACATGCTGAAGATCAGAATATGCTAGGAAGGGCCTGAGCTCAAGCACAAGGCCTCTGGGAGAAGCTGGTACGTACTTCTGACAGGCACCGAGTGGCACTGTGCCAAGCCACTGTTGCACCAGCAGTACTCCACCCGACTGCTTCTGAGCATGGGGCGCAACCAGGACTGATGCTGTTGGTATGTTGTCTGTGTTTGCTCATCTCTGCAGGTGGCTGCAACACGAAACAGGATTGTCTTTGGGGAGTCATTTACCTCATGTCCACACAAAGCCTGTGATTCCAGGGAATTCTCTTCAAGTTGAAGGGGCAAAGATTAGAGCAACTGAGGCAATTCCTGCTCCAGATTCCAAAAGCTATAGAAAGGTCTGCAATAACCTCCCTAAGACTTCAATCACTGTGGCTTCCGGTAACAGCAGAGGGCTGCAGGGCAGATAAACCCAACCCCAGCAGGAGCTGCTATCCACAAAGTGGATGCTGGGCCTAGATGGGGGCAGCATCTCGTGGGAGCCAGGCTTTCCACTCAGGCCACGTCATGACCAGAGCTGCTTAATTTAGGCATCTTTCATCTTTACTCTGGTTCTTCCTCTACCAAAAACTAATGCTCCTATTAGTGCCATAACAAACAGACTGGGGACATTGAACCCCTTTATTTGTTCTTCAGAGTTTTGAGAAGTATTCCAAAGCTAGGCTGTGATCTCAGCACTTAGGAGTATGAGAAAGGAGGGTTGCAGACTTTGAGGCCAGGTGGTGAGTTCCAGTTAAGACTGGGTCATATGATGAAACTCTATCTCCAAAAACAAACAAACAAACAAGCCCATAAAAACAAACAGAACAAAACAAAAAGAAAGAAAAGAAAATGAGATATAGAGAAAGGCCTAGCACTTCCTCACCCTACAAAAGACAAAAACGAGTGAAGGAGAAGGAGGGAGGGAAAGAGAGCTAGGGAAGTCAGAGACAAAAATGGAGAGATGAGGGAGGGGGAGTGAGTGGGGAGAGGGAACGAGGGAAGGAGGGAGAGGGAGGAAGAGAGAGGATAGGGAATGGTGGTTTGAACCTAATGCTGAACTTAGAGTTCCTTGATTTCAAGTCAACCAGTCGGTTGTTGATGTTTTTTTCCTCTTCTTGGAACCCTGATGGAAAAACTTTGGGGAGTCTCCTCCCCAAGTGTCTGTGAGTTAGCCCAGGTCAGTTATTCTGATTTTACCAACAGGAAGCAATGGAAACCTGGGGCCAGTAGCAGACACAGAGTGGACACTGGTGAGACCACAGCCCAGGGACACCTGGAGGACCGAGCAGCTAAGCATCCCTCGGCTCTGCTGTGGGTCCTTCGCAGCCTGTGGTGAGTCGTCTGCTTTCTCATCTCTGTATCAAATACTTTGAGTCATGCTAAGACAAGGTCATATTGTGTCCCAGACTAGCCTTGAATTCATGATCCTCCTGCCTTAGTCTCCCAAGTGTTGGGACTATAGACACGTACCACCCACACCCACCTATATGTCACCAGCTTTATTTTCACCTGACAGCCTGATTAGCTTCCCCTTGGGAACTGGGCTGGCTTGCCGCAGTTTCTCACAAATAGTGAGGAATCAGGCATTGTCACAGAAGCACCTGGAAGTTCTCACAAGGACCCTGCAAGCGGGTACTAGGTGGATTGGTCTCCTGACAGTCAAAAGCATTAAGAAGCCTTCGCCTTCCTTCCTTCCACCCCTCACCTCTGTAGGACCGGGCTCCTCTTCTGAACCTGCTGTGCATTCCCTGCAAAGAGACCAGAATGGAGGAAGGGTCAGCACAGGCTGGAAATGACCGAGAGTCTTCCAATCAGATGCCACCTGCTAAGGGGCTTCCCAGACAGAATTATCCTTTTTACTCTTTTGTATCTGTTCTTTCTATACACTTAGTGTCCTGTCCCCCATCCTGCCCCCCCCCCCATCCCACCCACCCACCGTCCCCACCCCCCACTCCTCCATCAAGGAACTTTTGTCCTAACAGAGATGCTTCCTGTCTGTGTCATCCAACATGGTAGTCATAATCCCACGTGGCCACAGACTTTTGAAAATGCAGCTAAATTGTGACCGGTGAATGGAAATGCCAATTTGATTTAGTTCATTTTAAATTTAAGTAGTGGAACATGACTAGGGGATCCCAGTGGATGGTAAAGCCGCAGCTCCTGTGCCCTTCATAGAGCCTGCTCCCTTCTCTGAAATGCCAGACTCTTGCTCACTTGGCCTTATACAGTGCCCAGTGTTGAGGTGAGATTTTAGAAAGTGAGTATAGCTTCTGTCCCCATCACTAACTGCTTCAGTGGCTGTGACACCTATCTTTTCTCAGTACCCTATGGATGAAATTCAAGTACCATCCCCCGCCCTGGGGGTTGTGTATGTTAATCTCAAACTTGGGACCATCCTGCCTTGGCCTCCTTACTGGTGGGGCGACACATATGCACCACCATGCTCACTCGAACATACCCTTTAACAAGATGGCTCCATAGCAGACAGCCAAAGGCAGGGAAGCAGCATTGGGCACTGTTTTAAGTCAGAAACGTGGCCAGATTCTACTTCGGGGACGTGACCCGTAAGTACCCCATCTAAAGGGGAATGTGTGCTGTATATGTCTATGCCCACTCCTGGGAACTTCTCCCAAAACCTGAGGCACTTGGGAGCATGAAGGCTCCTGGTTACATCACCAACATCTGTAAGTTTGGTGGCCTGACGGGGTGAGGCATGGAGGTGGACCCACCTGGTCAGGCAATGTGAAAACCACTCCACAAAGCAGCAGTACACACAGCAGCTGTCTCTTCATCTTGCCTCCCATTTCTTGGGGGGATCCCTTAAGTTTTAGGAGAAAAATAAAAGCAATTAAGATGTGAGGTGGGAGGGCAAAGGAAGTTCAAGACCGCTACTTTATTTCAGGTGTCCTTTCCAGCACTGTGTCTTACAGACACTGGAGGACCTTGCACATACATCTCTCTGTTTAGAGATAAAGACAGAGCTATAGGGGTGTCTGTGTGTGTGTGTGTGTGTGTGTGTGTGTGTGTGTGTGTGTGTGTGTGTGTGAAGAATATACAGTAGCATTAAATATTAAATATTCAGCTCAGTAATATTAAACACATACATACATGCACACATACATACATACATGCACACATACATACATACATGCATACATACATACATACTGCACTCATTTCACCATCCCATCCTTTTCAGAACTTTATCGTAGTGGACTGAAATCCCTTAGCCATTAAAGAACAGCTCTTTGCTCTCCCAATCCCTGGCCACCACCATTCTGCTCTCTGTATCTGTGATTTTTTTACTATTTGCATATATTATAGACATGGAGTCATGCAACATTTGTCCTTTGTAAACTTTTACAGTTGTAAAGTCACTTAGTGTGCTACCTTGAAGGGTCATCCACACTGTACGATTCTTGCCCTTTCTGAGGCGGAGCGATATTCAGTTGTTTGCTTAGACCACATTTTGCTCGTCTAGTTATCTGATAGTGATTGCTAAAAGTGGTTTTCCCCAGAGATCCCCGTGGGCTGAAAAGTAAGACAGTCTCTGGCACTTCTCCACCAGTCACCTACACCTCACCTGGGCCTGGCTTCTTGGGAAGGGATCCCTGTCCTGGGATGAGCTGCAGTCATAGTATCATCCTCTTTGACTACCTCAGAAGTAGTTGTAGGGGTGTCATGGTGCCAGGTCACCTGCCTCAGATGTGCTAGCTTTGGTTACTGTAATGGACAGTGCTGCAGCTGAGGCACGGTCTCCTCCTTCCATCAAAGAGAAGACTCCCTCCATGTTGGCTCCAGTTCCCTTTGGAATATCTGTCTCCTGTTACATCGGCCCACAGATGTCAAGAGCCGAACTGCAGAAGCAAGACCAGCCCTTGCATCTCCCTTCACCCCCAGCCCTCCCCCCCTAGCCCCCCAACCCCACCACACCACACCCACCCATCCAGTTTCCACCGCCTTCCTGGTGCCATTCTACTTTTGCTCTGGAAGTAGGTTAGTTGGCCTGATTCTTTTGTGGTCTGGCAAGTTCTCTCGCTCCTCCATCCACAACATCAAAGCAGGACTTTCCTTCCCCTGACTCATTTCCCTTCAGTCACAACAACTCCGATTCCCACCCCCATCCTCTCAGGCCCCCAGGGGCCACTGGCTCAGAAGTTACCAGGCTCCATCTTGCTTCCAGCTGGCTCTGGCTTTCTCTGCCTTTTTTGAAAAGAACTGCTTTTTGGGAGTGCCACCTAGTCTCCTCAAGCTCCAGGATGAAAGGGAAAGGGGTGCTGAGCTGGGAAAGGGGTGCTGACTGCTGGGTTCATCTGGGGTAGCTGAGGGAGAGTGCAGAGCAATATGGAGGAGGTAGGGAGAAGTATGCGGAGTAGAGCAAAAGTGGTTCTCTAAGAAAGTGCCTGTTGGGATAATGCTGGAAAGAGTACAACTACAGTGAAGGAACACAGAGCATCCCTCCCCAACCCCTGGGGGCGGGGGCCGGGAC
Source organism: Acomys russatus (assembly GCF_903995435.1). Lineage (NCBI taxonomy): Eukaryota > Metazoa > Chordata > Mammalia > Rodentia > Muridae > Acomys > Acomys russatus. The sequence goes on along the minus strand of NC_067163.1, from coordinate 13,780,198 downwards.
CCACACAAAGCTGGAGGGGAGAGTGAGAGTGCTGGGGTGGGGGTGGGGGGGTGAGGAAGGAAACAAAAGTGCTCCTGTAAGAAAGTACAGCAGCCCTGTCCTGCTGGACCTAGCCTCCATGACTACTCCCTGGTGGCAGGGACAGAAGAGCTCCCAGGACCTACAGGGGGGTATGATGGGGGTAGGAGGTAGGGGAGTAGGCTCTGGCCTGTGGACTCCTTTCCTCCCTGGAGGGCCAGCTGGTCTAGCACCTGTCTGCCTTTGGCAATTCCAGATGGAAGGAAGTGGCAACAGAGACCACTCAAACAGGCACATGGAGTCTCCCCCTTGGGAATTCCCCTTTCCCAGGTTCCCCAACATTCCGCTTCAATTCACCCTTAATTCTACTTCAGCAGAATTAAGTTGGATGTGGGTGTAGGTCTCCCCTGATTTTCCTGCCTTGGTTACCTGGTAGCCCCGAGGATAGAAAAGTATCTGAACACTTTTACAGATGTGACTCAGAGACCCTGCCTTCCTCCTTTTCTAATCAGTCAGCCCAGGCAGGGGGACGGTCTGAGCCGTTGTTCTCAACACCTGCTAAGTTACTGGGGCTGTTTTTGTCCTTCTGAGATAGGATCTTGCTACGTAGCCAATTCCATCTGGATGACAGGGAAGTTAGTCCTGTCCTGCTTCACTCCCTGGAGTGGCTGGGTTTTTTAGTTACTTTTCTATTGCTGTGAAAAGACATAGTAACAAGTCCAAGGCAACTTACAAAAGAAGCATTTAAGCCAGGCGGGGAGGGGCGAGGGGGGGCTGCCCACGGTTGAGGGTGAGTCAGTCCATGGCCTGCATTGTGGGGAGCATGGCAGCATGCAGGCTCGGTTCGGCTCTGGAGAACTAGCTGAGCACTTACATCTTGATCCATAAGCAGAGTGGGGAGGGGCTAACTGGGCATAGTGTGAGATTTTTAAACCTCAAAGTCCGACCCCCAAGCATTCAAGTAGGCATCTATGGGGGGGGGGGGGGGGTCACATCCTCATTCAAACCAGCACACTGGTACTACAGGAATTCCCCACCATGCCCAACTAACTCAAGGGCCTCTAGAGCTCAGATAAGTGCAGAGTGAAAAGGGCACTGCTGGTGCCTATGCACACCCTCATAGGCCTAGCCCGGAAGACTCCTCCAAGGGGTGCATTGCATCCTGATAAGCCCCCAGGAGGGGCAGGAGCCCAGGTGTTAAGGACTTATCTGCATCTGGGCTTTTGGCCTTGCTGGGCCTTGAGCCAATGACAATGAGTTGCATATAGCCGACTAATAAATAGCTCTTTTTTCACTCCATGGAGACAGTCGGAGCAAGCTGCTGGATGGGCCACGGGACGTAAGAGGATGACTGGAAAATTAGTCACATGCCAGATGAACAACAGTGCAGTCCCAAAGCAGGAGAAAGAGACAGAGGAAAACCTCCTTCAGTTTTGTGGGAGATGTGGGTGGTGAGGTCATGGGCAATTTGAGAGAAAAAAAAAAAAAAAAAAAAAAAAGACCAGCAGAACAATGGACCTAAACTCAAGGCCTGCAGAGTGAGGGTTTGACTCTGAGAACCCCCAGTGGGTGTTCATGGGTGCTCATGGGGAGACCAGTATGGGAATTAAGGACTGTATAAGGCTGGCTTTAAGAGCACAAATACATAAACTTTTTTCTGTGTTCTTTTCATTTTGCATATATAGTACTTTCCCAGGATCATGAAAAAACTAAAATGAAACAAAAACAAAAAACCATGCAAGGAAAGAAGGAAGGGATAGAAGGGAGGACAAATGGAAGAGAAGGGATGGGGGAGGCAGCAAAGATGTCTATCCTAACTTCTGTTGTGCTGGTAGAACGCTGTAAAGCCTGTCATCTCCAGTGTCCCAAAGTCCCAGCCCTGGCAGGCTCACCCTTGTACAAACTTGGATTTTACAATTTTGAGAGAAGCACTTTCTTTAGTGATAGTCCGGCAGTCTCGGGACTTGACAAGGTGACAAAGCATCTATATAAACTAAAAAACATGGGGGCTGTGACTTTGGCAAGAAAGCTCAGCTGAGATTTCCAGCCAGTGTGGGCAGGCATTCCCGTGTAGTATGCAATGTGCACACCCACAAATCTTCTTTTGAAATCCACGTGCATCTCATGGACAACTCTGTCCTTACTGCCTGGATGTCACATGCAGTCCTGCCAGCTGTGGCAACCATAGCACTGTTCATTGCCCCCTCATCTGCAAATGAGGAGGGAGAGGGAAGAAGAAAAGGGAACCTCTGTAAGCTGGCTCTCCCTGAAGATAGCCTGCTTCCAGGAGCCAAGGGCACGAACCACTGTGAGAGGGTGGACCTGGGATCAGAAGCACGCTGGCTGGGAGAATGGTACTTGATGGATGCCAAGCGGTAACTGCTTTGATTCCAGATGGGACAAAGCTACTGGAATTGTAGTAATAAGCTGATTGGCAGGAAGCTTCGAGAAAGGCAGGTGATATGCCCTCAGGGCCTTTGCACGACCCTGTGCTCTTTACACTCTTCACAAAACCATTTTTCCCCAACAAAATCTGCTCTCAGGAAGGAACATAATAACTCATGCACAGAAAGGAAAAGAGACTGAAAAAAAAAGAGGAATAATGATGGCACTACCCATACTGACACAGAAAAGGAGCACAAAAAAGTCAAGGCCGACCTGGATCACTTATCAAGGTTCAGCCATGGAGAGACCCTGAGATGTAAAAATCAGCTTGCCTTCCCTTGTCCAAGTAGAGACAGTCCCCCCATCCTCACCTTCCAAAGCCAGTTTAGTCTTCCAGTTTTATTTGCTTCCTTTTGCAGGGAGTGGACACGCTTGTGATTAAGTAAGATGCTGAGCAAGCTCGTTCCTGTTGACCTACCCTTGTTTGCTTGTTTTTTTCTGGGGCATCATTGTTTGTTTTGTTTTAGACAGGATCTCCCTACGTACCAAGCTGGCTTAGAACTTTCTGTATCCTTCAGACTAGCCTGGAACTTTTGGTTTTCCAGTGTTTGTTTACTGAGTGCTGGCATTACAGGCATGCACCACCACACCCAGCCAAACTATTTTTCAAAATCTACCATCATATAAGATGCTCTTGGGCTGATGAGATAGCTCAGCAGGTTAAAGCACCTAAGTTTAATCTGTATGTGGTGAAAAGAATCAATTCCTGGAAGTTTTTCTCCGATCCCAAGTATGCTTATTTTACACACACACACACACACACACACACACACACACACACACACACACACACGTGACTTTCAAAAGCAATTCATTTTTTTTTCTTTTTTTGTTGTTGTTGTTTGTTTTTTGTTTTTGTTTTTTCAAGACAGGGTCTCTCTGTGTAGCCTTGGCTGTCCTGGACTCACTTTGTAGACCAGGCTGGCCTCAAACTCACAGAGATCCACCTGCCTCTGCCTCGCCCGGCTCTTCAAAAGCAATTCTTAACTTCTCAAAAAAGTAATTTTCCACAGGTCAATTTTAAACAGAGTTCTTTATAACTAGGAGAGTACAAAGTTTCCCTTTTTTTCTTCCTCCCCCTCCCCTTTCTCTTTGTGTTTTTTTGACACAATATTTCATGTAACACAGTCTGTCCTAAAATTTGCTATGTAACTGAGCTGGCCAAGGCTAACCCTGAACTCCTGAACCTTCCTGACCCCATCTCCCAATTGCTTGGAAGAGTCTGCCTCTTGCTTCAAGTTGACCCCAGTTACAAGGGGGTGGAGTCCTCTGTGGCACTCCCACCCATCAGAGTAGGTGCAGCATTTTTAGGATGCAGCCATGACTTGTGCCTAAGCTACATGGAACAAGCCCGCAACAACCACGTTCCCTGTTGAACCACCTGCTCTACCCCTGACCAGGTGGCCTGGTTGTTTGGAAGAAGGAAACAAGTCTTGGTCATGGGTTTAGGAAGCATACCCTGCATTTTCTTGGGAATTAAAAAGAAAAAGAAAAAAGGGAACTTGCCTTAATGACCTCATACCCTTCTGAAGAAAAAGCAAGCTCAGCCATGAAATGCTCGCTCTGAGAAGTCTAAACAAAGGGAATCCAGGGTCCGGCTAATCTCCTTGGCTTCGTCCACTCCCTAAAGTAAACACCACCCTCCCCAGGTGCAATGAGTTAACAATGAAATAATTTGGTAATTCCGAGGCCTGTCCCCAGATGTTAGCACTCTTGAATCAGGAGGTCAAGATGGGAAGTGTTCATTATGTCATCCCATGAGTGCATGTGAATCTTACCAGCCTTTCCGGGAAGCAGCACCACAGTGAAGGAGAAATGTGCATGGACGAAAGCCACTGACTCAGTGGGGACCTTAATGCCTATGGCTTGCCTGGCTCTGAGTTTTCAACGCACCTTACGTTCATTAATCACTTTACCCATGTAAAAACAAGACAGAACTTCAAAAGCACTCCCTGAGGTGGGAGTTTGTGAACCATCATCTGCCTCCTGAGCTATCCCAGTCTCTGAGCTCTTCCCACTGTCTGTACAACACTTGACATACATTCCTCCTTTCTTTCTTTTTAATTTCTGGTGCTACGGATTGGACCCCAGAGCCTTGCGCATGCCTAGCACCAGCTACAAACCAGCCCTATTAGTAACATTCTTAAAGTGCTTAAAGAGATCTAGTATTTCTCAATGCAAAGAACATGATCATTGAACTCTCAACTTAGACACCCCAATGGCCACTTAACCCGTCTGGATGAGCAAGGTTCCCTCTCTGAGCCATCGTTTCCTGGGCTTCCTGATGAGCTAATCATTTCTACCTTGGAAGCCTGTTGCACGGCAGGTGTGCACTGCACCTGACTGAATGACCTCATCAACAGGACTCACGTTGCTTGAAGCTACTGATAACGAAGAGGCACAAGCTCTCAGGGCTCCTCATGGTCTTCAAGGGTTAGTAACAAATCCCTTTCTCAGCTCATATGACATGATAGAAAACGCCATACCCCTGATCAGGATCAGAGAGCTGCATGGCCAGGGGCCCTCATTTCCTGAAAACAGAGTGGTGGCTTGTATGCCATCTTTAATCTGTTTTCTTATTTGCCTTTCCCAGGACAATTTACACCACACAACAGGGCCTCTGAAACTCTTTGGGAATTTGGAATTAGCAGGTGACACAAGTGGCCATTTCCATGTGGCGTCCTTAATCCTTAGCTGTAAGCTAACCGAATATTTGCTTCCACATAATAGACTTTAAGCACAAAAGTCTACAATGTGTGAGGCCAGCCTAACTCGGACACGATCATGTGAGAAGCTCCAGGTGGACTCGGGTCTTCTAGGTCAAAAGAAAATTCTAGAGGCCTCTGTCTAATGTGTGTCAGGGGCAGCACATAGCCTGTATCCCTCTGTAGGACCTGTCAATTGTAGGTCACCCCCAGGATCTTGGCCAGTGGCGTGGCAAGCACTGTTAAGGACCCCCAGTTCTTTAAGTATTGCGTGGAGAACAGCTGGGCCGTGTTTCCTGGGCCATGCTGACACAGCTCTCCTGGGCTGTGCCCTCAAACATACCAGAGAAATTCGTGCTACATTACCAGCAATCTGCTTCATTTGCTTTTTCAGTAACTAGGAATTGAGTTTATCTTACCTTGTACTCCCTTCCTATAAACATTTGTCTCCTAGGCAGGGTGAAAGTAGACGGTTGGCCAGTATTAAAAGATGAGGGTGCTTGACCAAGGCTTTGAGAATCTCTTCCTGTAATTTATATTTTCATTCCTTCCTTCCTCCCTCCCTTCCTTCTTTCATTTTCTCTTGCTTCCTTCCTTCCTTCCATCTTTCCTTCCTTCCTTCCTAACAGCTCTAGTGTCCCAGGTTAGCCTTGAACTTCTGACCTTCTTGCCCCCATCTCCTACGCGCTAGAGATCACCTGGTATTCGGCATCACACCCAGATTCTGTGGCACTGGGAGTCAAGCCTGAAGGCTCCCTGCATGCTAGGTGAACACCCTGCCAGCTGAGCTACAGCTCCATCTCTAGCTCTGATTTTCTATAAATTTGGGTCATCGGCACTCGTCACATGTTTAGCTCAAAGCTGGCGTTTGTTCTTGGTTTCTGCATTTAGTTGTGTTGTGCAGACTTTTCTGCCAGTATTCCCAATGCAAATGACCCCCCCAAAAAAGGAATAAACAGCATATTCGAGTTCTTCACAATCCTATTTTATCAGACCAGAGCCGAAACCACTGAGAAAAAACAAAGAAACAAAAAACTACACTGAGACAATAGATGCACAGTGGCCAAGTACTCAGATTGCACTATCTCAACTCAGACTGCAGAAGGCTCTCACTAACAGAGACTTGATGTCTCAGAGAAGAGTGTGAACTCTTTGAATGCACTAAGCCCGCTGTATTGCTAATGAGCCATGCCACGGGCTCTTCCATTAGACTGAAAACAACCACATGTGTTTTCACCTTAAAATGCTCATACCAGTCTTTCCAGTTGATGAACCCTGCAGGCGATTCTGAGTCACTCTCAGACCTTGGCTGAGCACACTGGCACTGAACACTCTGAATGTGTGCAGTTCTAGCTTTCATCAGTCCCCAACCAAGCCTTAGTGGAAACACAGATGCCCCTCAGCTCCTCCTGGCTGTATCAAGCATCCTGGGGCTGGGAAGAAGCAGACCCAATGCTGTATGTCTCACAGGAGAGTTCCCAAGTAAGTAATCTGGGGGTGTCCTGAGAAGTCCACCCCAATCCAGCTTGGCTGGGGTATGCAGCTAGCATTGCTCCTCCCAAGATGCAGGTTCCTGAAAACGCTTCAGGTGGGATGGACAGGGTGGGCAGAGGGAACAACTTAGGTTTTAGTGTCTCCACATGACATTATCCTCACTGGCTTTCTGCACTCAGCATGCCACTGACCTGCACTGATTGGTTCCAGACAGCCCAGGGTCTGGACCACAGCAAAAATTCCTAAGACCTCTTTCACTAAGTGTACTCCAGTTGTATCCGTGATGTGCTCACAGGATTGTAAACGGCCACCACCACCACACATATACTTTTTGTATATCCCACCCCACCCCCACCCCGCTCCATCATCAGCTGTGGAAGACCCCTGGCTCATTTCCAAGTTGGCCACCACATAAAGCATCGCCACTCCATTTCTTGGCCCTGAAGTTTATCCTTAGCCTTCTGGGAGCTCGCATACTTTCCTTCCCTCCCCCACTATCCATCCTCCCACCGTCTCTGTGAGGTTAAGAAAACAAAGGTCCCTGACAGAACCCAGAGAGCCTTTAGACTCTTCCTGCTACAGCAGGAGAAAGCCAACGCATTGGTGCATGATGAGCAAGGGGTAAAATTGACTGGTTAACCGTTGAGAGGATGTGATTAACGTCGTGAGAAGACCAGAGGCACTTTTGCATCCTGACTCCCCATGGTAGTGAGTCCCGGCTTCTCTCTACAGCCTGGTTAATCCTACTTTCCAGGCAAATGTCCCTCCTCCACGCCCGGCCTGTTTCTTAGTGGGTCCGCTCAGGGAAGAGGGCAGCCATACAACACCCTGCCAGGACCCTCTCAGCTCCCCAATGCAGGGGAATCTAGCTACTCTCCTTTAGTGCTGCTCCTATTATCTCTTCAAAGAACCCGAGTAATTCTTTTTACTTTCTCCCCTCATTGTGCAAGCCAAGACTTCTGCAAGAAACACCTCTCCTAGTCTTCTCTGAATCACTTCAGCTTTCCCGGAGTCATTGCATTCTGTGTGGATGCTCGCTGGTCCTCTTTCTGACTGAATTACAAGCCTGTGCTTCCTTAAGCATTCCTTCACTGGCTCAGTTTGCTCCACCTCACCCCACCCCCAAAGACTTTAAGGGGACAGAAGAGGAGGTGGGCATGGAAATCCAACTTACCGCCAGTTCTTGCTTCTCTCCCTCCCTTGAGGGTCTTCTCCTTGGCGCTGAGCTGTTGGGCTCCTGTCTCCCTGAACAGCTCTAGCCAATTTTAAGGGTGAGGGAGGGGTGGGGCCAGTGGCTCTGTGTAGGCGGGTCTCTCCTAAGCTGGTGGGTGCCTGGTGGACCGGGCCGCAGAGGAGCCAATGGAGCAGTCGGTGCTTCTAAGGAGGGGGAGGAAAGTGTTGCACGGAGGAGCACAGCCTGTCTTGGCTGGGCGCCAGCTTGATTATTCACGGTACTGATGTCATCGAATCACAGGAATTTTCAGAGTTGGAAGGGGGCTTAAGAATTATCCTGGTTTTAAAATCCTGGTCTCAAAGGCCTAAAAGGGACTGACTGTCAGGATTTGCTGCTCTAAGCCCCTGTGTCTTCACTCTGAGTTTATAGTTCTGAACAGCCCCGCCCGACTAGGCTGTGGAGGGGAGGTCTTCTGGAATTCGAAGCAACTACCACTCAAGACACGTGGATAATCAGCCACCAGGCAGACCACATGCCGGGTTGGGAGTGACTGGGGACAGTAAGCAAATGACGCCAGGGCTGTTGGTGCTCTCTCTCTACCTCTGACCTGTTTGCTCTCCTAGGCCCCTCTGCTGACGCCCTTCCCTGAGAGCTCAGAAAATTGAGAAAAGTGAGGAGACAGGAAGGCCTTTCAGCCTCAGCCCTCTGAAATTCCATCATGAGCCATCCTCCCCCCAAACTCTCCCCTGGTGGAGGTGGCAATAAAAGCTTCTGAAAACTGCCACACTGGTGGCCTATACCCTTTCACAACCTACAGAAGCCTTCAACAATGCCAGGGCACCAAGTTTCCCAAAATTCCAATTTATTTAGTCTTCCCCAGCATCTGTCTACACACAGAGGGGCTCAGCAAGTGGCCTCTGACTGTCGCTACAGCTTGTGTGAGGCTGAGGTCTTCTCAGAAGTCACAGGTGCCCCTGCTTTGCTAAAAGGCACACAAAGGAAAGAGAACAGCTAAAACCAGACAGCCTTTAAAAACTCTACCACTTGTGAGTCTGTTTTCCCTGTTAGACTCCAGGGGAGCCAGGAGGAGCCAGAAATAGGTATAGGAAGCTGATACCGGGACAATGGGAACTTTGATATTAGTCAAAGGATTGCCATGGGGGTGGGAAAATGAAAATAAATCCTGGTGACATCACAACCTGAGAAACTTGCCTAGAAGCCCTTTGCTCCCAAGAGAAATAAAATCCAAGTCTGATAACATGGGGGCAGACGGGGTGGGTAAGAAAAAGCAGTATGAAAGAAAGAGACCCTAAGGCTAGCTTTTGCAATTGAGGTCCTCTCTGTAGACAGTATGTCACCTATGGGAGCTTAGGGCAGGCTCATTGAACCCTCTGTCAGGGCAGTGGACAGGTAACCAGGGCGAAGACCATGATGAGACCAAAAACTCAACAAGAGGTGATATGATTCCGAGGAAAGCCAAAAGAAAGAGAGATGGGCAAGACCTAGCAATGTAGTTGTTAATGAGGAGGCAGGTGTTCTGTTTACAAACCAAGAGCTCCTCCTTTTAAAAGGAACTGGGTTTTTGAGGATAAATGATGTAATACCTAGATGGTATTACTGAGGCATACTGGGTGCAGTGCCCCCTCACCGTATGCCATGGCTGTTCCTGTCTTGAAATTAGACCTGACTAAGATCCAAGGCTTGAAGACCCGCATCTCCCTACCCCACTTCTCCCAGAGGGGAACTATTCACCAATACTGCAGTGGCGAGGAACTTTTCTTCTGTGGTATGGTCGACTATGCTCACCTAGGTAACCCTTCACCCAAACTACTGTAAGTAACCCCAGGTAAACCCACTGTCCATCCTACTCTAAGTAACCCCAGTTAAACCCACTGTCCATCCTACTGTAAGTAACCCCAGGTAAACCCACTGTCCATCCTACTCTAAGTAACCCCAGTTAAACCCACTGTCCATCCTACTGTAAGTAACCCCAGTTAAACCCACTGTCCATCCTACTGTAAGTAACCCCAGTTAAACCCACTGTCCATCCTACTGTAAGTAACCCCAGTTAAACCCACTGTCCATACTACTGTAAGTAACCCCAGTTAAACCCACTGTCCATACTACTGTAAATAACCCCAGTTAAACCCACTGTCCATACTACTGTAAGTAACCCCAGTTAAACCCACTGTCCATACTACTGTAAGTAACCCCAGTTAAACCCACTGTCCATACTACTGTAAGTAACCCCAGTTAAACCCACTGTCCATACTACTGTAAGTAACCCCAGTTAAACCCACTGTCCATACTACTGTAAGTAACCCCAGTTAAACCCACTGTCCATACTACTGTAAGTAACCCCAGTTAAACCCACTGTCCATCCTACTCTAAGTAACCCCAGTTAAACCCACTGTTTAATTCTCCAAGCTAGACTTGTGGAATTGTTTCTTTTGTCTGTCCTCAGTCTAGGCTAAATAGACATTTGTTCAAATCTCCTTGGAAGAGAGACTGCAGCATCTACTGTCTAGGCCTTCATCTGGACTGGAGACTGGCCAGCTGGGCCAGGTGTATGCACAGAGAGACACCTGCACACTCATACCCACCCTGAGGAACAAAGTGAAATATGTAAGTAGTCCTCAGCGATGGTGATGCCCACGAAGAATTCCTTACCAGACTGGATGAGAGAGATTTGTGCTATTCTTACAGAACCCCTAGTAAGTTTAAAATGATAAAAATGAAGTTAAAAAATCAGGCAATCTCTTGAAGTTGTAATTCCTCAGCATTTTTAACCTAATAGTAATAAATTTTAAAATTCCATACATGATTATAATAGACCTAAAACATTGGGTGGTGTTTGTTTGTTTGTTTTGGAGCTGACCCGGAACTCACAAGAATGCACCATCAAGCCTGGTCTAAAACACTGTTTTGACTATGTGACACTGAAAATAATATAGAAGTTCAAAAACAGAGGATAGATGCCACACAACATATCAGCATAGCACAGTTTGAGGATTATTAATAACATAATTATATAGACACATTAAAATTAGTAATATGGCTGTGCCCCTAAGTACGTGAAAAACAAATTTGTGTATGAGCTATGATGCAAATTCTATAAACCCACAGGAATAAGTGGATAAAGATTAAGACAGATCATTTGTGTTCAAGTGCTATAGTGTTTGGGTGGGTTATTTCTAGTTCCTTTCATGGCACCTACACACAGCTTTGAGAAAAAGAAAGTGACTTCATTCATACTGGATGCAAGCAAGTCTGGATGTGCCCGGCTCATGAATCTGGCACAAGCATGAGGAAGTGATGGCTGTCCATAGGAGCAAGATTCTAATAATAGAAATTCACCTTTAATAGTTTATTATGAACTTGTTCATGAATTTATTCAACTTCTTTCCAAACACATTTTATATTCAATCAATTCCTTGGCAGTGGGAATCAAGTTTCTTAGGCTGATTTTTTTTTTTAATCTCAAAAATTGAATTTTCTTTCTTTGGGCCTTCCGCCACCTCTGTTGAACTTGCAGTCCAGTGGGACTCACCCCAGAGCAATGTGGCCCAAGGCAAAGACCCAGGCTGGACACCAGGAAGTTTATTCTCTTCTCTCTGTTTGCCTTGTGTTTAGATTTGCTTTCCTGTGTTTCAGTTGAGAGTGGTAGACTCATGGGGTTATTGTGTGACTCAAATAGGATGCCAGGGAAAGAAAATGCTTTTTGCTGAGTGCCCTGCTATTGAGGGCTTAATAAATCCCTTAAGGTCTTCAGGGCTGGGGATGTGGGTCACTGGCAAGGCACCTGCCTCTGATCGGGTGGAAAGCCCTAGGGAAGCAAGCGAGGGGTGGGTGACTCTTTGTTTTTCCAGAGATGGTGAAGGGGGCCTTTAAACATTTTCCACCTCAGACTTTCTCAGGCTGTCTTCTAAGCAACATTGGTGTCACGCACATGAGAAAAAAAAATCAGTGTATCCAATGCAAGGTAGTAAGAGGGGACACTGTAGAAGGCAAGAGGCATTTGGAAATTCTGTGACTGCGGCATGACTTTTCTATAAACATCAGACTGCTCCAAGAGGCCAGAGGGCAGCTCAGTAGCGACAAGCGTGGTAGTGCTCTTGGAGAGGACCTGAGTTCGGGTCTCAACACCTACAGCAGCTGACAACTGACAACTGCCTGTAACTGCAGCTCCAGGGGATCCAATGTCTCTACACCCACCACCCACACACCCACGCCCACACACGCACGCATACTTGCACACTCACACACATGCACACACAATAAAATAACTATAAAAATGTTTTTAAAGTGCTCTAAGAAATATCTATTCATTTTTAAAAAAGTGCTTGAAATGCACATTAGAACCGTTTCTGACACTAAAATATATCTGTGAAATGTTTACTTATGCACATTATGCATAAGACCTTAATTATTTTAAGATCAGTTTCTCTGTGAGATCGTTCACTACCCCCTGCTTTGATGCCAGCATGTTAAACCCAATGGCTTGGCAGAGGTACTCTGTCATAATTTCATAATTATAAAGGCGTCTATGATTAATACAATGAGGGAAATGGAGCTATTCTAATCCAAGTTGCCATTTCTTTCTTATTTTCCTCTCGTCTAGTTTTGTTGTACTTTGTAGCCCTGGGGACAGTACCCTGTCCTTGTGCTTCCTCGGTGAGTGCACCTGCCCAGAAGCCCTGGCCCGAGCCTTGCACTGTAAGCTTGAGAACACTGAAGAGCGGCAGTCCCGACACGCTGCCAGCCAAGACCAGGCCCTGTGTTTCAGCCCTTACCTTCGTTTCCTGTGGCGTGAGGAACACTGATTCCCTCTCAGCCTTTCTGGGAGCTCTTTGGTTGTTTAATTTGCTTGTTTGGTGATTTAAAAAACAATGACAATGACAATAACCCAAGCTAAAGGACCACAGTGACCCCAGTCATGGCAGACAGTTGAGCTGGGGGCTGGGTCTGTGACAAGACCCTAGAGCCTTCGAGCTCATTGCAAGCTCCTCAGGAGAGAGGTGAACTGCTAACCAGGGTAATGACTTAGGCAGCATCTGCCCTCACATCTGTTCTGGTTTCCAGCCAGGGGTTGCACACGTCCAGGATACTGGAGCACTACTGCTTACACCGAGCCCATCTTCCCTCTGCAGCATCCCAGGACACCCTTCTCCCACCTTCATCCTAAACCAGGCATTTTTACCTAGCAAACATAGCCTCAGCATCACTTCCCACAACTCCCCTCCCCACCCATGTGAATGAGGCATGATTTATAAAGATGCCCTTTTACCTCATTCTAACTGCATCAAACATTTTCCCCCGTGAGGGATTTATAGCAATCCAAATAAAACCTGAGGTCATTTCCCCAGCCCCAGCCCTCCTTTATCTACGGGGCACGTGGTTTCCTGTCTGATTTTAGTCACTGACCGGAATGGTGACATTTTGACTGTCCCTTGACCTATCTCACTACCTTTCCAGGAGTGGCTGAGTCCACAGCTTTTATTAGAATTTAAGGAAGTAAATTAGAGGTGTAGCTCAGCAGACTACAGTACCTGCCTAGCAGGTGAAAGGCTCTGTGGTTTTCCATAACATGGAGAGAGAGAGAGACGGAGAGAGAGAGAGAGAGAGAGAGAGAGAGAGAGAGAGAGACAGAGACAGAGACACAGAGACAGACAGAAACCGAGAGAGAGACAGAGAGAGAGAGACAGAGGGAGGGAGGGAGAGAGAAAGCGAGGGAGGGAAGGAGGAAGGGAGGGAGGGAGGGAGGAAGGGAGGGAGGGAGGGAGGAAGGAAAGGAGGGAGGGAGGAAGGGAAGGAGGGAGGGAAGGATGGGTCCACAGAACACAGACTAGGAATGGACTCTGTGCACTGAGTTTCCTGACCTAATGTTACCTGAAGAAAAGGCCCATTGTCGGCACTCACCTGGCAGAGCCTTAGCCATCCACCCCCTCATTCTAAAGTTACCCTTGGCTGTGTGAGGACTAATACAGACATTATACTGTGCCGTGGGAGAAAATAAATCAGGTTATAAGGCCGTTTGGTGTGGGTTTTTAAAATGCTCTGTGTGCAAGGTACTGGCAGCACCGGAGAGAAGGGCTTTGGCTGTGGATGCAAAAGGCACCTGAAATGTCTCTTGAAATACGAGGATAGGTAAGACCCCAGAGGAGGGAGCTGTCATCATAACCCACCTGTAAAAGGTATCCTCAGCAAAGTTAGCAGGCCATGTAATACCCAGCTCCTCAGTGAGGCCTCTTGGAGAAAGGATTTTTAAAAAGATGACTAAAAGCAAGTTCTCGACAGGAGGCGCGCAGCCAGAGTCGGTACATAGAAAGAACAAAGGCAGAATGGAAGTGCTCTGTAGATTGGCAATATCATCTTATTTTCTTTTTATTAATCATAACAACCACAGATGACCAAGCTGCTGCCCTCCCAGAGGATCCTGGGGAAATGAGGTCATACTCCGAAGGCTACACCCTGAGAGTGGCTCTTAGACCCTGGGTTTCCGCAGGTCACACGCAGCCGGGCCTGGGCTTCTGTCACTCCCTGTCAGATGCATGGTGCTCATTGCATCCCACACGATTCAAAACCACCAGTGGCTGAGATCCTGCTGTGTCACATCTGTCAGGGGCTTCGTGGAACTCGCACTCACTCCCCTGCATCCTCCTCGTCTTCACGTGCCCCTTAGCAAGGCTCGCTAGGCTTGCAGCTCTGCACTGACCTCAAACGAGTATTTCTGCTTGCCTCTCTCATGGGACTAGAAAGCCATTCCTTGAGTCTTGTGACAGTCAGATCTTTTTCCTGGGCCTGTCTGCCCCCCAAGCTCATCAGAAACACAGTAGTGCACAGCTGCTTGCTCTCAAAGGTCACAACCTTCACTCTCACCCTTTTCTACGCTAAACAGGAGGGCAGGCACTGTTTCTATCCTCATAGAAACCTTAAGCATCCTGTGGTGTGAGGAAATTGTCCTGTGTCTGGTACCTGGGAAACAGAGGATGTCAGAAGAGGGGAGGGGGCATTTTGGCCCACTGCCACTCTCTAGCTGACAGAGACCAAGGTGGGTGGGTGTGAGATAAGTAGAGCACATCTGGAACACATCTGCCCAAAGGCTGTGACATTCTGGGATAGCAGTGACATGGTTCAGAATTCAAGCCTTGCCCAAGGTTATCTGTGAGGGCACCTAAACAAGGCATTTAACTTGTCCAAGCTAGTTGCCTTATCTGTGACATTGAAGTTTGGGAGAACCTCAAACTTTTGTGACACTGGTAAGTAAATATATACCGAATTATTTCCTGCTTGGGGGTGTAGCTCAGTGGTAGAACATTTGCTTTGTATGAACAAGGTCTTACTTAGTTTCCATTCCCAGCCTCGCAAATAAAATCCATTATCTATGAAGCTACTTTGTAAAGAGTCCAGACAGGAAGGGAGGTAGAGGGGGATCTGTAGATAAAAATCTCAGCCACCTCTGCACACCGCCCAGCGAGCAGCCTTGTGGATACTGTGGGGTCACCTTAAGGCCATCCAGCTGTTCTGTGACGAGGGTAGGGTTGACAGCAAAAGACTGGAAAGACCGCATGGCACATTTTCCCAAACAGTTCTGCCTCTCCTAAACAGGAAGCAGGACTGAGTACCTCATTCCTGTAAATGATTTGGGGGTAAAGCAATAAACAAGAAAACATCTGAAGTTGTCCTATCTGGCTGGGAGTGGGACCAAAAAGTCAAGTACCATTGTTGACTAGTGTGAGCAGGTACTAGCCCTCCTGTACAGAAAGCAGCTCTTGCTTCCTTGGTAATCCAAGCATCCGCTATTGTAATAAGAGATATCAGAGCCCTGTAACTGCCCCCACCCCTTTTGCCCCCCCCTACCCCCCCCCCCCCCACCATCCAGCCACCAACGGCGTGTGTTTGTACATTCTATGGAGAGAACATTCTGGGGGCCCCAGACCTGCATTCTTATTTCTTTAGGTTTCAGGTCCATGG
This sequence comes from Acomys russatus, assembly GCF_903995435.1. Taxonomy (NCBI): domain Eukaryota; kingdom Metazoa; phylum Chordata; class Mammalia; order Rodentia; family Muridae; genus Acomys; species Acomys russatus. The sequence goes on along the minus strand of NC_067163.1, from coordinate 13,764,388 downwards.
GTGTGGCTGTGTTCCCAGAAGTGACTGCTGCTGGTCACCGCACAGTCCTCTGATACTCTGTGACTCCTTTGCGTCACTACAAGATTTTATGAGAGTGAAGGCTGCGCCGCCTGTAAAAGCCCATAGTTACCACTGCCATGCCTTACGTCAAGTTCTCAAAGACAATCTGGCCATCAATTTAAAAGCGATGTTTACTTAAGAAGATAACAGTGCAAATGTTAACGGACAACTTTTGCATAGCACTTGGAGCATATGCAGTCCTGTGAGGTAGATCCCATGACTGTCCCTGTGGTGAAGATGCAGAAACAAAAGCACAGAGACCTGCGCACACTGCCGAGCTTCTAAACAGCCAGCCAGGGTTTAATGCGGCCATCTTGAGTCTGCCCGTGTAATCCAGTGCAGCACCAATGCTCTCAGATGACAACTGAATGAGAAAACTGCAAGAGAGGTGCTCTGCTTAGTCTTCTGTTATTATAGCAAACTACTGGAAAGTATCCGGGCAATGGTGGCTCATGCTTTTGATCCTAGCACTCAGGGAGGCAGAGGCAGGCAGATGTAAGTTCGAGGCCAGCCTGGTCTACAAAGTGAGCCCAGGACAGCCAAGGCTACACAGAGAAACCCTGTCTCGAAATACAAAAACAAAAGAAAAAGAAAGAAAGAATCAATATATAAAGACAAAGAAGATTATTTTGGCTCACAGTTTGGAAGTGAACATCCAGGAAAACATGGTGGAACAAAAACACCCAGGTCATAGGTCAGGGAACCGAAGGGGGTGGAAAGAGGAGTTGGCACAATCAGCACAGACCTCACTGGGTGTTCCCACAGCCTGGAAACCTTCCACCAGGACTCACCTACCACAGGCCCAGCGTCTCCCAATAGCTCCACCTTAGGGGCCAAGCTTTTAGCACATAGCCTTAGGGGGATATTTCAGCTTCAAACTGCAGGGAGGGGGTCCAGGAACACAGATGATTTGCACAGAGCACTGCCTCGTGGAAACCCCAATCTGCCTCTCTGTTCCATGAGTCTCTGTCCCCATGAACAGGAAGGGAATTCTGTGTTCCCGATGCGAATGGGGAAAGGAGCCAGGTTTCCAGAATTGCAGGCCTAGAGAAGCATCTTTCATTTGCTCTAGCTCCTCAGTGTGCCTTTCCATTTCTCCGGACTCTAGATACTCAGGCAATCAGTGATGTAGCCAAGGCAAGAACACGGCTCTCTCCCTAGCACGTTGTCAAATGGACGTCACGGCTAAGTAAATGGGATGGGATGAAGTCGACTAGTGCCTTGAAGGTGGGTGTACCGTGCTTGGAGAAGGCTTAGCTGCTGAAGGTAAGGACTGAGTGTGACTCACTGCTGGTGCACTCAGGGGACCTCAGAAAAGTAAGGTGTGAAGGACTCCACAGATAATCTGCTTCTGTCTTCTTTGTCTGCGGGGTGAAGGGTGGGGGGATGGGGGTGGGGGTGGGGATGGGGGTGTGGTGGAGGAGGGATAAGGGGTTGGGGGATGTGAGAGTGCGGTCAGGGGGCAAATGTGCGAGCTTCAGAGCAGGGGGCTAACAAGTTTTCTGGTAAAGAGTAGCTGCTAAGTATTTCAGGCACAGAGGCTGCAAGCTCTGTCATAGTTCTGCCTCTGCCATCTTATGTGGTTTGTAACTGGACCGTCCCTCCCCGCAAGGCCTGCTTGTTAAAAGCTCGGTCCCCAGCCTCTGGCACTACTGCAGATTGTAGAGTCTTTGGAGTAGGGTCTGATGGGAAGGAGTTAGGTCTCCCACAGTGTGTTCTGGAAGTGGGTATGGGGTCCCTGACCCTTTCCTCTTCCTTGTCCTCTGTTCCCCTCCCCTCCCCGTCCCCTTTTCCGCCTCTCCTCTCTTCTCCCCTTCCCTTCTTTACTCTCTTCCCTCCCCTTCTTCCATTTCTTCTCTCCTTCCTCTCTATTCCCCTCTCCTTTCCTTTCTCCCCCCTCCTTTCCCTTTCCTCTCCTCTCCTTTCCCTCCTCTCTCTGCTCTCCCCTCCCTCCTCCCCTCCTTTCTCCTCTCCTCCCCCTCCCCTTCTTTTCTTTTTTTCTTTTTTCCCTTCTCTCTCCTTCCCCTCCCCTCCTTTTTCCTGGCTGTGCTGCTTCAAGGCCAGGGGTTTCCTTTGTCATGTGATCCTACCATGATGTTCCGTGCTGCCACAGGCCCAAAGAAATGTGACCAAGCAATGATCGGCTGAAACCACGAGCTCAAATAAGCACCTTCTCGTGATAAATTGTGTATCTCAGGTATTCCATCAGAAAGCTAACATACCATTCCAACATGCAACCATCCGTGGACAAAATATACTCCAATGGGTGTGTTCTGATAAAACTTTATTTGGAAAGGCAGGCGAGAAGCTGGCCACAGTGTCACATGCCTTTAATCACCCAGAACTCGGGAGGCAGAGGCAGGCAGGTCTCTCTGTGAGTTTGAGGCTAGCTTGACCTACACAGTGAGTTGCAGGACTACATAGTGAAATCCTGTCTCAGACAAGCAAACAATGAGGTGGTTGTGATTGGACTTGGTCTAACCTCCACACCAGGAGATGTTCAGGAGAGAAGTGAGTACTGCCTACAGTGAGGCTCGAAGGAGGGCAGAGGGAATTAGGACAGAGTGACATCCGATTAAACAGAATTATGGATTTACCAAGTGGGCCTAGCCAAAGGAGGAACAGCATTGTTGGACAGAGCCGCGTGCATAAGCAGACGCTACAGAAGGCACACAGCATGGGAGTTTAGACAGTAGCCATCTTGGATCCCTGTGACTGGCACTGGGGAAATTGGGAGCCAGACTCAGGTAGAGGAGAAGAAAAGCATCTCAGAGAGGTGACTTGGGCCATTTGGGGGCCTTCAGTCTTTCTTTTAAGGGTCCAGCAGGAGGAAGAGGAATATATACGGGTACATGGCCATCTGCCAGACAGACTTATGTAAATAACCTCACTTCTATTCTCATGCTATAATGTGCGGGTGGCTGGTGACAGCACTTTGCACAATGGCCCGGATCAGCATTCAAATCCAGATCTTCCCTCTCTATGCTGTCGGCACTGCTGGTCCCGTGCCCAGAAGCCTCCTCCCCACAGCCTGTCTCCAGCACTGCTTCTGGGCCACCAGCCACAGGGGTCAGAGAAGCCATGATTTCACAGGGCTGGACTGGACATGACCTAACTGGCTGAGAGAAGGAAAGCGGAAGTCTGGGCAGTGTGAGCAATCCCCAGGGGGAAGGACCGTGCTGGTCTTCCTTCATCAGTCACCAACCCATGTTAGGCAGAGGCCCCTTGGATGCTGCACTGTTGCTAAGGGAAGGCTCACGAGCAACTCAGCCTGAGGTCAGACATGTGAAGAATTCTAGAATGAATGCTGAGGGCTTAAGCCCAGCTCACCTCCTCCAGCACCCCTACCCCCACACAAGCCAGCTCGCCTCCTCCAGCACCCCTACCCCCATACAAGCCAGCTCGCCTCCTCCAGCACCCCTACCCAACTCCTCACCTTTTATTTGATTGTTTACTTGGAGAACACTCTGGTTCATATTTCTTACTTTTAGAAATTAATTTTACTTATGTGTTTGGGTTGTTGTCTGTATGCATGTTGCTGCACCACATGTGTGTCTACTGCCAACAGAGGCCAGAAGAGGGCATTGGATCCCCTGGGACTGGAGTTCATATGATAATGAGCATCATATGGGTGCTAGGAATCCTGTGTTCTTAACTGCTGAGTCATCACTCTCTAGCCCTACCGCTTTGGTTCTTTAATTTCACTGTCCAAACCCTGGCGTAACCTACAGGAACAGGTTTCTATTTCCTCTGTCGTACATGCTCGGCATGGGAAAGTTCTTAACAAATATTTGTTGAGTTTAACAATGGATGCTGGAGGACACCACCTGTTCAGGTGTTTCTCGCCCTGTTTCATACTGAGACCTCACCCCACTTTACAGAGGTACCCCACTTTACAGAAATCCGGTACCTGCTCTAAACAGCGGGCCTTCTGATTGCACTCGCTGGCGTGCAGCTCAGTGGCAGAGCCATGCTTGCAGGGCTGAAGCCTGGATTCCATTTCTAGCAAAGTCAGAAACAAAACAAAACAAAACAAAACAAGGTCCGAGTCCAGCTCCTCGCAGGGGACCGAACCTTGATTACAAAGGATTCCCCAAGTGTTCCATGGACACAGACAATTGTGAGACAGTTGGCTTGGTGCTTGTATGTAGAAAAAAACAAAAAAACAAAAACAAGAGTACTTTGAACGTTTTTTGGTTTGGTTTGGTTTGGTTCTTTTGGTTTGTTTTGGTGGTGGTGGGGTGGGAACTTAGCCCAGGCTAGCCTCAAACTCACCATGAAGCTGAGGACTTTGAATCTCCTCTCCTCTTGCCTCCATTTCTGGAGCTCTTGTTTACAGGTCTGTGTCTTCATATCTGGTATATACGGTACTGGGGACTGAACCCAGGGCCTTGTGTGTTCCAGGTAAGTGCTCAGTCAACTGAGCCACAGTGCCAGGCCTGCTCTTTAGCTACTTCAAACATGTCACAGTTTCTATCCCAGGCCGAGAGAACAGCTGTGGCACCTACAAATCACCTTTCCACTAAAATGACTAATCTGTTCCTCCCTGGCTAGCAACAAGCATACTCAACAGGTCCCCAGCAGCCATGATGGTTGGGTTGGGTACGCTAGAAGGAAATGAAAATGGAAAAATGGTTAATGACACATGTGAGGTGAGAGCCAAATATCTTGCCTCTGGAATTCCCGTCTTACACAGCTATGCCTATTCTGAGCCGTGTTTCGTAATTCCTTTGCCAAGCCTTTTGAGGTTGAGAATAAGGTAAGGAGACTCCGCCAGGGCCACATGGTCAGTGGCACACAACAGAAATACGTGAACCCAGGCATCTGTTCACTGGGCTCCAGGAAGAAGTACAGTCTGCTTCCCCAGGCCTTCCCCGCCAGCTCTCTTTTGCCATGGCCAACCAACTTCTTAGGCAAACCACCACTGCTCAGGTCTGCAGCTGCCGTGCGTGAAAGAGAATCCATACAGAACCCACGAATTAGAATCTGCACCTTGCTGCATGGCTTTGCTATGTGCTGTGTGCTGTCTGCCGTGCACATACAGGAGGCTCAAAGGTTAATAGTTGTCAAGCAGGATGTGATGGGACACACCAGTAATCCTAGGGTGGGGCAGGAAGAGTTCAAGGCCAATGGGGCTACATAGTGTTTTATATATATATATATATATATTATATATATATATATATATATATATATATATATATATATATGTATGTATATATTGTCTGTGTGTGTCTGTGTCTGTGTGTGTCTGTGTGTGTTTGTATGTGTCTGTGTGTGTTTGTGTATGTGTAAATAGTTTCATTCCTCACAGAGTTGTTCTTGGTTGAAGCATGTTAGAGCAGTTACATAATATGTGTTAGGCCCTGCAATTTGAGGTGTTGATTTGCTTTGTTTTTTTTTTTTTTTGGTGTTTGGAGACTGTTAGGATTATGGGTGTGCACTGCCACACACCTAGCCAAGGCCCTGGCTTTGACACCAGCACTCAACAAGAAGGTAGGGGAGGGGAGAGAAGGGAAGGAAGGAAGAGAAAAGGAAAGAGTAGGGGAAAGAAGGGGAAGGGCGGGAAGGAGAGACGAGCTGGAAGGGAAGTGGAGAAGAGTGTTGTTCTCAATGGTACCTTCTTCACCTTGCTTCTCCTGCCTGCAAAGCCTTGTGACTAAGCTTCCCAGAGCAGAATGTACAAACCCAGTAGAGCTCAGTTCTTCACTATTCTCTCTGTCTTTTCTCCTGTTTTTCCTCCTCCTCCTCCTCCTCCTCCTTTTCCTGTTGTTTTCTGGTGTTAGGATGGGACACCTGGGCCTGTACTTACACTACCACTGAACGTACCCCTAGATCTCCAATTCTTCCCATGAGTGTTTTTTGGAAATTCTAAGTACTTTTACTTTCATATTTCTAACTTACATTAATATTATCCTACAAACAGATAAGTAAGTCTGGTGTCTTTAGATTATTGGTTAATTATAAGAACAAAGCTGCTTAATTTTTGCTTAGTCATTAACAAAGAATATTTCATGTGTTACAAATGCTACTTCTTCCTTTTGTTAAGGAGGCCGGTAGAGCCTCTCATCGCTAGAGCATCTCATCGCTAGAGCATATTCTTAGCATACACAAGGCTCAGGGCTCAAACCCCAAAACACACCAAGAACTAACTTTCAGCTGTATCTTAGTTAGGATTTCTATTGCTGCCACAAAACACTGTGACCCAAAAGCAAGTCGGGAAGGAAAGGGTTTATTTGGCTTACAACTCCACACTGTATTCCATCAGTGGAGGAAGTCAGGACAGGAACTCAAACAAGGCAGGAACCTGGAGGCAGGAACTGATGCAGAGGCCACGGAGTGGGTGCTGCTCACTGGCTTGCTCAGCCTGTTTTGTTTTTCAAGACAAGGTTTCTCTGTGTAGCCTTGGCTGTCCTAGACTCGCTTTGTAAACTAGGCTGGCCTCGAACTCACAGCAATCCACCTGCTTCTGGCTCCCGAGTGCTGGGATTAAAGGCATGCGCCATCACGCCCGGCATTTAGCCTGCTTTCTTATAGAACCCGGGACCACCAGCCCAGAGATGATGCCACCCATATTGGGCTCCACCCCCCCGCCCCCTCCCCGTCAATCACTAATTAGGAAAATGTTGAATTGCAGATGGATTTTCTCAATTGTGGTTTTCTGCTCTCAGATGACTGTAGCTTATATCAAGTTGACATAAATCTAACCAGCAGAAGGTGTCAATGTTGCAGGTGGTTTAACTGAGCACCCAGGCAAAGGCTGCTCCTTTCTTGCTAACAAACCCTCTTACAATTTTGCAACACAGGTGACTTCATCCCGTTATTTGCTCACGAACTTGCACTGATTCACAGGATTCCAAAATGATAAGATGTTGGGAGTATAGGCCTGGTTAATCTTTTATGCAAATGCTGTTTTTATTTTCGGTAACACTTATGTTGTCTTGAGTTTTCATTTTCTGATGGTGATTTTGCTGACTTCCCAGTGTCTTTGCATCACTGATGAAATATGAACGCTTGGGGGGAAATGTTAAACCGCCTAAGTAAACAGGGGAGAATGAGGGAGTTGAGACGCAACACTGCTTTGATTGAGCTGGGAGCGGATCCCCTTGCGTAGACCCTTCTGTCTAGTTGTAGTCCTCTGACTCACATCCCACAAGCCTGTGTGAATTACAGCTCTCTTCTTAGGTGGGCACGTGAGAACTTTATAGATGGTTTTATTATCAGATCTTCCTTTGCTCCTTTGACCTCGAGTACTTTCACAGTGTGTGTACAGTTTTCCTCTAAATCCTGCGTCTGTTCCTTAGTTACCCTTCTGTTTAGTCTTCCAGTCAGCTCAGGCTTTGTCTTATATGACAATACTGATCATAAAACAGGCACTCAGAAGATTATCGGCAGATACAGTATTATTTATAACCCACCACTAGCAAACATTTTTATTAACAGGTATAAATATGCAAATTAATGTAATTAATTATACTTCCATATATGAACATGGCACACATTGATCCAATTCCATACCCTGCCAAGAAATGATTTTGTGCACTTATAATCCCAATGTTTGGGAGTCTGAGTAAAAGAGTACTCTGAGGGGAAGTCCAGCCTGGACTACATGAGCCCTTATCTCAACAAAATAAAATAAAACAATACAAACTATCAAAATACCAACAACACAGCCAACCTTTTACACATTGGTGCTTGTCTTTTTGTGGCAGGTTTACTTCACTTATTGTACTTCCAATTACATTTTTTTTTTTTACTTTAAATGCTAGAATTCCACCCTTCTTCATGACCAAATAATATTCTGTTGTGCATATATACTGTATTTTTTCATTTATCTGTTGATGAGAACCATTAATAACAATTCTCTGGCAAGAAAAATATTTTGGTTATGCATGGTGGTGCATGCCTTTAATCCCAGCCCTCAGGAGGCAGAGGCAGGTAGATTGCTGTGAGTTCGAGGCCAGCCTGGTCTACAAAGTGAGTCTAGGACAGCCAAGGCTATGCAGAGAAACCTTGTCTTGAGAAACAAAACAAAACAAAAATACGTGTTGATTTAGGATAAGACATAAAAAATACTTAGTTCTCTTCAGAATTTTGATTTATGAATTTACTTATTTATTTATCTGAATTGGTGTTTTGCTTCCATGTATGTCTGTGTGAAAGAAGGTGTCAGCTCCTCTGGAACTGGAGTTACAGACAGTTGTGAACCACAAGGTGGATATTGGGAATTAAACCCCAGTTCTCTTGAAGAGGAGCCAATGCTCTTAACTACTGAGACATCTCTCCAGCCCTAATTATGAATTTTCTAATACTGAAGTCATCTTCTCAATGTCTGCAGTTTACAATCCAAAATGTGATGATTCGTTCAGTCAAGGAGGACCTATGGATGCTATAGACATTAAGTGAGAGGTACAGTCAACAGAATTTCCATGGTACCAAAGACTCATCAATAGATTATATATATACAGTGTTTATTAGAATGACTTACAGACTGTGGTCTAGCTAACCCAACAATGGTTGCCTATGAACAGAAAGTCCGTATATATATCATTACGCACGACTGTCCCTCGCTGAGGGAAGAAAGGCAGGTTGGAAATGTGGCTAGACTGTAGACACTGAAGGGCGTTGAACAAACAATTGCAGGGGAGTGAAGGCTCTGAAAGATGCACCTGTTGGAGAATGGTCTGGTGCTTTATATTTGTTAATTGCTTGCCCCCTTGAGACTCTTACTGCAGACTGTCAGGTACCCCAGGTATTGCTGTATAACCTTGCCTCCCTGTTTGACTAATAAAGAAAGCTGATACCTGGGCAGGGCCTGAGCAAGGTAGGTGTGCTAAAGGTTCCTGGGCTTGGGGGAGAGAAGGATCTTGGGAGGAAAAAGCACACTGGACCAGAGGAGGAAGGAGGAAGGAGGAAAATCGCCATGGACTGGGAAAGAGCCATGTGGGCCTAGAGGAGGAACTCTGAAGTTCCACATGGAAAGACATGGCCCAGATGAGCAACCTTAGCAAGTATTTTGGGATTATGGATGGGAGGTAGCCCAGATAGAAACTATTAGAAGTAGATGGCATGGGATGGAGATTAGGATATAACAGAAGATAGCTTAGGAGGTAACGTCTGCCACGCCCCAGGTGAATTAAGGCTATTCTAGAATATATCAGGTGTCTGTGTCTTTATTGATTGTGAAAGCAGCACATTAATTTGAGGACAGTAACAGCAGAGGCAGGCTAGGTTCCTGGTTCTACAATAGCCCAACTTGGATATAATTAAATCAGGAAGTTTTGTATGCTGTATCTCTATTAAAGCATAAAATAATATGACTTATATAAATTTATATCCAAGTTTAAACTTTTATAGCATACTCACTGACCTTAATGTTGTGTAATAAATAGCCTTTGAAAACAGAACGGGGGGCTGGAGAGATGGTTCAGTGGTTAAGAGCGCTGCCTGCTCTTCCAAAGGTCCTGAGTTCAGTTCCCAGCAACCACATGGTGGCTCATAACCATCTGTAATGTGATATGGCACCTTCTGGCTTGCAGGAGTACATGCAAGCAGAGCACTGTATACATAATACATGTATATCCTATGTACATTGTTATGGGTGATCTCAGTTGCCAGCTTGGCTAGACCTTAGATTAAGGGATGTGCCTCCAGCCTGGCTTATTAAGGTAGCTCTTGGAAGGATCACCTGAGGGGCTGTCCTGCTTGGGTTTGTTAAATGTTCTTTGTCCATTTGATACAGGCTAGGGTCATCTGGGAAGATGGAAACACAGCTGAGAATGTTTTCTTGCTTAGTGGTTGATGTGAGAGTGGGTGGTGTGCCCCAGTCAGGTGGTCCTTCCTTGGTTGTATAAGAAATCCAGCTGAGCAAGCCATGAGGCGTAAGCCAGTTAGCAGCGTTCCCTGTGGTCTCTGACTTGGTGCCTGACTCCAGGTTCCTGCCTAGAGGTTCTTCTCTGACGTCCCTCAGTGATGGAATGTGACCTGGGAATTAGAAACTGACATAATCCCTCTTCTCCCCGAGCTGCTTTTGGTCATGGTGTTTACCACAGCAATAGAAAACAAACTAAGACAGGAGGGAAAACTCCTAGAGCGAGTGGGCCTATATGTGAGGTCAGAAAGGAAAGCTTCTGGGTTTGGCCTACTTTTCAGAGATTAAAATAGCTACACAGCTGGGCATGGTGGCACACGCCTTTAATCCCAGCACTTGGGAGGCAGAGGCAGGCGGATCGCTGTAAGTTTGAGGCCAGACTGATTTACAAAGTGAGTCCAGGACAGCCAAGGCTACACAGAGAAACCCTGTCATGGAAAAATAAATAAATAAATAAACAAACAAACAAATAAATAAATAAATAAAATAGCTACACATGCTTGGTTCTTGTTTCCTTTTGCTTGGAATACCCTTTTCTTTTTCTTCCTTCCTTCCTTCCTTCTTCCTTCCTTCTTCCTTTCTTTTTTTTTAACTCAAACGTGCTCATTCCATCCTTGAGGATGAGGGATGTTTCCTTCTTGGATGCAGCAGAAAGACGGATCCTGTTGTCTAATCGAATCTGTTAGTCTATGTCATTTTACTGGGGAATTGAGACCATTCGTATTGAGAGTTATCGTTGAATGGTGTTTATTAATTCCTGTTACTTTGTGGTGGTTATGAACATAGAAAAATTCTCAACCAAATACTTGCAAACCCAATTCAAGGGCTGGTAGCACAGCTCTGTAGTTAAGAGCATGACTGCTCTTCCAGAAGACCCAGGCTTGGGTCCCAGCGCCCACACAATGTATCACAATCGCCCATAGCACCAGCTCCAGGGGAAGGATCTGTTGCCGTCTCCTGACCTCTGCAGTCACCAGTCATGCATGGAGTGTGTCTTAGCTAGGGTGACTACTGCTGTGATGAAACACCGTGACCAAAAGAAACTTGGGGAGGAAAGGGTTTATTTGGCTTACATTTCCACCTCACATCACTGTTCATCGTAAAAGAAGTCAGGTGGGACCTCAAACAGGGCAGGAGTCTGGAGGCAGGAGCTGGTGCAGAAGCCACTGAGGAGTGTTGTCTAGTGACTTGCTCCCCATGGCTTGCTCATAGAATCCAGGACTACCAGACCAGGGATGACCCCACCTACCATGGCCTGGGACCTCCCCTATCAATCATTAATCACTAATTAAGAAAATAAAATGCTCTACAGACTTGCCTACAGCCCCATTTTATGGAGGCATTTTCTCACTTGAGTTCCTTGAGCGTGTTTATGATTGCTGTTTTGAAGTAATTGTCTTGTATATTGTCTAAGTTATTTTTCTTGGAGGCTATTATTACTAGTTTTTGGTGGAGACTTATTGCTTTGGTCATTCATGTTTGTATGCTTGCAATGGGACCTAGATATATAGAATTAGGTTTTTGACAGTGTTTCTTGGCACAGAAATATTGCTTCCTGCTTGGTTGAATGCTGTTTCCTGTTATTCCAAGTTACGAGGTGGTTGACCTGGCTTAGGGTTCATCAGTCTATGAGCAATTCAATGTTGATGTTCAAATGGGGTACCAGAAGTAGCTCTGGCTCATCTTGAGCTAAGTGAGGGTGTTTTGTTTTTTGGGTTATTTTTTATTTTATTTTAAATTATTTATTTAATTTTATGTGCATTGGTGTGAGGGTGTCAAATCACCTGGAATTGGAATTACAGACAGTTCTGAGCTGCAATGTGGGTGCTGGGAATTGAACTTGGGTCCTTTGGAAGAGCAGACAGTGCTCTTAACCATGGAGCCATCTCTCCAGCCTCCAAGCTAAGTGAGGTTTTGCAGCCCAGGCATAGTCTGTAAAGTTAGAAGATTCTTACAGCCAATCTTCATGACCTTTCCTCAGGTACAGACGTCTGTGAAATTGGTGATGTGGGCCTAGAATCCCTAGCAGCAGAGGAGGGGTAGCCCAGAGAGCCCTCAGAAGTCAGGGACAGGACATGTAACCCTCAAGCTCGTTGTGGGGTGGATGGAGTCGATGTAGGGTCCCTCCCTGGGGAGGGGAAGTCCTGGAGTCACAAGGATGGTCAGAGTCTAGTGTTCTTGTATAGAGAAGGGACCAAGTGTGCATATCAGGGATGGGTGGGAATAGTGGGGGTGGCTATAATTAGTTGTAGAAATCTAGACTTCTTGCTTTAAAAAGGGGGGGCGGCGGTCTCAACGGGATGGATAGGTTAGCTGCAATGGACAGAGTTAGCAGCAAGAGTCTGGGAGCACTACCTAAAAGAAGAGTCTGAGCTGGGCGGTGATGGTGCACGCCTTTAATCCTAGCACTCGGGAGGCAGAGGCAGGTGGATTACTGTGAGTTTGAGGCCAGCCCTGTCTACAAAGTGAGTCCAGGACAGCCAAGGCTACACAGAGAAACCCTATCTCAAAAAACCAAAAAGAAACAAAAACAAAAGAGTCTGGAAGAGGTATGGGAAGGGATGGCATCCAGCTTTTTTTATGTGGGTTCTGGGGATCAAAGTCAGATTATCAGTCTTTCATGGTGAACACGACCATTTTTATTCTCTGAGCCATCTTTCTTCGCTATCCCTTTCTCTTCCTCTCTTTCTTTCTTTCTTTTTTTTTTTTTTCTTTTTTTTTTTTGGTTTTTCGAGACAGGGTTTCTCTGTGTAGCCTTGGCTGTCCTGGACTCACTTTGTAGACCAGGCTGGCCTCAAACTCACATCAATCCACCTGCCTCTGCCTCCCGAGTGCTGGGATTAAAGGAGTGCACCGCCACACCCAGCTTCTTGTTCTTCTTCTTTTTTTCTGTTTTATTTCTTTCTTCCTTGCTTGCTTCTTTTCTTTCTTTCTTTCTTTCTTTCTTTCTTTTTGATACAAGGTCTCTTTTGTAGTCGTAGGTGTCCTGGAACTTGCTATGTAGACCAGGCTGGCCCAGGACTCACAATGTAGACCAGGCTGGCCCAGGATTCACAATGTAGACCAGGCTGGCCCAGGATTCACAATGTAGACCAGGCTGGCCCAGGACTCACAATGTAGACCAGGCTGGCCCAGGACTCACAATGTAGACCAGGCTGGCCCAGGATTCACAATGTAAACCAGGCTGGCCCAGGACTCACAATGTAGACCAGGCTGGCCCAGGACTCACAATGTAGACCAGGCTGGCCCAGGACTCACCAGGATCTTCTTGACTCTGACTCCTTCTTTTCTTAGTATAACATTTTATTTATTCTTGGGCATTACATACATGGAAAGAAGATATTTCCATCTTATCCACTGCTAACTACAAACTCCAACTCCCTTCAGGTGCCCGCATGTTCTCCACACACCTTCATGTTGTCCCCTTTCATCGTGAGAGGTTACTGAGTGCAGTTAGTGTGGCTGCTGAGAACACTGACTGATCCACTGATCCTGTTGCCTCCATCTCACACACAGGTAGCCGTGGCTGCTGTGAGTTCATGGATGCAATGGTGTTTTCTTGTTTAGAAGACAGCACTTCACAATGTTCCTGCCAATCCTCTGGCTCTTACATTCTTTCTTGCCCCTGTTATGTGACAGTATTCCTGAGAAGACACAAACAGACTTACCCCAGATACAGGACCAATGAGAGACCAAAGTAAGGATACCACCAAAGCCCAACTTGGTCAATGTAGTTAGAATTTTGGTTTCTTTAAAAACACAAAATTATTATAAAATATGTTTTCATTTTAATCCCAGGTGTCCTAACATGGCGCTGCTTTGCAACAGCTGACTATGATTGGCCTCATGCTCTAGCAGAGGCATGGTTTTGCCAGCTGCAGATAACTTCTGCAATTGTGTGACGTTTGGAATTCTGGGGACGTTTCAGAGGATATATTAATGGTAGAGCCCTGAGAGGTGGGTTGTTGTTTGGTTGTGGTTTGATAAGTAGTCATGTGCAAAGAAGAAGCAAGAAGAAGAAATTAGATGTCCTGACGGCAAAGATCAAGCTTGCCCCCAAGGAGCACGACGGCCCTAATCAATAGGAAGTAGTCAAATGATAATGTCGCCCCCTTTCCTCTCTATCCCTTTTTTCCTCTTATATCTAATGAAATGGTGGGAAAAGGGTGGAGAAGGGTGGAAGAAAGAAGAACCCACAAAATAGTCAAAGGCCAGCTACAGGTCAATCGATGAGTTTTATTAGGATTACTAACAGAAGTATGGGTGCGAGGTCACTTACAAGATCAGAAGTGACTCCAAGATAACTGTCATCAGAGCCCATCCAGGATGAGTGATGACTCACTGATTCTGGAAACTGAGAGCGCACCATACATAACACAGCTCTGAAAGTTGGAGCTGTCTCTTCCAGGCAGCTCAGTTGCTCTGAGCCATCTCCAGGAAGCTCTGCTGGTCTCTGTCTCTTGTAGGCAGTTGGCTGGTCTGAGAGCATCTTCAGCAGTCCTTACAGTTTCTATATGCTTAGGGTGTGAGAGGCCTAGTTAATTTTCTCAATTGTAAAGACTTCTTGAAGTTATTAAGTTATATACTTCCTTAAAGTCTTAACGAGCTTGTCTTAGTGAGGAAGTCCTAACGAGCTTGTCTTAATGAGCTTACCTGTAGGGTGGAGTGATTTTTTGTTCTTTAGAACATACTGTGTCTTAATGAACTCCAACTGTGAAAGTTTTATTTCAGAGGAAATTGTTATGCCTCCTTTTCTGCAATGTTTCCTGAACCCTGGCTAGGTGTATGTTGGTTGATATATATACTTACTAAACAGTCACTTATTCCCAGCATTTCACCAGTTGAATTAACTGATGGCCGCTTCAGAGAGTAACTTCTGTTTCCAAGGTTGAGGGCAGCACTAATCTATGTGTATAAATACAAACAGTAAAAACTTTTAAAAGATTTTAAAATATATTTTATTGATTTATTCATATTACATCTCAGTTGTTATCCCATCCCTTGTATCTTCCCATTCCTCCCTCCCATTTTCCCCTTACTCCCCTCCCCTATGACTGTGACTGAGGGGGACCACCTCCCCCTGTATATGCTCATAGGGTATCAAGTCTCTTCTTGGTAGCCTGCTATCCTTCCTCTGAGTACCACCAGGCCTCCCCATCCAGGGGACGTGGTCAAATATGGGGCACCAGAAAAAGATTTATTTGTAATCATGTGTGGGTATGTGCATGTGAGAATGAGTGGGAGAAGAAGAGGACGTCATATCCCCTGGAGCTGGAGTTACAGGTGGTTGTGAGGTACCTGATACAGATGCTGGGAACCTTCAATCATCTGCAAAAGCAGAAAAAGCTATTAATCATTAAGCCATTTTTTTATCCCTCAAATTATTTAAAAGTCATATATATATATATATTTTTTTTTTCAGGATGGTCTGTCAGTTGGTCAGAGTGGGGTATGGAATGGAGGTCACCTACTCCTACTGTGCTGGGATTAATCTGTGACTTTGAGTGTAGCAGTACTTGTCTTACGATATTGGATGCGTCTGTGTTTGAGCATACACATTTGTAATGTTAACGCCCCCTCCTTTAGTTAGTATGAAATGATTATCTTTATCTGTTCTCACTAGTTTTGGCTTGAAGCCCATCTTGCCAAATATTAGAATAGTGATTCCTGCTTATTTCCTAGGTCCATTTCCTTATAGGTCCCTGCCCCCCCCCCCCCCCCCCCCCCCCCGCTTCCTTTTACTCTAAGGCATCAGTTCTCAAGCTGTGGGTTGCATCCCCTTTGGGTCAATTTGTAACAATGAAATATCCCGCATATCAGATGTTTACGTTGTGATTCACAAGAGTAGCAAAATTACAGTTATGAAGTAGCAATGCACATAGGTTTATGGTTGGGGGCCACCAGAACACGAGGGACGGTATTAAAGGTCACAGCGTTAGGAAGGCCACTGCTCTAAGGTAATGTCTATCTTTTGTGGAGCCACAAATGGGTGGTTGCTGCTTTTTGATCGAATCTCCTAGAATGTGTCATTTGACTGGGGCATGGAGACCATTAGCATTCGGTGTCGTTTTAAAAGTTGTGTATTGATTCCTGTCATTGTTGTTTTTGTGGTGTTTGGTTTTTTCCTTCTTCCTGTTCTGCTTAACTATTACTCTAAGCAAGGTTTATTATTTCCTGTGGCCTCGGTGATAGGCAATAGATTTGTTTTTCTCTTCAGTCTGGAAGATTCCTTCAGTACTTTCTGTGAAGCTAGCTTAGTGGTCACAAATTCCTCTAGTTTATTTTTATCATGGAAAGTTTTTATTTTTCCTTCAATTATGACACGTGGCTTTGCTGGGCTTAGTAGCTGGGGTTGGCAGCTGTCTTTCAGAACTTGAAACATCATCCCAAGCTTGTCTGGATTTAAAGTTTCAGTTGAGTAATAGGATGTTATTCCGATGGGCCTGCCTTCGTATGTGAAGTAGTGTTTCTCCTTTGCTGTTTTCAACATACACTCTTTGTTGTGGATGCTCAGTGTTTTAACTGTGATATGAGGAGTTCTTACCTGTTTGATGTCCTAAGTGCCTCCTGCATGTAGATTGGTGTCTTTTCCTAACTCTGACAAATTTTCTGTTGATATTATTTTGGCCTTCAGAACAAGATTCTTCCTCTTGTAGATCTGCAACACAGAGCGCCGTGGAGACACAGGAATTCCTGCCGCCATCTGCTTTTGCTTTGCCTTGTTAGATTGTCCGGTTTCTTCTACATGCTTTCAGGCTCAGATACTCTGTTCTCTTGAGCCTTTCTTCCCACAGAACTTGTGTTCTACTCACTATGTTTTTATTTCCAACATTTCACATTTATTTTTCTTCAGTATTTCTATCTTGGTTTAAACCCTTCTTTCATATTTTCAGTCTCTTTAATCTGTTCAGCTGTTCCTTTGTGTATTTGACCATATTTTGAGTTCTTTCTCTAGAATTTCATCTAATGCGCTCCCACTGCAAGCCATTCCTATAGGGGTAATACTTTTTGGAGGAGTTATGTTGCCTTAGTTTGTTCCTGGTTTTTTTTTTTTTCATGTCACTATACTAAGATTTATGTGTCCAGTGTCATTTTTTCCTTGCTTCACTTTTTATCACCTATGTTCTTTCAGTTGAAGTCCTTGTAGGGTTCATGTGGGGTTTGAATATGGTCTAGTTCAATGTGTATTTCAGGAAATCTCTCAGTCCAGGAGCTCAGGATGCCTGATGAAAACTCTGTGCTCCCACAGTCTGAGAGGACAACCGGGAGAGCAACCACAGCTGTGTGATGCTGCCACTATCCAATTGTTGTTCTTGCCAATTAATAATAGTGGCTTCTATACCGTCAATAACAGTTGGAGGATGATCAATCAAGGACTTTGCTCAGATTTTATAGTAAGATTGAGAGCGAAATTCATAGGGTGGGTAAGGAAAGGATTAAGTATTAGATCAAATGTGAAAATATCAAGGTGAGTAAATTAGCTTAGAGGGGAACGTTGGGATCCTGTTATGGCCCACAGAGGTTAGAGATTGTTGAAGCTATGGACAGTTATAATCAAGAAATAAAGCAGAGGAGCGGCTAAGGAAGAAAGGAGTAAAGGAAGAATGTAAAGGCGGGGAGCACAGAATTAGAGCATAGCAAAGAACGGTTTGTGGCCAATCAGGTGGGGAAGCCATGAAGAGTGGCACTAAAACCTGAGCAACACGCAGACAGAAGCAGATCTGTCATGAGATGTGTGCGCACGAGAGGAAGCCAAGCAAGAGAGAGTAATAAATAAAGAAATGCTTATGACTTACTGCTGGTGCCATGGAACTGAGTTGAAAGGTGATGCTCTCTGACTATACAGCGGTGGGTGGTCCTCAATCTGCTTTAACACAGCTCCTCATGTTGTGGTGACCCCCCCCCCAGCCATGCAGTTACTATGTTGCTACTTCATAACTGTAATTTTGCTACTGTTATGAACTGTAATGTAAATATGTGTCGTACAAGGGTTTTAGGCAACCCCTGGGAAAGGGCCGTTTGACCCCCAGAGGGGCCACAACCCACAGGCTGAGAACGATTGTTCTGGGAGGTTCCATGTTGTGTTGTGTGATGGAGGGGAGAGCGGGAACTACCTGTTGGTATCTGTGGCCTTGACTTTTTCCTAGCAG
The DNA here is from genome assembly GCF_903995435.1 of Acomys russatus. NCBI lineage: Eukaryota > Metazoa > Chordata > Mammalia > Rodentia > Muridae > Acomys > Acomys russatus. The sequence goes on along the minus strand of NC_067163.1, from coordinate 13,746,307 downwards.
TTCCCTGGGATTCCTACCTTATGTTTTCTGGTTCTGAAGTTCTGCTTTTCTAGGTCATTAGCCCATTCCCATGTTCTGGGGGATCTTTCTCTTTGCTTATGGACTCTTTCTATTTTATTAATAAACAGCCTCTACTTCCGTTACTTTTTGTTCTTTATATGTCTTTGTTCAGGGACACAAGAATTTGAAAACCAGCAGGTGTTCTCTGGACTCAGATCCAAGCATACAATTCTGGCACACTCACAATACCCCTCTCTAGTCTCCTTTTGTAAATGGAATTGTACGGTGATTCATGAGGTACAGTGTTCAGGTTTGTGGAGGAGGAAGGAGGGCTACTGTGCCTAAGCTCACAAGTCACAAAGGGTCTGGCTCTACCTAAACGGAGCTTGTCACTTTTAATATCTTTTGGAACGTGAGCATTGACCCTGTAACCAATATTAATTCTGTTACTTGTGTTAAAGTGTCTGGCTCTCGGCCAACAAGAAACACAAACTAGATCTCAGGATAAAGGGTTTCCTTTCCTTCCTAGGTCCCCTTAGTTTTCTGTTTGTCTACACTGCCTCATCCTGACTGCTGCAAGCCTTTCAGGAAATGATACCTTGTCTATAAACTTGGAATGGCTTTAAGCCAAGTCCAAGGCCAGTCCTTCTGACATACCCCCAGATTTTAGCACACCTGACCCCATGATGGAAGTACCATCCAGGCCATGAAACTCAGCACGCAGACAGCACCACCTGCCAAAATAAAAACAAAGGCCTAATCAATCAAAGTCCACAGTTCTGGGAAAGTCTCTAAATGTACTAACCTTGCTTTTTGGCATCCATATTTCTGCTTCTGGCTAACTGTCCTTGCTAAATAAATATGGCAGCCCAGGATGTCGTTGTGTGCTTAAAAGCTCACCTTGAGATAGGCTAGGTGTGACACTGGGACCCTAAACACCCAGTGTAGTCACCAGCGAGCTAATAAAGACTCTTTAGGCTTAAACCCGTGTCCAAGCGGCCTTCTCTGATGGACACCCCACAAGAGTTTTTCTGAGAGGTTTCATTCACTTCATAAAGCCAAAATGGGTTTCCTTAAAACCATCTGGTTGCATCTTAGTCTCTGTGCATCATTCTCTGTCTGCCTTAGTAATACAATGTTTCTAGCGATTTCCATTTACAACAAAGAGTGTCTCATTGAACCCAGTCACATAACTACATTGCCACAAAATAAGAATACTCAAGAACGTCCTGAGTTTTAAAGGAGGTTGCGTGCAAAGGATAGATGCGTTCCAATTCCATTTACAAGGTGTACTTTACTAGCGTTGCCAAAAAAATTGGGGTTCCCTCTTCTGGGGCTTCAGTCATGTGTTATAGAAAAAAAGACTTTAATTTTCTACAACAGTCGTGTTCACAAAAATACAAAAACAAAAACAAAAAAAACTTAGAAATAGCCTCAGAAGGAATCTTGAGAACACGATAGGGAAGCAGAAAATATTGTCACTCTCCAGAAGGAGGGAGATGGAGAAGAGAGAGTCAGGCATTTTGCAATGGAGGTCATCGAGAAGGTACTTGGCAGGAGGGAGTGGGAAAACTTCAGTGAAGGAGTGAGAAGTTCCACGTGTCGACAAAAGGTTTGTGCATGCCTATAATCCCAGCACTCAGGGAGGCAGAGGCAGCTGGATCTCTCTGAGTTCAAAGCCTCAAAGATCTAGAAAATGAGTCCAGGACAGCCAAGGCTACATAACCCAACATGCCCAGTTTGGTTAACTGTTAGGGAAGGAGGTACTTGCGTATAATGTTCTAGCTGCGGGGGACAAATCAGAATGCTACATGTCCAACCAGGGCCAGAGGTAGAAGTCATTCATTTGACCAGGAGGAGGTTGTTTTCTCTTAATAGATCTCAACAAAGTCCCAGCATCTCTACCTTTTTTTATATGATCGAAGCTGATGTTTCCCTTTTTAGCATTACCGAGAAAATAGGAGGTGTGTGGGGGCTTGTAGTTTCAAAGCTAACAAGGAAGAATGGAGTCAGCCATAATGGCAACGGCTATTAGTCCTTGTCCAGCTAATACTACACTGCTTACTTGGAGAGAAACAAAACAAAACAAAACAAAAAACAAAACCTTTGCTAACTCTATAAAAATAGAGCTGGAGAGGTGGGCTCAGCAAGTAAATGTGCTTTTTGTCTGCAGGACTGATAAGTTGAGTTCAATGCCCAGAACCCACAGAGCAGATAAAACCGGAAGAGAAGGCAGGTCTGCAGAGACTGATGGACTGAGAGAACTTCAGTCCTGTGGAGAGACTGGAACGCCGTAGGTCCAGGGCTAGTTACTTTCTCTTGGACTAGTTCTAGTCCTAGGGACAGCCCACCTCTGTGTCTGTACTGCTGTGTTACAGGTCCCCAGATCTTAGCATGATTGACTCCATGATGGAAGTACTGTTCAGGCCATGAACCTCAGCACGTAGACAGCACTACCTGCCAAAACGAAAACAAAGACCTAATCCATCAGAGTCCACAGTTCTGGGAAAGCCTCTAAATGTACCAACCTTGCTTTTTGGCTTTTGTAGTTCCACTTCTGACTAACTGTTCTTGCTCACTGAAGTATGTCAACCCAGGATATGGTTTTTGTGCCTAAAAACTCACCCTGAGAAAGGCTCAGGGTTACACTGGGGTCCGGAACACTCAATGTAGTCACCCACCAGCTAATAAAGAGTTTTTTCTATTGGCTTAAACCCTTGTCCAAATAGCCTTCTCTGATGGATACTCCACAACACCTTGTGACCAATAGAAAGCTTTTGGAGTCTGTTAACTGACCTGACCACTAGCTTCCACCAACCCACATGCTTTGACTGTCATCAGGTAGCATCTTAAACCTATATAGAAAAGTTTCCCCATCTCCCTGTAGCTACCTCTCTGATGGGTCCATGAATATATTTTAAACATGATGTTTCCACATCTGAACATGAAACTTGGGGTAACCTAAATCTATGATCCTGGGCTATGGTTACTCAAAATGGCTCCAGAAAAGCTATCCTTTGTTTATTTTAGGATGAGAACTGTGGTTTGTACAGTGATAAAACCAACTCCCACAAATTGACTTTCACACATGCACTGTGGCACAGGCTTAAACGCACAATAAATAAATAAATAAATAAATAAATAAATAAATAAATGTGTGTGGTTTTTTTTTTTTTTTTTTCTAGACATGGACTGTCTGTGCAGCACTGGCTGTTCTAGAATTTTTTATATATCCTTTATATAAACCAGGCTGGCCTGGAGCCCACAGGACTCTGCTTGTTTCCCCCTCCACAATTAAAGGTACGCACTGGCATGTCCACCTTAGATATTGTAAACAAACGGTGATAAATAATGCAGTCCTTCATCTCAGCTCATTTGGTCCCAGGAAACTAGTTCTTGTTGTATGTGATCTCATCTGGCAGATTCAATAACCCATCAATTTCTTCATTAGAGTCTGAAAGTTACCCAATCCGGAAGCAAGTTCTTAAAGTTACCAGAATCCTGTGCTTGTCAGATTGTCAGTCACTTACATAAATCTCTTTGAAGTCAAAGTACTTTCAACTCAGGCTGGGCATGGTGGCGCGCGCCTTTAACCCCACCCAGCACGTGGGAGGCAGAGGCCTGTGGATCTCTGTCAGTCTGAGATCAGTGTGGTCTACATAGGGAGGTCTTTAGGGTTTTTTTTCTTGTGTTAAATTATTTATTTCCTGGGCTTTCTGGGATATAGTTAGCCTCCTTGTGTTGGAGTTTTCCTTCCAGTGTTTTCTGTAGGGATGGATTGGTGGAAAGGATATTGTTTACGTTTGGTTTTGTCATGGAATATGTTGTTTTTCTCCATTTATGGTGATAGAAACTTTTTCTGGGTATAGTAGTCCGGGCTGGCATCTGTGGTCTTTTAGAGACTGCAAGACATCTACTCAGGCCCTTTGGACTTTAAAAGTCTCTGTTGAGAAGTCTGGTATAATTCCAACAGGTGAGCCTTTATATGTTACTGTTTTGGGTTTTACTGTTACAGCCTTAGAAACACTTTAAAGGCAAGGAAGCTTCCACATGAAACAGGCTAAAAGACACAGAAACTCTGGGTGGGTGAGAAGAGAGACTGTAATAAAGACTGGTTCTCAGCCTTCCTAATCTGTGACGCTTCCATACAGCTCCTCATGTGTGGTGACCCCAACTGGAACATTATTTCGTTACCTCTTCATAACTGTAATTTTGCTACTGTTATGAATTGTAATGTAAACATCTGTGCTTCCAGTGGTCTTAGGTGACCTCTGTGAAAGGGCTGTTCAAGCCCCCAAAGGTGACATAAGGGTTGAGAACTGTTGTCTGTCTTAGAGTCAAAAATCCATTTTATTTATAAATCTACCAGGAACTTAACCTTCCTTGTATTTGAGTATTCTTCATTAAATCTTAAATATTTTTGTTTTTAGAGAAACAATTTTTTAGGTGTGTTTGTGTCCAAGTTGGTATGTACATGTGTGCATTCTTCATCATTTTCTTTTGGCATTGTTGCTAGTCACTATTTTTAATCTAATCCTCTATCCCTTTTAATCTGCTTCACAATTGTATTCATTCTTCTAATCATTCTTGTATTTTTCCACATTCTCACTATGTAACCATTGTTTTTTTTTTTTTTTTTTTTTTAAATTATATAAGAGATCACATCATCAGAAGCAAGCTATACAAGGATGATCTCCTGGGACAAGCACGGCCTAGCTTGTTTTACTCCTGCTGTTTCTGGGTCTACTGATTAGCATTTTTAATCCTGTAAAATTTGTGTCTCTTGGGCTGGAGAGATGGCTCAGAGGTTAAGAGTGTTGGCTGCCCTTCCGAACGTCCTGAATTCAATTCCCAGCAACCACATGATGGCTCACAACCATAAATAAATTAAAAAAAAAAAAAAAAAAACAACTGTGTCTCTTGGGATATAGAAGAGTTTCAAACTAAATTCCCACAACATCAGTGATTTCAACCAACTTCTACTTCAGTGACTCCAATACCCCCACCCTCAAAGATGAATTAGGGACAGAGTCTGGCTCCTCTCAGACAAGGACTCGCCTCTCACCTGTGTGGAAGAAGGTGTAGAAAAAATGGTCACTGTCCTTCATTTCCCCTGGAGAACTCCTGGGACCATGGGGTCAGGTGTGGAGAATGATGCATCAAGATTAACATATGAAATAACCCAGTGTCAGAGGAAATCCTTAACCACCCAGCAGGTGACAAATAGAGCATGTCCCAAAATGCCTGCATCTCCAACCACCAGAAAAACCAGGTGCTGTGTAAATGGCCCATGAAGGTCATGAGCCAAAGCTTTTGAGTGTCTCACTTGCCCCAGCTCTCTAGGTTTTCTCATTAATGCTTTTCTCTCCCTCTATAAACTCTCTATTACTCTATGACTGTCTATGCATTCCTTGTCCCCCCACACACAAGTATATGTATATACTTTTTTTATTTTATGTGTATGAGTGTTTTGCCTGTATGTTTGTGTACCATGTGCGTGCAGAGCTCACAGCAGCCAGAAGAGGGCATCAGAGTCTCTCAAACTGGAGTTACAGAAGGTTGTTAGCAGTCATGTGGATGCTGGGACTCAAACTAGGTCCTCAGGAAGAACAGCTAGTGCTCTATTTTTGTTGTTTGTTTTTGTTTTATTGAGACAGGGTTTCTCTGTGTAGCCTTGGTTGGTCTGGACTCTCCTTATAGACTGGCCTGGAACTCACAGAAATCCACCTACCTCTGCCTCCCAAGTGCTAGGAGTAAAGGCGCGAACCACAGTCAGTGCTCTTAATCACTGAGCCATGTTTTCATCCTCACCCCGCAACCCCTGACCCAATTCTGAGAATCGATGTTTTGGGGTTCCTGCCCTACCTGGCCAGTTCTTGTCTCCTTTTCTCATCATTTGAAGTTCTAACTAGTTAATCAGAGTTTCAAAAAGTTCAATAGAAGGTGCTGTTATTCCCAGGAGTGTTATTATTATTATTATTATTCCTTAGATGCCTGTTTGATTTCTAATGAGAGACAGAAAGGGTGTGGCTCTGGAGGGAAGGGGAGGTGGGGAAGGAACTGGAAAGTAGGGGGAGGAGAAACTATAATCAGAATATATTGTATGAAAAAAAATCCATTTTCAATAAGAGAAAACAAAGAAAATGATACTAAAAATAATTATAGAAGCAAGTAGTTAGAGTCGGGGTAAATACAAGCCATCCCACCCACCTCACCACCACACAAGCCATCCTCTCTGGTACCAAGCCCCTGTAGGGGAAGGGTGAGACCTTGGTGATCTTGAATTTTCAAAAATGAGGATGGATTTTTTTCCCCCAAAGTTTTCAATGGGTGGATGCTTAAGTGCTTTTTTTCTTTCTTTCTTTCTTTCTTTCTTTCTTTCTTTCTTTCTTTCTTTCTTTCTTTCTATGGTGCTGTAAATAGAACCCAGAGTCTGGAACACTAGAAAAAATTCTAACCACCAAAATACAGGCCCAACCATTAAGGAGTTGTTTTGCCCAAGCACAGATAGTTTTCTGGAATGCTGGGGGCTGCAATGGATGTAAGATAACGAACCACATGCTTTCACTTCTGCAAACAAGCTTGGTTGCTTCATCTGCTTCATCTGCACAGGATGTGCTTGATCTCATGTAGATGGGAGGTATGAAGCAGGAAGTAAGTCAGCATATATGCTTGCCCCAGATTGGACGAAGGCAGGAAGAACATAGCCTTATGGATTTTGCCTTTATAAGCCTCTAAAGTAACCTGGTGTCATTATCTGGGAATCCTGGGTATGGATCTGGCCAGGGTCCATCATCCTAGCCAGTATTCAATAAATCTTGCTTCAAAATTGGCTCAAAAATCATAGTGGTGGTTTTACTCTCCCCCGGTGTGTGAAAATTAACACTGGGAACTTAACTCAGGTCCTCTGAAAGAGAAGCCAGTGCTCTTGACTTCGAAGCCACCTACCTCCCCACGTGTAAAATTTTTTACTGAGCACCAATGGAGTAAGGCTGTCTGAGCAAACAAAATCTTGGATCCCACAGGGTAAAAGCAGGCGCTTGGAGTTGAACCGAGAAAGATTAACGCCCTTCCCATACCCAGCTTTCCTGCCACCACGGCAAGAGTCTTTGCAGAAGCACACGTGGGAAAAGCCAAGAGTGCTTACAGAGTGATTTCCTCTTCTGAGACATGGTTCCCTCAGAAAGGGTAACTTGGGGCTTCAGGCCCAAGCTTTCAGAGCTTCACCTGAAGCCTGTGTGCTGTGAGGTGGAACTCCTGGGGAGTTTCCTCATTTCTCAAGTTCACTCCTAGAATCCAGCCATCCTTCACCCCACTCACCCTGTAGACTGTCCCCTGCTGGGTCAGACCGCTCTGGCCAAGGCTCATTTCTTTTCATCAACTCACTCCCTTTTACCAGTGAAAGGCAGATTTCTCCATGTGCTCAACTAAATGAGTTTTTTCCTGACTTGTCTGGCAGGGAGTTATTTGTTGAAAGGGCAAGACCCGGCTCACAGGGCCCTCTTTCTGAAGGCTAGACTTAAACAAATGTTAACAGATAAGAAAGACGCCCGAACTGCCTCCCCACCCCAGGAGCTCCGTTTTGTTGCTCTCTTGTCTTCAAGACTGGCTTCTCCTCCTACCACTCAGCCTCAGATGGAGCAGAAACTGCGTCTTTCTCACTCAAAGGAGCCCACTGTCGCTTTACCTGTTGTTATTAGTTTAATCAGCATAAAAAGACCAGGAATAGTAGTTATGTGTGACTTTCTCTGAGGACAAGATTTTTATACTAGAATCAACAAAGGACCCATCCTCACCACTGGGGCAGCGCACCGTCTGCATCAGAACCTGAATCTACACTGCCTACAACTTCTTTGTCCTCTTTGGTGGCGGCTCTGGATGCTGCAGAGGGTCCTAAGCTCCTCTGTAGCAGGCTTTGCTACTTTGATCCTCTGGAGTCAGCGATGCCTACAGCTCTGCCAGGCTGCGCAGTAGCTCTTCAGTGCGTTCAGTCTTGAAGCCTAAATGTTGAATAATGGTTGTTGGCATCTCCAGAGAGAGAGAGACAGAGATTAGCTGAAAGCAGGGATCTGGCCGTGGCCTTTTCTGGGAGGGAAAGTGTGGCTTAATTTAATAACTAACTCAGAACATGACAAAACCCAGAGCCCCACCCAGGTCCATCACCAAAACCACTTAATGTTTTTAACTTTATCAGACTTTTGTTTAACCGAAAGGAAAAATTATTTTGATCTGAGCAATGTGAAAAGTCTGAAAGGGCATAGCTGTAGGTTTGGCATGTGGCTGAGGATATTTATGACTGTGGCCCAAGACAAAATGGCAAACTTACTTAAAACACTGAGGGATATTTTGTAACTTTATTTTTTTGGTAACTAGGCAGGGCACTTATTGAGCATGAAGTTTGCAGACAGCAGTGTTGTGTTGCAACACACGAGGAGTTCATACTTCTGGCGTGTTGGTGGGTGTCTTGATAACAGGTATCCCAGTGTGCTTTTAGTCAGTGTGATAAACACTGGCCAAAGCTTATTTCAGCTTACAAGCATACAGTTCATCACTGAAGGAAGACAGAGTGGGAACCTGGAGGCAGGAGCTGAAACAGGGACCATAGAGAGACATTGCTTCCTGGCTTGCTCCTTCCTGCTTGAACTCACTCAGCTCTCTTTGACAATTCAGGATCGCCTGCCAGGGTCGGCATCTCCCACTGTAGCAGCAATCATGAAAATACCGCACAAACATGTCCACAGGCCGGTCTGACGGAGGCAGCCGTGCAGTTGAGGTCCCCTCTTTTCACTTGTGTCAAGTTGACATCCAAGATCAGGCATCGTAAGAGGTGATAGGGGAATTCTTTATGGCATCATTCAGGTTGTCTCCTAGGTAACGCTAGGTGTTGTCAAGTTGATAACGTCAAGTCATTACAGGGGCAGAACACTCACCTATCATGCTCAAAGCTCCAATTTTAATCTTCAGTATTGAAAGAAAAATTACAAACTCAACTTTCATTTAAATCTCTATTCATGCCAAAATATTTTAATGGCCATTTTATAAGTGCCTATTTAAAAGTGATTTTTAGCACATTTAAAGCCCTATGTATCTGTGACTAGAAATGTGTGTGTATATATGTGTGTGTGTGTGTGTGTGTGTGTGTGTGTGTATACACACACATATATATGAAAAAAAGTTACCTTTTCCTAAATGGTTACTCTTGAAGGTTGTGCTTTTGTGAAACTTTGTAACCGGTTTAACTCTATTAAATAATGCAACTTCTGACAAGAAAGTAAAGGAATCATGTTTTTAAAAGTCTTAGATTCCACTTTCATGCTCTTGGGACTCCACTCTTAGTGAGGATCCACGGCACCCCTGATTCTTCCTCACTACTGTGCTCAGCCATTCCTTTTTTTAGCCCATCTCCTTTCTCCGCAACTCCCTGCCTCCTGCAGAACCACTCCATCCCAGGTGCCTAACTAGGCTCCCTGCGCTCTCCTTCCTGCCACCATTCTGATCTCTGTTGAATACTCTGAGAACCGCCCCTCCTCCCAGCCCATCTTTATGCCCAGTAGGACCCCGTGGTCCCCCTAGTTCTTTCTCACCACTCTCCTTAGCCATTCCTTCCCACCCGTCTCTTTTCCTTTGTGACACAGGGCTGGCTGTCAAACTGCTTTCTTCCAGGGACCCGGCCCCCCCCTCACCCCGCAGCCACCACAGTTGACTGGGACCTTAATAGGCTACCAATGCTCTATCCCCCCCCCCCATGCAAGGGCCCTAGTTCCATAAAACAAATAATACTATGTCTAAAATTGTATACTGACTCCAACACACATGGACACTGGGTGACTTCAGCATCACCCAGGCAGGTCATTCAGACAAAAAATCAAACAGAGAAACTCTGGGGTTAAGTAGAATCACAAGTCAAATGGACCTTACAGACATCTATGTACCCAAAGTCTATAAAATAGGTCAGCACATACATTTTTGTGCTGGATCAGCAGGACTAATATTGTAAAAATGACCTTTCTACCAAAAGGAACTTACAAACTCATTGAAATTCTCACCAATATTCCAACACAATTTTACACAATGTAAAAAAACATATTAAACTTCATGTTGAAACAAACACAGATACACACACATACAGACACACACATACACATACACACACACATACACGCACACACAGCTGAAACAATTCTGAATAATGAAAGAACTTCTGGAGGTATCAACATCCCAGATTTCAAATTATACTATGCAGCTATTGTAATGAAAAATAGCATGGTATTAGCATAAAAGCAAGAAGGCTGATGGAATATAATTGAAAACCCAGACGTAACTCCACATGCCTACAGACATTTGGTTTTTAGGCAAAGAGGCCAAAAATATACAGTATCTTCAAGATAGAAGCTGAAGAAAACTCCAAGGACGGGTAAATAGAACATAGTGTCAGAAAGAGGAAGTTGTTGAAGAGGATTCGGTGGTGAGGGAAGCAGGAAGGAAGGGTACAGAGCAGAATGTGGAAGGGGATAACTAACACTAAGGGCCACATAGAAACCTACTACAGGGGCTGGAGAGGTGGCTCAGCGGTTAAGAGCACTGGCTGCTCTTCCAGAGGTCCTGAGTTCAATTCCCAGCAACCACATGGTGGCTCACAACCATCTGTAATGAGATCTGATGCCCTCCTCTGGCATGTAGATATACATGCAGGCAGAGCTCTGTATACATAATAATAATAAATAAATAAATCTTAAAAAAAAAAAAAAAGAAGAAGAAGAAACACTATGGTTGAATCTTCCTAAAATTTGTAGATATGTCCATTCCATTTAAATGGAGTTAACTATATACTGGGGACAAGGAGGCAGTGCCCCAACCAGACATCTTATGCTGCCAAATAAAATCCTCAGCATCAGAAATAGGTTGCATTTTGTTGAGTCATGGGTTCCCATAGGCCTCCCCTCCAAACACTACAGGCTATTACCAGTGTTATTTGTTGTCCTCCATAACCTAAGGGTAAGACCTTGTTGCTGAAGATGCCATAGACTTAATGTCATCAAACACGGAGAGACGGAATGGATGCTCAACTAGATGCCTCATCCTTAGTGAATAGCACTGACGATGATACAGGAAGGTAACCTGCACACTACCAGAGGAGAGAGATCATCCATCACTGTCCTCCAGCTATAAACTACGACCCATAGCAATGATCTGACTGGGAGATATACTGGTACAATGGTGGCACAAACGCTATGGAAGTAACCAAGCAGCCACTTCTTGATTTGGAGTTAGTGCCCACTTCCAGAGATGAGACTCATACCTGACGTTGTTAATGAGGCAAAAAAACCTGAGGATAAATAGGTCATGGACTTGGAGAAAAAACATGCTATAATCATTCCAATAAATTAATGTAGCGACATGATTCCTAGGGCAATATTGCTATATTGCTAGGTCAGTGCATTGCTGCACCTTCATCAAGGAAGCTTCTTCTTGCAGTAGATAGGAATTAACACACACTCACAAACTGCACAACATGCAGAGTGTTGTAAGACCCTGATGAGCCGCCAGCCATTAAATAATAACACTGAGACCTTTACTATTTTACAGCTTAGGCCTTAGCTAGGCAGACTCTCAACTAGGTTATCTAAGTTAACCCACCCACCTAGCTCCATCCTAGTACATGGCTAGCTATCCCCTCCAGGCCTGTAATCATGTCTGTCTTTTCTCATGTCTCCTGGTGAAAAGACCCTCCTCTTCCTTCTTCCCAGAGTTTGGTATTGCAATCAACATACTAACCTGAGGGGCTGGCTACACAAATTTTTGTTTGTCTGTTGTTGTTGTTGTTGTTGATTTCTGTTTTTGGTTTTGGTTTTTGGTTTTTTTGAGATAGGGTTTCTCTGTGTAGCCTTGGCTGTCCTGGACTCACTTTGTAGACCAGGTTGGCCTTGAACTGACAGAGACACAACTATCTCTGCCTCTCCAAGTACTGAGAGAGACACACAGGGTGTGCCACTGTGCCCAGCTCTAGCTGTGTATATTCATGGCCCTGCAAAGCCAGCTAATTGACTTACTCCATACAGCACGAGACTCTTAATCTCAGGGTCGTGGGTTTGTGCTCCCTCGCTGGGCGCCACATGTAAATGCTTGTTTCCAGCCTCCACACACATACCCCAGCTTCCAAAATAACAACTCTGAGACTTAACTATATTTACAAAGGCTTAGGCCAGTTCTGCCACGTGGCTGACCTCTGCTCAGTTTCATATATTCATCTTCTTCAGAGTCTCAGAGTGAATCCCCTGCCTTTGACTCTATCCCAGAGTTCATCTCTTTCTGCTTCAGCTAATAGGCCATCAGCTTTTTTTTTTTTTTTTTTTTTTTTAATTGACAGGTGATGCTTCCATACAGCACACACAGGTGATTCTCTGTACAGCAGAGGTTTAGAGACTTTGGAACACTCATCTCTAAGTGGGATGTCTGTATTACCCTCCTCATCTCAAGCCTCAGGGATCTATGTAGAAGAGGAAGTAGAAAGATTCTAAGAGTCAGAGGTGATGTATGGTTCCAAGGAAATGGCATTTTCCAGATGCAATGTGGCCAACGCACACATCACTCACTGAGGCTGTGACAGAATGACTAAGTCCCACAGAAGTTCAAACCTGGCAAGAATCCCAGCACGGGGAAAAGGGAAGTGTACACAGTCCCATTCCTAGCCAAGAAGCCATGGGTGCTCAGGAATAGTTGGCCAATACACAGCGGACTCCGTGGTTCTGTTTTTCATTTTGTTTGTGTGTATGCATGCGCCTTTGTTTGTTTGTTTGTTAGAGAGAGAAAGAACGTGAAGTAGAGTGGGTAGCGAGAAGGAGATCTGGAAAGACTTGGGGGAAGGGAAGAATGTGACCAAAACATAGTGTATGAAAAAAAAAATTAAAAATAAATTTAAAAAAGGTTGAACTACATTTATTTGATATGTATGAGCATGTGTGCCTCAGGCTGTGCTTAGGGGAGGTAAGATGACATGCTGGAGCTGGTTCTCTTGTTCTACCACAGGGGTTCTTGGGATTTAACTCTCAATTTTGGCGTCAGGTACCTTTGTCCACTGGAGCCATCTTGCTGGTTCCTGAGCATATTCTCTTAATGCTATTCTTTATTCATTTTTTGATGATGTCATATAATATATCTTGATCATATACATTCCAAAGTCTCAAGTTGTCTCCCTTTAACAAATGTTTTTGTTACCTACGGAGTCCAGTTAGTACTTCCTGTTGAAATGTTACCTTTTTTTTTTTTTTTGGCTTGACCTTGTGTAGGTGCCCATAGCTGCAGTGATTTCATGAGTGCAACAAGCATCTCATATCTAGAAGTCAGACCTTTGAAGTGCTCCTTGCCATACTCTTGACTCTTCTGCCCCTTCCTTGTGTAGATGTTCCATTTATGGCCCACAGTCATGAGTCGCTTGCTGAAAAGTGTTTTTGGAACGCTAGGATGTCATCCACGGGGATATAGAATTAAAGTATAACAAACTCATAGTAACTCTTGGTTGCTTAAACTTTACCACGCAGGCCCAATTAACTTAACGTCTGCTTCTCTGTTCACCCTCCCCCATCGTGGGATCAGATCGGAGGGGTGCATCTCATCCCAGTTGAGGCCAAACCACCAGATGGCTAATCAGTGATGTGTCTTCAGAGAGTTTCCTTCAGAGGCAAGGGAGGGAGGTCTGAGAATCGAACCGCAACTCCTCGGGGATGGTGGCCTCTGCCTGTCCTCCCAGCACGTGGAAGGCTGCACTGAAGCAGGAGAATCATAAGTTTTAGACCAACCTGGGCTTGACAGCGAGACACTGCCTCAAAGCCAACAGCAGAATGGAGTTGCTTGTGCCAGCCCTCTCAAAGGTAACCCAAGCCAAGAGGTTATGGAGAAATGGCTCTTGTGTGTGGCTGCTTGTCACTAACTAAATGCAGTCATGAATAAGCCCTCCGTGTAAGAGGCTATGTTTATAGCAACTGGTTAGAGCTGCAGCAGCCTGGAGGGGTTAGAATGTTGCAAGTGCAGAGATTAATTCCCGCATCTCAGGCTACTTCTAGCCCCTGAAACACCCATTCCTTACCCACCTCTGTGTCAGAACTAATATGCTGTGACTAATAGGTTAAAACAAAAAAACAGCTTTTGAAATCTATTAGCTTAGCAGGCTAATATCTTCCACCAACCCAAAAGCTAAAACTGTCATCAGATAACATCTGATGATTCATAGAAAAGCTCCCCCCCCCTTCCTGTAATCATTTCTCTGAGGTATCTGTAGAGGAATTTTAATTCAGAACATGGCTCTTTTGGTACGAGATCACATCCAAAGATCTTCTCAGTCTATGTGTGATCTGGTTGGCAAGAGATCACATCTAAAGACCTTCTAGGTCTGTGTGATCTGACTGGAATACAAACACACCTTTAATCCAGGAGACCGGGCAAATGGATCTGAGTTGAAGGCCAGCCTGGTATAGAGTACGTATCAGATAAAGAAAAGCTTAGGTCCAGGCGTGGTGGTACATGCCTTTAATCCCAAAGGAAGGTAAAGTTAGTTTGTAGAAGGAAGCACCCATGTTTGAAAGTGATATCTAATTGAGTGGCAGAAAAAAGTGACAAATCAGAGAAGACTTGACAGAATAGGAAAAGAGAGAGGAAAGGGAAGCTACTTAAGAGGCAATTTTACAGAGAGAGGAGGCAATTTTTACTAGGTCAGTAATAGAGCTAGGGTTGCAGAGAGAGAGAGACTGCAGATGTAGATGGAACGAGCCAGAAAATGAGAAGAAGCCAGAAGATTAGAGCAGATTGCTGAGTTATTTTGAGGCCGAGGAGAGCAATTCTGGACCTAGAGAGAAGCCAGATTAAATAAGTCAGCTGGCAAGGAGAATATAGGCATTAAACTTCGAACCCCTACCAAGACCTAGCCGACGAACATGATATTCTCCACCGTTGAGTGGAGAGTGAGATCTGACTCTCACACAAACTCTGGTGCCCCTTTTCTGACCACGTCCCCTGAATGGGGAGGCCTGGCGGCACTCAGAGAAAGGATAGCAAGTTACCAGGAAAAGACTCGATATTCTAAGAGCATATATAGGGGGAGGAGGTCTCCCTCAATCACAGACATAGGGGAGGGGAGAAGAGGAGAAGTGGGAGTGAGGGAAGAATGGGAGGAAACAGGGGAAGGGCTAACAATCGAGATGTAATATGAATAAAATAATAAAATGGAAAAAAAAAGTCAGCTGGGAGAAGAGTTTGAGCCAGAACAGCCGAGTTGAACCAGCCAGCCCAGAGCTCAGAAAGAACAAGTAAGGGTGAGCTCATTAAGCAGTAAGTCTCAGAGGCTGAAAACATTCTAGGCCTAGGTTAGATTGTATAGAGGCTAGAAGCTTCCAGGGCTAGGCCTAGGTTAGGAGAAGAAGGCAGTAAGCCTCCAAGACAACAATTGAGTCAGGAGAATAAAAGTTACTTTTACAGTATCCACTGATGTATTTCAGACTTG
Organism: Acomys russatus; assembly: GCF_903995435.1. Classification (NCBI taxonomy): domain Eukaryota; kingdom Metazoa; phylum Chordata; class Mammalia; order Rodentia; family Muridae; genus Acomys; species Acomys russatus. Next base: position 13,730,814 of record NC_067163.1, on the reverse strand, counting down.
CCTTGATTTATTACTTTCTTGGTTCTGTAAAGCTGTATAACTGCTTTCATGTTGGAAAGTTACATTTGGGGAGATCTAAGTGTGTATTCCTGTGCCATGATATACACTTCAGAATAAACTGTGCTTTTTAAAAAAAAAAAATTCCTTTGAGGTGAGAACTGTTTCTTTTGATGGCACAGTGTACCCTTGATTCCTACTTCTATCCTGTTTATATTGGTTTCAGACACAGGAATCTTTTACCTCAAGACTGAAGTGAAAAAATCTGGGAGGGGAAACGCAATTGTCCTGGCAGGAGTAAAAATATTCTAAAGAGACACTTGAGTACCTCTTCTTGGCTCTTCAACTTTAGAGACAACAGAACCCAAGAAAAGGGAATTCCCCAGGAAGATCATGCTGAGGCCACGTGGAGCCTGTGTAAGAAAGCTGTGACCGTTCTGTGAACTACGGATGGGCCAAAGTACAGAATGTCCTTCCCACAGGTGGCCTTCTGGAAATAAACTATAAAAAGCGGATGCACTAGAAAGCAAAGACATGAAAGGAAACCCTGGGATGTCCTCATTATTTCTGTGGAGTTTTTGTTTTTGTTTTTTGACAGGGTTTCTCTATGCAGCCTTGACTGCCCTGAACTTACTTTGTAGACCAGGCTGGCCTTGAACTCACAGCGATCCGCCTGCCTCTGCCTCCTGAGCGATGGGATTACAGGCCTGCGCCATCTTTCCAGGCTCACATTATCTCCGTGGTAAAGGTGAAGGCTGAGAGAAATATTCTTGGCTCCTTTCACAGGACCAAAGATGATAAGGCATAATACCAAGAGTGTTGTCCTTGTATTTGCTTAAGCTCTTTGTAAACCTCACGGTTTGCTTGCTTTAATAAGACAGGAGTAAGAAGTGCTTTTTTTTTTATTTGCATTATTCTTGAGTTCAAATGCTTGGAGTCCCCTGGTTATCCCACAAAGGTGTCTGGCATCGCCGTCAATCCACGGAGACTTTGCTAGCCTTGCCGGTTGCTGCCTGCTGCCCAGAGCAGATCTAAAAGGCCAGTACAAGTCAGAAGCCTAGGACCAACCTCAGAGAAGCTTGTCTTAGGCAAAGAGATTTCACACTGTTGTGACAAGCGCCACCTTATAGGAGAGACTGGAGCTTAGACAACCAACAGGGTGGTGGACCGCAGCATACCTTGACCGCCTCTGCCCAGTTGTGCACACCTCCAGCATTCCACTTAAGCTTAAAAGTCTTGACGGGACCTCTAAATCGGTGGGAGTGATTGGATCTCCGCTTTTCCCCAATATAGTCACACTGAATAAACCTTTTTCTGCTTTTCATTGTTAATTGAATCAGGAATTAGGCTATGGTGGGTGAGTGGCTGAACGTGGCTTGTTAGAGGTGGGAAGGGCAGGGTGGGGGGGGTGAGTTCTGGAGGGGGGGGCGACACGGGGCGGGGGGGGTTGCTGAAGTGGAGGAGGCAATGCCTGGGCTCTTGACGTAATAAACTAGTAATTGCAAGATGCTCCCAGTGTTACTAGCGCTGAAACTCCAGCTTAGGTAGACTTAGGTACTAGTTTATGTCTTCGGATACTTCTCCCTCTTCTTTTGTCCTTTATGTGTGTGTTGGGGGGTGGGGGGGATGATGATGTGTTACTTTCTGAAGAGCATCAGTGTGGTTTATCATTCTAACAGTGAACCAGGAACATTCAGACTGTATGAATGGCGGTGGGAGAACAGGAAGGCAATTCCTATAACAGTCCCTAAGTCGGTCCTGGCGGGCTCAGCAGATTCCCCCACCCCGACCCCCGCCACCCCCTTGTTAACTGTCTAGCCAGTCGGATCAAGCTCAGCCCGAAAAGAGCTAGGGTAAAGAATCCTCCATTCCGTCAGGTCCAGAACCCCGCATCAGGCTGTTCCTCCAATCCCGGCCAGCCACTCGCGCGTCTCCTTTAAGAGCCGTCAAGCTCCCGTGACGTCAGGGCAGGAAGTGTTTGAGGAAGTGGCGCTGGGGCTAGCTGCGTGGGGACCCCAAGTTTTCATGTCCTCAGCGGGTGTCGCTGGCGGCCCCGAGGCCCCTGGGGCAGGTGAGTCCCACGCGAGGGCGGCTCGCGGCTCATGGAAGGGCTCGCGTCGACGCGCGCTCTGCCTCTTCCCGGGGACTGAGGCTGCGATCGGTGAGGAGCGGGACCCGCCAATGGGCCCGGCCGCCCCAACTTTTATTAATTAGCTAAACCAGAGTCTGCTGCCCTCACCTTGCAGGGCATCAGCCACTGCTGCCTCCCTGCTTGTTGAGCTCCAGTTCTCTTACTTTCAACTTGTCTTTTCCCTCCCCTACTTGCTTCTAGAGTTTGCAGGGCATAGATATGAGCTGGTCACCTTCCCTCCCAACCCAGACATGTGGGGCCTGGGAGATGAAAGAACGACTCGGGACCGGGGGATTTGGAAACGTCATCCGGTGGCACAATCAGGTAGGGTTCTGGCATCAGCGGGAGCAAGTGACCATTTTCGGTCCTCCTAATGTCCTGGCAGGTGTAAATGGGTGGACCCCCTTCCTATCCTTGGCGTGGTCCAATGGGAGCGTAAGAAAAGGGACTTCAAAGGGGGCTGCTAAACTGACTCTTAAAAACTTTATTAACCGTACCACTTAAATAAGAAGAAAATAAAAAGGAAGTTGTAATTCTAAGTATTTTAAATTACATGTTTACTAATATTTAGACTGACACGTAAATACACTGATGAGTGATAAATGTTGTAAAATACAGGCAGCGGTAAAAGATGAGAGCAGCCATGTAATCCCAGCACTCTCCAGAGGCAGAGGCAGGTGGATCTCTGTGAGTTCGAGAGGCCAGCCTAGTCTACACAGTGAGTCCAGGATAGCCAGGACTACGCAGAGAAACCTGTTTCAAAATCCAAAATGGAAAAAAAAAAAAAAAAAAAAAAAAAAAAGATGTGCAGCACATATAACGCTGGGTGATTTGGACTGATTTCTTTTGGATCTGATTATATTCTCATTATTTTAGTTCTTATGTGTCTGGTGTGATTTTTTTCATATTAAAAGTTTCTGTTCTTTCAATTTTTTTGTTTGGGCTGGTGGTAGGTACACTGAAATACTTGGCAGGAATCTCTAAGTTACTTGCTTACTGTATGAGAGTTATTTTATCCAGTTTGGATAACCAGTTCATAATAATGCCTAAAAAGCACACATCACCTGTGGCGTTTCTGTAGCTCCAGCCATCCTTCTGCTGCAGGACACTTAGCTCAGGACACTTGCGTACCAGACATGACATAAAGCTGTCGAACATCGGGCTCTCAGCCTGTGCCCTAAGCCAGGTCCTCAACAAGCCAATTAAAGGAGTCAAATGAATAGTGGAAAGCAGGAGGTTCAGTCACTGTTGTCACGTTGGGAAGAAGGACATTGAGACCCCGAAACCCTCCCAAGTCCATCTTCACGATCCCAAGGTTAGATTAAGGTTTAAATAGAATGCCAAGGATTTGCACATCCAAGCAGTCTAGTTGTCCAACGTACCACTGACCCCCCCTTTTTTTTTTCTGAGAATATTTTAGAAATCTCTCTCCCAGAAGACAAATTCCCCTTCTGGCTGGTGCCTTTCCTCTCCCAGCAGGAGATTCCTGGGGAAATCCCCATCTCTGAGGCGGCCAATGTCTTTAAGTGTCTCTTTAGAATATCTTCTTTTCTGCCAGGCCAGTTGCCGAACCTTCTGATAGACCCGGGAGAATGCTCTCCAAAGCTTATTTTTATGTTTTAGGGTTCCAGTCTTGGACAACACTTGGGAAACGCACACAAAATTAGAGGCCATCCTTCTGGGGGCATTCTTCCTAAACAGCTACGATTAGGGTCTTGACTCAAAAATCGAATGGTCCAGGTGAGAGACTAGTCTGCTTGATGGTGGTGATGGTAGGGAGAAACGGGCAGATTTAAGAGATATTTAGGGGTAAAAATCAGCAGGACTTAGGGGGGGTACAGAAGATAGGGGTCGGAGTTGGGGAGGAGTCTGGCTGAAGAAGCTGCCTGCTTGATGCTGGAAGTCCTCTACCATCTTCGTGAACCAGTGCTCAGGGAAAGCCCGGGGGCGGCTTTGGGCGCAGAAGCGATCTCTAACCCGTACCTGAGATCAGACGACGCAGCGTTTTTCTGTTGAGTGTGCATTGGTTCCAAGCCTCTTCAAGAATGCAGCAAAGATCTGGCCGCTGCTCTCGGCGTCAGTCATCTTCTTGCTACTTCACTGCAGATTATTTGTAGCTGTCACACGAGACATTGCGCAGAAGAACCCATGTCAAAAGCGCAGCCTAAGAACCAGGGTCGTGATTGCAAACCTATTATTGCTTGCTGGCGGCGGCAGGCTGGGTTTCTGGCATGCTGGGTTTGTTTTGCGTTGCCCTGAGCTGCGTACCATCCTTACCTTACATGCTTTCCTTTCAGTGTTGACAACTCTCCACGTTGTAACTGAAGAGTCAGAAAGAAGCACAGGGGATCTAGGTAGCATACCAGAATAGGATATAACCGTTGGATCCAGACCATAGACTCCACTGGGCTTCTCCTGGCCGGGACTAGAGTTTAGGACACGCCCACACATTCCCAGTTATTTCACAATCAATCCAAGCCATTTTGAAGCACTAAGGAAAAGCTAAGGGATCCTCAAATCTCTTATCCTTCAGGGAAAAGGGGCCTTGTAACAGATGACCCTACTCCAGTTCCCTTGGTTCCTGGTTCCCCTACACGGTGTGGGCTTGACAGTCTTCACTGCCTAGGAACACCCCTAAATCTAGAGCTCAAGACTCAGCACAAACCCATTTGTGGTTCAGGTAGACTAATGTTTTCGTCAGACTTTGAGATACACAGAGGAGAGGGGAAAGGCACACCTCCAGGGACCCCAGCCTGCAGCTCCTCTTGAGTGACCACATGGCACTTTTTTTTTGGTTTTTCGAGACAGAGTTTCTCTGTGTAGCCTTGGCTGTCCTGGACTTGCTTTGTAGACCAGGCTGGCCTCGAAGTCACAGCCATCCGCCTGCCTCTGCCTCCGGAGTGCTGGGATTAAAGGCATGAGCCATCACCGCCCGGCAACCACACAGAACTTGATTGGAACCCTGACAGCCACTTGCCACTTTTTTAGATTTTGGGTCACAACTTCTGGTGAGCATGATGGATTCTTAACATGACTAGAAAGGCATGAAGCAAGTCCCGTAAACATCTCCGGATTTCCTTGCAGCTATTATATTGTCTGTGTGTTGGAATGGGTAAGAGGTTGGCAACTCCGGGGCATCCATGTTCATATGATGGGAAATAATGAGCATGCTGCCTGTTAGAAGGCAAGGATCAATTATTCTTACAAAGTCGTGCCAGCCTGGTCTACAAAGTGAGTCCAGGACAGCCAAGGCTACACAGAGAAACCCTATCTCAACACTGCCCCCCCCCCCAAGAAAGAAAGAAATAATGCTTATCAAGGTGGTACACACCTTTAACCCCACAGCCCACCCAGGAGGTAGAAACAGGCTGGTCTTTGTGAGTTCAAGGCCAGCCTGTTCTACAGAGTAAGTTCCAGGACAGCCAGGGCTACATAGGGAGACCCTGTCTCAAAACAAAAATAAAACAAAACAGGTGCTGCCTGTGCCAGGTGTGCTGTCCGTATTCTTTAGCTCACTCAGTTGCAGGAGAAGACTTTGAGGAAATGGAACTTCATCAAGTTCTTGAGCGGAAGTGGGCTTTAGATGGCCTGTCAGGAAAAGAGACAGTTAAGAGGGTAGAGTGGCACCTAAGGAAATGACAGTTTCATATTCTGCACAAGGCTCCCTATGGATCGGACCCTGAGTTTTATTTTAATTGCCTTCATTGGAAGGGTTTCATTTCTTTTCCTTTCTATGGCTAAAGAGCCAAAGGCTGGATGGACTCAGTGAAGCATATTTAGTTGCTCAAGGAAGTGGCAACACCTTTATCCCTGAGACTGTCCCTCACTTCTGTGGGCAAGATTGGAGGCCACTATGTCATTTGTGTCTGTGTTGCAGGAAATCAAAGAAGTTACAGCCCCTTATCATAGGAATAGGTTGTCTCCTCCATTTGATATATTGGGAAGAAAGATGCATCTAGACTTTTTTGAAGAAAATTATGTATTTTATTTTTTGAACTTTTTTTGTTTGTATGTTTGTTTGTTTTTTGAGGCAAAGTTTCTCTGTGTAGCCTTGGCTGTCCTGGACTCACTTTGTAGACCAGGCTGGCCTCGAACTCACAGCTATCTGCCTGCCTCTGCCTCCCGAGTGCTGGAATTAAAGGTGTGCACCACCACCACCCGGCTTATTTTTTGAACTTATAACTACATATTTATCCCTTTCTTTTCTCTCCAAACCCTGCTATATATCTCTTCTTGCTTTCTTCAAAATTCATGGCCTCCTTTTTCATTAATTATGTATATATATGTATATACATATATACACATATATTTATACACACATATGTGTTCCTAAATACATAAATACAACCTGCTGCGTCTGTATAGTGTGCTATATGTTGCATATATACATATGTATAGTATATTTATATTTTCAGGGCTGATCATCTGTTAGTGGATAACCGATTAGTACGTTCTGCCCTGGGGAAGACTGTTTCTTGCACTCTGAGCATCCCTGAGTTGCCTGTGCTATTTGCTTTTCCACGTCCACATTAGCATTTCTTTTATTTATGTTCTTGATCAACTCGGGCTCAGGCAGTCTTGTTGACTACCTAACTTCTGACATTCCTAGGAGACGCACTCTCTCAGCGACCCCCCCCCCCCCCCCCCCCCCCCGTTCCTCTGGCTCTTGCGGTCTTTCTGCTACCTCTTCTGAAGTGCTTCCTGAGCCGTAGGTGCGGAAGTTGTCCTGTAGATGTATCCCAGACCTTTACTTTTTAAGCACTTGTTTGAGAATTTTGTACAATGTATTTTGATCATATTGAGTTGTCTCTCCCTATTCCTCCTAGCTCCCTCCACACTTTCCTACCCAACTAACTTTATATCTTAAAAAAAAAAAAAATCCAGTCTAATTTGTACTGCTTCCTACTACAGTGTGATTGACCCTACCACAATATACATGCGTAGAGGAACTGATTCTCCCTCTCTCGGCATCTATAAACTGCCACTTGCTGCCCAGCTAGGGGTGGGACTTCCTGCCTACATCCCTCTCCATGCTTGGACTCTCCCTGGCCCGAGCCTGTGCGTGTTGTCAAAAAATCCTGTTTTGTTTGAGTCACCCACAACCCCTGGCTCTTACAGTCTTTCCAGAATGGTCCCTGGGCTTAGGAAGGAAGGCTGTGATGTAGATGTCTCATTTTGGCTCTTACTCTGTGCTCTGACCAGTTGTGGGCCTTTGTGTTACTTCCCACTGACTGCAAAGAAGCTTCTGAGGGTTGAATGGTGCACCGGTGCGGGTCTCCAGGACACATGCGGTGGCTTGTGTGTTCATACCTTTTGATTCCCCAGCCTGGTCCCATCCACACACTCCTTCTAGGCCCAGTTTCACACTTTTTTTTTTTTTTTCCTTCTCTGAAACATCGATCTTGTGGGGCAGGATCTGAGAAAGAGCCTGATGGCTCACTGGTCGTCTCCCTATGACACTGTTGCTGGCTGGGTAGTTATAAATGATTGGCCTAAACGAAGTTATATAAATGTTAAATAAATATATATAAGTGAAGTTCTAAGGGGAGTTCTGGGCTTTTGGGGAGTTTCCCCTGGATCAATAGGAGGCTGACCACACAGAGTTGGGTGTTCCCGTCTGTTGTCTTTATAAACTGGCTTTCTAGCACCCCTTTGGGCAGCCCTCTTCTTTAGGTTTTATAATACACAGACATACACAAGATTTGTGTCCTTATGTAAAAGGCAAAGAGTAGCAAAATCTACAGACCTCCAAAAATACCTGTGTTCACATGGACAGTACAATTGGCTCCTCTCCTTTTATTGAGAATAAAAGCCATTTTTCTTTCTTTTTTTCTTTCTTTTTTGAAACAGGGTTTCTCTGTGTAGCCTTGGCTGTCCTGGACTCACTTTGTAGACCAGACTGGCCTCGAACTCACAGCAATCCTCCTGCCCCTGCCTCCCGAGTGCTGCCATTTAAGGTGTGCACCAGCACACCCGGCTGTAAAGGCCATTTTCCAATTGTATTCTATTTAAGGAGTCTGCTTATTAGCAAGTTGGAGGTATCCCTAGGTTGCTTTCCGTTGCCGCCACACACACTATGACCAAAACCAACTTGGGGAGGAAAGGGTTTCTTTGGCTTATAGGTCCTTCCTGAAGGGAGGGTGGGAACCTGGAGGCAGGAACTGAAGCAGAGATTGTGGAAGAACACAGTACTTACTGCCTTGCTTTCCATAGTTTACTCAACTTTTCCAGTAAAACCCAGGACCACCTGCCCAGGGCCAACACCATCCGCAGTGGGCGGGGCCCTTCCACATCAATTATTAACCAAGAAAATGTTCTACAGTCTTTCCTGTAGATTATTAGATAGGGGCAGTTCTTTGGGTAAGGTTCCTAGTTACTCTAGCTATGTCAAACTGACAAAACAAAGAAACTTAACCAGCATAGGGAAAGAATTCAGGCCCAGTCTGGCTCTCTGAACTAAGAATCCTTTTTTGTTTTGTTTTGTTTTTTCGAGACTGGGTTTCTTTGTGTAGTCTTGGCTGTCCTGGACTTGCTTTGTAGATCAGGCTGGCCTCGAACTCACAGCAATCCTTCTGCCTTTGCCTCCCAAGTGCTGGAATTATAGGCGTGTGTGCCACCACATCCAGCTGAACTAAAATTTTGTTTATTTATTTTTATTTATTTATTCATTCTTTTATATATATGAGTTTCTATCTGCATGTACATTGGCATGCCAGAAGAGTGTATCAGATCACATTATAGATGGTTGTGAGACACCATGTGGTTGCTGGGAATTGAACTCAGGACCTTTGGAAGAACCCATGGCACTCTTAACCACTGAGCCATCTGTTCAGCTCCAAACTAACATTCTTGATCTGGGGATTCTTGACAGAATAAAGTCATTTATTGCTGTGGGAATTTTCCCACCTGTGAGCACATTTCCAATGTCTACAATTCAAGGACTATGTAAGGGAATGTTTGTTTCTGTCTTGGACATTCCTAGGCCTTAGAAATTAGGATTCCCCTGCAGCTGTAGGGTAAAGCTGAGCTGACACAGGCAGCTCTGTCCCTGTTAGCCAACTGTTTGCATTTTCTACGTTTGGAGATCGAAGGCCAACCTCATATATTTATTCTTCAGTGGCAGTCTTCGTTATATAAGTTATCTGGGCCTCTAGGTTGAGCTCGCCGACAGCTTTGTATTAGCTCTAGTACGTGTGCATTGGGCAAGAGATTACAGTTACCCAGCGAACAGCCCAACAAGTCCCCTAAATCACAGTGGATCTGATCATTTGTCATACTGTTTGTGTAGAGAATGTCCCCCTGCCCCACAGACGTCAGTACCTTAATCTCCTAAATCCTCGGGATTGAATGGCAAGGGAGAATCTAGGTTGCTAACCACCTGGCCTGAGATCAGCACATCATCCTAGTTTATGTAGGTGGGTGCAGTGTCATTGCAGGGGCCCTGAAAAGTGGGGAAGGAGGCAGGAGAGTCAGTGCCAGATCGATCCTAGGTGAGAAAGATGCAAGTGGCCACTAGTGGACTTGAGGATGAGGTAAGGGGCCATAAGGCAAAGAATATGCCCAGACTTGGACTGCAGGAAATCAGGGATGATCTCATAGAGCCAGTAGAAGAGAACACAGCTCTGCCGACATCATCGTCGACTTGGGATATACAGAGCTATAAGATATCTTGTGTTATTTTAAACAACTGGGCTTATAGTTAATTCATTACAACAGCAATAGGAGAGCCATGCACTGCTCTCTGTGTTAAAGTTAGACGTGTGTAGACTCTTTGGTCTCTGATACAGACTTTGTCATCCCAGGAGTTACAGTGTCTTCGTGGAACTGCAAAACACTAGCGAACCCATTATAGCACTGTGCGTGGAAGCACTGCACGGAGGAGGGCCTGCGCCGGTGGCCTCAGTGATACAGCTCGCCCTCCCACGCCCCTCTCAGCTGTGGAGCTCTGCTTTCTGCAAGCCTAGGCTTCTTTTGAGATTCTACCTGACTAAAGGCCAGGGTAGAGTTCTTGATTGAGGCTGGGTAATTTCTTTTTAATGGTGATAATAATCTGCATTTACTCTAGTGAATAGAACTCATCTTACAAGTATTTTGGAAATAATGCAGTCATGTTTTAGGGGGCCGTGTTTCTTTCAAATGTATTTTTAAATGTGTTATTTGACAATTTTGTACACGTGTATAATTTTTTTGGATTGTGTTCACCTCTAGTACCCTCTCTTATCCCTCCTCCCACTGAACCCCTTCTTGTCAACACGTCCCCCTACTTTCATGTCTTGTTCGTGTGCATGGTCCATTTGGGTTTGATTAAGCTTGTACATGAGTTTGGGTGGGGCGTGAGGCTGATTGATCTGTAAGGCTGAGATCAGCGTTCTGGTATCTGATGCGAGCCTTCTCCCTGTGCCATCACTTGGTGGGAGGCAAAGGCCTCTACATGATACCATCTCACCCCTGGCTGCCTATGACCTGACTGATCAGCTCTCAACAGCCCCGTCTCTCTTTTTATTTTGTTTTAATTTGTTTGAGACAGAGTTTCTCTGTGTAGCCTTGGCTGTCCTGGACTCGCTTCATAGACCAGGCTAGCCTAGAACTTACAGAGATCCACCTGCCTCTGTCTCCCCAAGTGCAGGGATTACAGGCATGTGTGCCACCACGCTTGGTTTCCAACTCTTAATACAGTTACAAAAGCAATTAAATTTCAACATTCCAACCTTAGCATTCAGCATTAGTCAGATTTGCTGTTAATGAAACAGCCCTAAAACTGGGCAAAAAAAAAAAAAAAAAAAAAAAGAATCTAGCACTATTAGGAAGTGAAACTCCAGTCCATTTGAGACTAGGCGGACACATTAGAGGCTCATGATCTCAATGATGGTATTTTCCAACTGTGGCTCCTGAGAATGTGCTTTCCTAATGTGGTCTCACTCTTGAGGACCGTGGACAGACTTGTCCGTGGGTTCGGCTGTGTAACCACCGTGATGGATTGAGCAGCCAATCAGCTCTTCTTCAGCGAGGATCCTAGAACCCAGGCCAAAATTCGGGATTCTAACAAAGAAAAGGGAGGAATGATGCTGGGCAGAGCCCAATGGTAAGGAAGCCTCGTCCTTTGGGCTGGCCCGAGGAGGCTGTCAAGCCCACAGAAGTGGACACTAGGCACAGACAGCATGAATGAACTGTGAAAACATGTCTTTAAGAGGACAGCTGTCTAAAATTATACATGCGTCACTTGATTTACACAAAATGTCCAGAAAATGAAAATCCACAGAGAAGGAAAGTAGATGGGTCTTGCCAAAGGGCTGGAGAGACTCCAGGGAAGATGGGAAGTGAATCCTGTAGTGGGCGTGGGGCTCGTGGGTGGGGACCCTGCCCCCGCATTAGTTGTGATTTAGGGTGTCTACTTACAGTGTACCAGAAAACTAGATGTGGAGGTAGCTGCATCTTAGACAGCCTAAGCAGTAGTTCTGGATTATAAACACACTCAGAGAGTATTTTAGAGGTTTTGTAATAATTGTGCTCTAGCATTAGAGTGGTAATGGCCCCTCCCATTTCTGAAGCTTTTGGTGTTAATCCTCTGTTTCAGGGTTGATATCACATTAGGTAGCGCCCCATTGTGTTTGGAGATTTCCCTTTTTCTTCTTTGACCCAAGCCCTTGCAAGAGTTTTGGCCATTTGGGTAAATAAGACGCAGTGGTGCAGTTGGATCTTAATGACAGCCGCCTGCACCCTGGGAAGTCTTGCCATGGTCCTCTTACAAGAGTTAGGTTGCAGGAGCTGGAGAGATGGCTCAGAGGTTAAGAGCACTAGCTGCCCTTCCAGAGGTCCTGGGTTCAGTTCCCAGCACCCACACGGTGGCTCAGGCATCTGTAATGGGGCCTGATGCCCTCTACTAACTTCCAGCTGTACATGCAGACAGAGCATTCATATAAATAAATAAATCTTAAAAAAAATTTAGAATCATTTCCTAAAATGTACAAGTGAGGCAGATGGTCAGTGGGGGCCTCAAGGACATCCTTCATGGGTGCCAAAAGTATTATCTAAGTTGTCTAAAGCTGATTTTGAAGGTCTTTAGAGATTTCGGTCCTTTGCCTTTTTTTATATATGGAGTCAGAAATCTTGTTCTGTGTGAAAAATAATCCACCATCAGTTGTGAATGAATGAGGTTGTTTTGTTTTGTTTGTTTGTTTGTTTTGGATGCAACTAGCAAAATTGAAAGACCAAATAGCAAAGAGCAGAGAGGTAGAGGGCTAAGCAGCATCAAATCGGGTACTTCAAACATTCAGAGTTCTAGAACATTCAGTTCAGGAGCTGTCCAGTTAGCAGAACATACTAAAGCTTCACCAGATGGGTGCTCACATCAGCCGTCAGAAGTCCACTGGGGAAAGCCTTTGCTGAAATTGTCACTCCAGAGTTCCCAGATGAGGGATTTCCAGGCAGAACAGAGCATTCTTTCCGTGGATAAAGTTCTCGCTACAGGCATTTCTATACCGTGCAGTAAACTGCAGTAATTTCTGTTGGGGAGGATTTCTCTTTCTAGCTGTTCTCAACAGCCTAGCTGGTGTCACTCTGACACTACTGTCCTTCAGCCCTTCTGGAGGCTGCCACTGGTGACTCCGGGACACCTGGCACTGGGGCTTCTCCCTGCTGCTGCCCAAACCACAGGCTCGGAACCCTCCCCTCCTGTGTGGTCCCTTGGATTATTTCAGGAACCAGCCACCCAGCTAACTAGTCACAAAGCATTGGTTTTCCCATTAAAGAAACCACAGTGAGGTTGAGAATGTAGCTGAGTTGGTAAGTGCTTGCCCCGTGATCACAAAGCCCTAGGGTTGAGCCCTTAGCACCATATACACTGGGCACAGTGGTCCATGTACACCCATTGGGAGTATGAACCAGGAGGCTCAGAGATCCAGTGTCATCCATGTAGCCGTTACAATTATCATCCCAGGCTTGGCTTCATTGGAAGCCAATTCTACAACCTGCTTCAGAAGTGTCTCTGCATTATGCTTAGGACTGTGCCCTTGTAGAGTTATCAGACACTTGCTTTGGGCTGTCTGTCTATACACGATTGCCATGTCCTCATCTTCATTACAGCCTTGAATTGTGGCATGTCAGTGTCCCTTTTTCATAAGTAAAGACACAGTCCATATGTGGTTTTCCCAAAGGATACACAGCTGGTGAAAGTTGGAGTTTGAGCCGTCCTGTGACCCATTGACTACCCTATGCTTGTCTTCTCTCTGTAAAAGTATCTTTTATTTGCCTGTTTCAGTTGTTGTCTCAGAGGATTACTGTCTCTGTCTGGTATCCTAGGCCTAGGCCTGGAAGCTTCTAGCCTCTATACAATCTAACCTAGGCCTAGAACATTTTTAGCTTCTGAGACTTACTGCTTAGTAAGCTCACCCTTACTTGTTCTTTCTGAGCTCTGGGCTGGCTGGTTCAACTCAGCTGTTCTGGCTCAAACTCTTCTTCCAGCTGACTTATTTAATCTGTCTTCTCTCTTGGTCTGGAATTGCTCTGCTCAGCCTCAAACTAACTCAGCAATCTGCTCTAATCCTCTGGTTTCTTCTCATTTTCTGGCTCATTCAGTCTTCACCTGAGTTCTCTCTTTGCAACCCATCTCTCTGTTACTGTCTGGGTAAAACTGCCTCCTCTCTCTGAAAAACTGCCTCTTAAATAGCTTCCCTTTTTACTCTCCTCTCGTGAGAGCTGGGCATATCCTATTCTGTCAAATCTTCTCTGATTCGTCACCTTTTCTGTCACTTAGACATCACTTTCAAACATGGGTGCTTTTGTCTACAAACTAACTTTACCTTGGTTTGGGATTAAAGACATGTATCACCATGCCTAGATCTAAGCTTTTCTTTACCTGATACTTGCTCTATACCAGGCAGGCCTTGAACTCAGATCTGTTTGCCTCTGTCTCCTGGATTAAAGGTGTGTTTGTATTCCAGCTGGATCACATAGACCTAGATCTTTGGATGTGATCTCTTGCCTGAACAGCCATGTTCTGATTAACATTCTTCTACATCTCTCTGAAATAAACAAACAACAACAAAAGTCCTACACAAAACAATGGAGACACCTACTTCAGCCAATATTAAGCTGAATCACACAGAAGTGCCATTTTTATATAAGAAACAGACCAATCAGCAGCAACGCTGTATAGTTTAGCCTGGCGTTACTATGGCAATGGTTAGGGTATGAAGCAAGGGGTGAAGTCCCTGGACAGGAACATGCTACAGGGGTTTGTGGAGGAGATGGGGACAGAGCAAGGTGTGAGGGATTTGTGTTCCCAAGATGGGTGGCTGAAGCAGGAGGTGGGCAAGCTGTGATGCGGGCATTGCGAAGGGAGCAGGTGCCCAGGTGTTCTTCAGGACACCTGTGTGGCCATCGGGGCTCGGTAGTGGTCCTGTGTTTGGTTGTTAATTGTCCCAATGCCCTTTCTGTAGGTGACAGGTGAACAGATTGCTATCAAGCAGTGCCGACAGGAGCTCAGCCCAAAGAACAGAGATCGCTGGTGCCTAGAGATCCAGATCATGAGAAGGTGAGGGCTGGGGCCCATACCTGGGGAAGCCACTTCCACAGCCCTGTGATCCTGGAACAAAAACCACAGCACGTTCTACCTGCCGTATCTAGAAACGAACCCTAAGACCCTCCCATCAGGACACTGCCCAGGCTATCCAGATAGGCGACTGTCCTTGAGACTTCTAAAGGAGTCACATTTAAACACTACACTAAACTTTGTGGTCAGTTCCATTACATTAAATTTAAGATAACCATCATAGCTAGGCATGGTGGTTGCTCCTATAGGCCCAACTACTTGGGAAAGGCAGGAAGAGTGGTTGAGCCTGGGCAGTTGAGGTCAGCATAGGCAACATAACACAGTGTCAAAATTACTTAATTCGTAAGCTAGTGAAAACAATCATGATGATAAGTTTTTATTTGTCAACAAAACTCCTTGCTTTCCCCATGTTCCTAATTTCAGAGTGGCCTGTGAGTCTCTGCTGCTGCTTGCCCTCTGTGGATATGTGCACAGTGTGGACATAGGGTCTCTCTGTCCTGGGTGACTGCTATTCTCCCAGCTGGCAGGACCTATAGGTGAGCACTGCAGAGTCAGCTTAAAGTCAAGCAGATGCTCCCTCCGCTCAGTTCTTTAATTTTTAAAGACTATTTTATTTTTATGTGTATGAGTGTTTTGCCTGCATCTGTGTCTGTGTACCACATGCATGCCTGGTGCCTGAAGAGGCCAGAGCGGGGAGGCGGAGCTGTTGGAACTGGACTGCAGAGCAGGCTGTACTCCACCACATGGGTGCTGGGACTCAGACTCTGGTCCCCTGGAAGAGCCCAGTGGTCTTAACCGCTGAGTCATCTATCCAGTCCTCTGCTCACTTCTTAAAAAGAGGAGAAAGAGCCGTCATCTCCTCCGTTGGATGTCCACATGCATGCTTTCCATTAAGTGGCGCAAGGGAATACCCTGTTGTCACCTATCAGAAGCAGTCTTACAGTACACTCAAAAATTGAAAAAGGGTGTTTCAAGGACAATTAAGCGATATGTGATATACTTGTAGGGTGTTTGAGTTCAGAGGGCTGAGGAAGGCTGAGTAAATATATGTTAACTTGCTAGAGTACCAGCAAATCTCGCCTTCCTGGACCCCCATCTTCTGTTTAGTTACCAGCAGGACTGGTGAGATTGACTGAGGCATGGAGCAAGGGGGATGGATTTGAGCTGAAGCTTGGATGCTTATTGGTTCCTCCTCTTTCTAGACTGAACCATCCCAATGTGGTGGCTGCCCGGGAAGTCCCGGAGGGGATGCAGAACTTGGCCCCCAATGATTTGCCTCTACTGGCTATGGAGTACTGCCAAGGAGGAGATCTCCGACGAGTGAGTCTTCTGGACTTATGGGATGTAGGTCCATGTAGGCAGGGCTGGGGGATGGGAGGGGAGACAAGGAGAGGCCTTTCACCACCATGCAGGAAGCTCAAGGAGTCAGTGAGCTAGCTTCACCTACTTGACCTCCTACTTCTATGCCTTCTCCACGCTGATTTCTGTAAGTCTAAATCAAAAGACTGAGTCAGAAGTGCCCACAAGAAAGCTGAAGGTGCCCTGAATCACATGATCACTAATGTGACAAGGGAAAGTTACCATCAGGCCTGGACCACGGGAAGAAACTGAGTGAGTCTCAGTGGAAACCCTTCCACCTTTGGCACATTAAGGCCACTGCAAGCTTTCGGGGTCAGTGTCACTGCCGTCCAATAGGGAGAGACTTCCTCCACAAACATGATAATACTACACAGAACCCCAGAGGGCAGGAAGGGAGCCGGCTTAGTCATCAAAGAACAAGGCTGCAGTTCCAGGTCCTCCTGACTCACCTGTCCAATGGCCTCTGCTCCATACTCCACACTGGACAGTGGGCAATGGCCATTCTCCCTGGGGTCACAGGGACAGTTTTGTATGCCATGCAGATGCTCTGTATACTTTTACAGGGTGCCTGGTTTATGGGTTCAATATATCAGTACCCAGGCGGGATTCCTGCACTGCAGGTAGATGTTATGGTCCAGAGACACCAATTAGATAAAGCACTAGCCGCATACAGCTGCAGGGTACAGCTTGGCTCACAGACCCTCCCAGATGCAGTCGTCTTGCCAACTGTGAACCTGGGCCATGTCAGTTAGTGTTGGGAAAAATAAATGCCCCAAGTAAGTATGTTGTTTTTTAATCTACTCTTCCTATAGCTCCTTTTAGCTCCTTACTCTAAAAGAGCCACGACATGTGGCTTGTGTGCCCACTCACTTCTCTCTCTACACAGCAATTTTCCAGACTTACCTATGACCTTTCACCTTATTTTGTAAAAAGAAAGTTCCCATGAGCAATTCTCCTGCTGTAGGGCTAGGTGTATCCCGAGAGTGGTCTAGCTTGGGAATAGGATGTGACCCATAAGGAGGTTGATAACAGCAGAGAAATGGGGAGCTTGACTGCACCTTAATTCTCCTGTTTGCTAACCTCTGACAGTCATCCCGTTGCTAACCGCGGTCAGGTGGAAACACAGCCACACTGCTGTAGGCTGTCGGTGGCAAGCAGCACATTCTTCAGGCTGCAGTGAGACGTGGCTGGGGTGACGCGGTGCTTGGAAATGCAGCAGAGGTTTACACTTGCCCTTTCAGGCAGCAAAGAACCCGTAAGCCAAGGGAAAGAAGATGATGGAAATTTCGGCATGACTCTTGGCATAGGCTTCAAGTGATCCAGGGAGAGGCAGGGTTGATTGCATAAAAGGACCTCTGTCCTTGCTGTCACTTGAAATGGCACTGGAGTGAGGGCTCAGTTGCCCAGAGGTCTTCTTATGGTCTTGTTTTCTTTCTTCCCTAAATAAGGTATCCTGGCTTTTCCTTCTCTTAAAAGTTCAAAATCTATATTATCTCTTAGCACAGTGGTTCTCAACCGTGCACTGAAGTCTTGAAATTAACTCTGATTCTGAAATTTGGTGCATGCTGGTCAAGCTCAGCTAAGAGACAGTGGTTCTCAACCTGTGGGTCACAACCCCCTTGGGGGTTATCAAACAACCCTTTCACAGGAGTCACCTAAGGCCATCAAAAAACACAGATATTTGTATTACAAGTTATAACAGTAGCAAAAGTACCGTTATGAAGTAGCCACGAAAATGATTTTATGGTTAGGGGTCACCACAGCATGAGGAGCTGTATTAAAGGGCTGCAGTTTACGGGCTTTGCCACCTGAAAGGGTGAGTGTCCAAGAGGACACTGTTAGCAGACTGGTCAGGGGGTGGCTCTTGGTGAGTCCTTCTTTATCAGTCCTGTCTGCAGGGGTCTCCGAGAGCAAGGTCAGTGGCTATAGACCCTAGCCACTTCCTTCAGACCCTGGGTACCTACAGACTGCTGCATTGCTCTGACCCAGGAGGAGTCCTGCCAGCGCCACTGCCCCAGCTGCCTCCAGGAGGCTCCCTGGAGCCCTGGTATACAACAGCTGGTATGGTGCCAGCACTCGGCTGTCTGCCTGACAGAGGCCGCTGGTGCCAGTGGCCTTATCAGGGCCATGTGACCATCCACACTGACACCTCTTCTCATGATCTCCTCTTGCAGTACTTGAACCAGTTCGAAAACTGCTGTGGCCTGCGGGAAGGAGCCATTCTTACCCTGCTGAGTGACATTGGTAAGTCCTGCCCCAGAAACAAGGCCAGGTCCTTCAGGGTGGACGGGTAAGTTCCCTGTGAGTCCAATGAAGCACACAGGGAATGCTTTCTGTCCTGCGGTCTCTGCCAAGGGTGTGGTGAGGTGCAGGGTAAGGGGACAGCCAGGGCTGATCGGGATTGTACCAGACTCAAATAGAATTCCTTCCTTCCTAAGTCGTGCTGCAAATGAGTGTGTGTTCAGAATAAGAGGTTTCCTTTCCCACTAAAGCACTCCACTCCCTGCTTTCCTGGAACAGCCAGGGAAACGGCTTGTCACTGAACAGCTTCATCCGTGGGTAGTGCATTTTTGTACATTCCAACCGCAGGCCTAAGAAAACCCGCTCTTGTTTAACTGTGAGTGTCCTTAGACGTGAGTGCTTCTGGCACTCTGAGAAGGCTGGCATCAGGAAGGAGAGTCACGTGGGCCTGCAGAGGTGTCTCCTAGATCGTGGAACTCCAATGAGGAGCAGAGGAGGGGTTCTGACATCTATACCTCTCACCTAGAGAAGCAACTACTAAAAGTGCCACAGAGCTTGCTCAGCTCTGGGCTTTAAAATTTGATGATGATGATGATGGTGGTGGTGGTGATGATGATGATGATGGTGGTGGTGGTGATGATGATGATGGTGGTCATGGTGGTGATGATGGTAATGGTAGTGGTAGTGATGGTGGTGATGGTGGTGGTGGTGGTGATGATGATGGTGGTGATGGTGATGATGGTGATGATGATGAGGAGGAGGATGGTGGTGATGATGATGATGGTGGTCATGGTGGTGATGATGATGATGGTGGTCATGGTGGTGATGATGGTAATGGTAGTGGTAGTGATGATGGTGGTGATGGTGGTGGTGGTGATGATGATGATGGCGATGATGATGATGGTGATGATGATGGTGGTGATGGTAGTGGTAATGATGATGGTGGTGGTGATGATGATGATGATGTCATTATTGGTTTGTGGTGAAAATTGATAGTTTGGGTGCTAAGGATCAGAATTATCCAGGCTTTATCCTTGAATATGTGTCCTCACTTTGAAAAATGGCTCCATTTTCATCCCTCCCTACTTCATTCTTTTCAACTTGTACTCATATGGTTTATTTACTCAAACTTTGTTTTTCCAATAAAGAAACACAGAAAGTTTGAAGTAATGTCATGAAATCGTATGCCCTTTCCTTAAATTCTGCAGTCATTACCCTATTTCTGCAACTGGGTTCTCTAACTTTGCAGTCCCAGGACCTCTCATCTTTCAGAAACTTTGCCAGCGTGGATCTGCCGCCTTGTATTCTTCTTCTTTGGGTAGAGAGGAGGCAGAAAGACTGTTGGAGGGGGTGGGGAGGGGTCAGGCAACCATGTATTTGAGACCGAGATCCAAGCAGTCTGGCATATTAAATATCCACCTTTCCCTGCAACCTGTCATTTCCTTTTGAATGGAGTCCTGTGGAAGGCTAAATGGCATTGCTGAAGTCTTACAAGACTGGACTGGGCAGCCACCTATTGGCCTCTGAGTCTCTCATGTGTCGGTGTGTGTGTCTGCTGGAAGGGCTCAGTCTATATAGCTGCAGGATCTAATCCAGAGGCCTAGAATTCCACTAGTCTTTGTGACACCACGCCTCATGTCTCACCCACCACATTTTGCTTAGATGTTCACTTGATTATATTTCAAGATCCTCAGCCAAATTACTAATTTGCTTTTCTTGGATTGGGCTGAAGACTGCCTAGTAATTCAGGGTGTGTCCTTTTGTTCTCCATGGACTATGTTTCTTTTTGGTTATAGCTTCCTCAAACTATTTTTCTTTAATGTTATCCTCTCAAATATTTTTCTTCTACTCATTAGATTATTTATGCATCTATCATATAGCTATTAAAAAGTCTCTAAATGGGACTGGTGGTTCACACCTGTGTTGAAAGATAGAGGCAAGAATATTGCTGTAAGTTTGAGGATAGCCTGAGCTACGGTGGAAACCCTATCTCAAAGGAACGAGAATAAAATCCTCTTTATATGATTGGCTCATGTACACTAACTGGATTCTTGTTTCATATGGTATTTTACTTCCTGAGGTATGATAACTTTTGTATTGTCTCTTCAAGTCAGGGCAGGGAGCGACAGAGAGCTTCCTCCTGCCCTCTTGGTACAGGTGGAGCCCCTGACCTCGCACATACTAGGCAAGCACTCTGCCATTGAATGATACCCAATTCTTGAGCTAGACTTCTTAAAATCAGAGACTATAGTCACTGTTTTGTCTCTAGAATCTAGAAAAGTGACAGCTGGTACCTTGCACCTTGTCTATATAAACTTATAAGATCAATATGTCCCCAAAAGAATTAAAATATGTATGTACTCATTTCCCCCCAAACTGGACAGCCCTGCATTATAAACCATCATACAAATACCCAGCTTATAAACCAGCGCTTCCACTTGTTGGCCATGTGACCTGAAGTGTGTTATTTCATTTTTCAGAATGTTTGTTTCATTAGCTATAACTGGGAACACGGCTCGCCTCTTTAAAGTCATCAAACATAAAATGCTGTACATAAGCTCTTAGCATAGTGCTCTTCCTAGGACGATAAGCAGTAAGTCATACTCTCCTGTCCTTCCCTGCAGGACCCTGAAAACCCTCGATCCCTACTATGGATTGTTGGGTTTTAGATCCAGGACAAGCAGCTGAGGTGCATATTTAATGTACCAAAATGGACCTGGCCTCCAGGTTCTCCCAGCGTCCCTCAGTCCCTACCTGTTACGGGGCATGGCTGGCATACCCTACCCTCTACCCTGAACTTTCCAGCCCAGGGCGAGGCTTCCCTATATAATCCAGACATTTTGGTTCTCTCTCTCTCTCTCTCTCTCTCTCTCTCTCTCTCTCTCTCTCTCTCTCTCTCTCTCTCTCTCTCTCTCTGCATTTTCTCTTTCCCTATGAGCACATGCTCACACAATAAACCTGCCTTTGTGCTTTCGTCATCGGAACAAGCCTATTATGGATTATGAATGGAGTTCAATGAGATGCCCTTCCTAGAAACAGCTGGTTTTCCCCAGACCTATTTTTAAGCCTGCCATTGCTGGAACATATTCCAATGCTTGACTCTGTTTGAAGTTGCTGATAGATTTACATTTTATTATCAAATCCTCTCCCCTTTCTGGTTTGTGTATGAGACCCATCATATTTAATCCCATTTTTTGGAAGATAATTTTGTAATTATATTTATGTACAGAAAACTTAGTGTACATTTAACTCAGGTTAGTGGAGAGTTCTTTAGCCTTTGCCTTTCCCAGTTTGACAATGTGAGCCACAGCCTTAGGACCCAGGACGTTGCCTCCCCAGTGGCTGTGGATCTCATCCTATCTGTCATTGTAATTGGCCTTAATAGCTTCCCTCCACTTTAGCCAGAGCATTGTTGTCTCCCAAGTTAACCTGTGTGAAGGCGACAGTGGTGAACATCTTCCTGTGGACCGGCGCCCCAGCCTGGCCTTTCCCATGATGATGCAGTAGAGGATCTCATCATTTGACACAGGGCAGGAAGGGCAACCACCAGCTCAATGGGGTCTATGCCATGGGCAATCACCCTTGAGATTTCTTGTTCTCCACCAAGGTGGTGACTGTATTGACCCTTGCTCAAAAGTCAGGTGGTCTCTTCGTTGGTGCGGCCCTTTTCCCAGCAGCTTTCTTCTTAGCACAGGCCAGTAGCCTTAGCTGCTTCTTCTGCTTTGTCTCTGGCTGGTACCTGTGGGCAAGCTTAAGCAACTGGGTAGTTGTTTGCTGGTCCAGGGCCTGAGTGAACTGGTTAATGGCAGGAGGTACTTTGAGCTGCTTGTAGAGGATGGCCCTTTGCCGCTGCAGCCTCATGTAGCAAGGCCATTTAATGAAGCGAGTGAGATCACTTTGGGGCTGGATATCCTGCCCAATGCCAAAGCTCGTGGGCCTTTTCTCAAAAGATTGATCACCTTTTTGCCTCCTGTTCCCTCACAACAGTGGGGGCAGGACCACCTTGTTGTTCCCTTGGCCTTCTTTCGCCTAGGCAGCTTGCTGGGCTAGAGCAGAGAAGAACTGGTCCTTTTGTAATGTCTCACTACTAAGTCTTTTCAAAAGCTTCACTAGGAGCAGCTCAGTTAACATAACTACTCTGTAGCCTGAGCATATTTTATTCCAAGTATGACCCCAATTCTCGTTGCTGGAATGACCATTGCTGTACCCTGCCTGTTTGACCTCAGTTAATTAGCCAAGCCACACTCCTGGCCACAGGGTCCCGATTCAGTGACTTCTCAATTAGGTTAAATTTATTTGCCCCCAATCTCTGGGCCCTGATTTCCTAGGATGCTCACACAGAGCATCACCATGGCAACCGACACACAGATAGGATTCTTCCTGTGAATTTAAGTTGCCAAGTACAGCTCCAGCAACTTGTAAGTAAAGCATGCATCAGAAAACAGGCAGATGCCTGGCAGACACAGATGAACTCTGCCTCCTGTGCTAGAGCCAGCCCCATCAGATCATTGCCTTATACTGGCCAGGAGGACCTGGGACAGACATAGAGGCTGCACTAGCAGTTTGGACGTCCCCATAATATGACCCTGAAATGGGAGTCACAGTTACATAAGCGGTCTTGTTCACTGTTCTTTAGAAAACATGGGAGTGTTTCTTCCTGCCAGTGAAGCAGCAAGTTCCTGAGTAGTCAGGACTGAGGGGCAGGCCCCAGCCTTCTCTGTCCCACCACAGAGTCTGGGTCAGTGACCCCAGGTTGCCACTGAACTCATGATCCTCCTGCCTTGCCTTCCTGCACGTTAGGACTGTAGGCATGCTGCACACGCCCCAGGCCATGCCCCACCTTCCACATTGCCCTTCTCTTTGCTTCCCCCCCCCCACCTCATTCTTGCCCTACCCCATTTACCCTTCTCTGAACCTGAGTGGCTGCACTCTGCTTTACTGTATTCTGTCTGGCTTCTTGCATCATCTTTATCAACTTTCTCTTTCCCGAATCTGTTCTCTAGTCTGAACTGCGTATCATGTCTTCAGGGTAGCTCTCCCAAAGCCACCGCCAAATCGAACCCTAGACTTCTTCTTTTTTTTTTTTTTTAATCTTGATCCTTTTGTGATATCTTCATTTTTATTGGGCCCATCTTTCTGCCTAACCACACATGAATGTCAAGTTTAAACCTCGTCTTTTGGGTCAGCAGTTAAGAGTACTTGCTACTGTTTGGGGGTGGTTAGAACTGACTCCCAGGCCCCATGTGGTGACTCATAATCATCTGTAGCTTCAATTCCATGGGATCCAAAAACCTCTTCTAGCCTCCATGGGCACGAGACATGCACATGGTATATGCACATACATGCAGACAAAGCACCCATACACACAAACTAACAAGAAATAAATCTTTAAATCTCATCTCTGAAAATCTTCCCCTGTTGCTTCATGATCCCTTCCTTACTATGCCTCACTGAAAGGACACTGAAAGGAACATTAAAACATTCTCCGAATGAGCTGGGATGCAGTTCATTTGGTAGAGTGCCTGCCCAGCATGCATAATGCCCAGTGACTCATAAACTGGGCATGATGGCACATGCCATAGCTCTGGGCTTGGGAGAGTAGGGGCAGCAGGATCTGGAATTTTAAATCATCTTCAACTATGTAGGAAGTTTGATGCCAGCCTGGCCCTGTTTTGCCGTGTCTCTAAACAGGCAAACAAACAATAAGGATACAGAGGTTACCAAATCCAATGTGTCTTTCATATTATAGCCCATGCCTGCCTCCACTGATGCATTGTCATAGCAAGCCATGCTCCAGATCGCTTCATCCCACCTATCTTCAACCGCAGCGGCCATGGCCTGCATCTCAATTCCCCTGCTTGCTCTGCACTGGCTTCCGCCTAGGGTGCTATTCCTGTGCCGCAGCAGGCACTCTCAGCCTTCCCATCTTTCTTGAGTAGCCTTAGACTTTGTTCTTTACTCTTGATTCCTCTTGCAGAATTCTTCTGCTCTTCATGGTCACCGAGCAAATGAGAAATCGATCCTGCACGTTCATCTTAGCATTCCGTCTTGCCACCTTCCACCTGACTTATTAGTCATAGGACCTATTTTAGCCCAGAAGCCTTGAAGCAGACTAAGTCTGTTTTGCCTGGAAAGTCCAGCAAGAAACTGGGCAGCTCATGGTAGGCTCACTATTTTAATAACACAGACATCCTCTTGCTTTTATTGCCCTTGGCAACTTGGACCACACATTGATTGGCCTTCCTCCATCTCTGTCTGTGCTCCCTCCCTTCTTTCCTTTCTTCTGCCCCTTCTCCCAAACACTCCACCACTAAGATACATCCCCGGATCCTATCTGATGGGTTTTGCCTTTTCTTTTTCTTCTGATTTTTGCCCCCCAATATTTTCTGGTTTGTTTGTCTTCCTGTTTCTTCCCAGTGGAACATATCTCAAACAAACATCCTAGAAAGAGCTTAACAAAACTCTTAAGACGTGTATGTAAAGTCAGGATTTCACAGACACTTTCCTCCCTGGGAGCCTGGCTGCTCTTGTCTGTTTCTTGACTTGTCATTTACCATCTGAAAACTCTGCCTTGGAATTCAGCTCATATTCTTCCTGTAAGCGTAGGCAGATCCTGGCTGTAGACCTGGGTACCACCCTGAAAGAACCACAGTGATGCTCCTTGCAGGTACTGCTTGCGGATCTCTCTGCAGAATCCATGCTATGACAGGCAAAGGTGTAGTCCAGAGAACTCTTTGTTTCAGTGCGGGTGACAAAACCCAATGCATGTTAAGTCTGACCATGTGGTCTAAACACAAAGTGTTTGTTACCGCTCATTTCTCTAATTGGAGCATGAGGGATTAGTCACATTTTTGTCTGTTATGATTTTCAGTTTTTATGGGAATATTATATCAGTACATCCAAGGGTTTAGTTTTGTTGTTGTTGTCGTAGTTTATAAACTTCCAGATATAGTGTTACATTACTCAGTATTGCTTGTTTCATCCAGTTTAAACCAGTTTAGGTTCTCTGGGATGGAAACAATTTTGATCAGCTTCCTGACACTGTTCCTCAGGGGCTATTTGTGAAATAAACAGTCAGGCTGAGTACAGCTAATGGAGGCCTTGTGTTTTAAAAGAAGCCATTTGAAGACATCACCTGTCAGAATGCTTGCTGCTTTAGCCATGTGGGGTCTACTCAGTCCAAGAAAGCACTTAGAACTCTACCTATCTGATCCTTTAGTTCTACACATTTCTCTAGAGAAATACTTGAGGATACATAACTACACTAACATGAAGCTTTAAGTTTGTTAGCATTGGTGCTTAAGGGTCAAAATCAGCAGCTATTAACATGTGTAGGAGATTTCATTACTGTTTACCATCCCTCCTCCCCACAGGTGTGGTGATAGCCTTAGGGCAGGCTAGAAGGGGCAGCCTAGAAGGCAGCTGTGTGCTCTGTCATCCACATGCTCTTCCTCCTTGGAGGTATCTTAGTTAGGGTTTCTATTGCTGTGAAGAGACACCATGACTACGGCAAGTCTCATACAGGAAAGCATTTAACTGAGGCTGGCTTACAGTTCAGAGGTTCAGTCCATTATCGTCATGGTAGGGAGCATGGTGACACATAGGCAGCCATGGTGCTAGAGAGGTAGCTGAGAATCCTACATCTGGCTCTACAGGCAACAGGAAGAGAGTGCGACACTGGGCGTGGCTTGAGCATCTGAAACCTCAAAGCCACACCCACTCCAACAAGTCCATACCTCCTAGTAGTCCCACCCCCTGTGGTCCTATGGGGGCCATTTAAATTCAAACCACCACCAAGGGGTTCTGTGACTCACGCCACAGTTGTTTGCCCTAAGATGCTATACTTCCAACTGCAGGGCTCTTATTTTAGTCTACTTAAAAGTACTTGCTCATGGCCTGGCGGCACTCAGAGGAAGGATAGCAAGTTACCAAGAAGAGACTTGATTTTCTAAGAGCATATATAGGGGGAGGAGGTCTCCCTCAATCACCAACATAGGGGAGGGGAGAAGGGGGGAAGTGGGAGGGAGGGAAGAATGGGAGGAAACAGGGGAAGGGCTAACAATCGAGATGTAATATGAATAAATTAATAAAAAATGTAATAATAATAAAAAAAAAGTACTTGCTCACGCCTTTAATCCCAGCACTCGGGAGGCAGAAGCAGGTGGATCCCTGTGAGTTTGAGGCCAGCCTGGTCTACAAAGCGAGTCCAAGACAGCCAAGGCTACACAGAGAAACCTTGTCTCAAAAAAAAAAAAAAAAGTACTTGCTCAAATCCCAGCAAGACTCAGCTTCCACATAGCACACACTGCTACACTTGCTCTCCAGCAGATGACCACAGACTAAATGGCTGCCCTTTGGACAAGCATTTGACATTATTATTATCATGGCTTTGCGCCTCACTGCCCATGGCTCAGGTTCAGGAATGGCACCAATCCTTTCTGCAGTGTCATATTCCTGTAATGATTTGACTTTTGTATCTCCTTGCTAAGATTATAGGCATGAAAAAGAAAAAAAAAAAAAAAAAAAAAAGATTATAGGCATGTTCCACCATGTCCAAGCTTTATTGTAAAAAAAAAAAAAAAAAAAAAAAAACTGGTTATAGGGTCTGATACTGTCCACTTGGAGGCACACCATCAGTATTCTTTTAAGTCAAAAGCTGTAGACCTAAATTGTTTTAATGTCACCTATTATACTCATTGGAGAGATGGTTTAGTCAGTGAATTACTTGCTAGGTGTCTTAGGTAGGCTTCTCTTGCTTTGATAAAGCACCATGACCAATTTTACAAATAAAATTCGTTAAAAATGAAAGTGCTTCTGAGGGCTTGTAAGTCAACAGTTGAGTGGAATTCTTTGGGCACATGGACAACAGCAAATCTCAGGTTTTGTTTGGATGGCAATTAGACATAGGAGTCTACTGTTGACCATTAGGAAAGAAAATAAGAAGCAAGCCAGAAATGTCAGGACCAGGTATGAATGGTTCTGCAGTAGCTTTGTATTCTGAGTGTGAGCTCTTTGCTCTACTTGACTGCCAGGCATGGCTTTAAGAACCACCCATCTGCAAGGCTTTCCAGAGTCAGCCTGATTTCTGTGGAAGGCCTTTCTTCTGCTCTCTCCTGATGGGTACCCAGCTGCCTCTGTCTGTGGAGATGAACGCCTCCTCTGTCTGCCAGGGATTCCCAACGACTCAGTCCATCCTGACAGGGGCAGTATTGTGTGTGGGGGCTTATGTGTAGGTATAGATTAGTATGTGGACCTGCTTCTATGTACATTTGTGATGTGGCGTGGAAGGGGCTTGCTATCATACCTCTCAGTGTTATTGATTTTAACATCTCCTTGAGGCAGGGTCTCCATGTTGCCCAAGTTGGCTTTGAACTAGATATTTAGATCAGGCTGACCTCTATCTCATGGTAATCTTCGTGCCAAGATTGTAGGCACATGGCACCCTGCACAACTTTTACTTTTAAAAAAGTGGGGTCTAATACCACCACCAACATTTTAAGTCAAAAGCTGTAGACCTTAATTGTTTAAAAGAAGCTGCCTATTATAATCTCTGAGGAGAGGGCTCAGTTGGTGAAGTGCTTGTTATGTATCTTTGGTATGGATCTTCAGCAAAACATAACTGAAAGCAACTGGGGAGGAAGGGGTTTGTTTTACCTTACACCCCCACATCTCAGTCCAGCACAATCCACCATCCAAGGAAGTCAGGATGAGGACAGAAACCTGGAGATAGGAGCTGAGGCAGAGGACATGTTGCTTACTGGTTTGCTTTCTTTAAATAATTGATTTATTTTTATTTTATGTGCATTAGTGTTTTTCCTCATGCACATCTGTGTGAGGGTGTCAGATCTTGGCCTTACAGGCACTTGTGAGCTGCCAAGTGAGTGCTGGGAATTGAACCTGGGTCCTTTAGGAAAGGCAATCAGTGCCTTTAACTGCTGAGCCATCACTGCAGCCCTTCTGCCTGCTTTCTTAAAGCCCTCTAGATTGTCAACCCACAGTGGGTGGCACCACGCACAGTGAGCCAGGCCCTCCCAAATCAATCTTCAATCAAGAAAATGTCTTGCAGTCTGGCCCACAGGCTGATCTGGCCAGGGCATTTTCTCAATTAAAGTCCCCTCTTACACAATTGCAGCTTGTTTCAAGTAAATGTAAAACTAGCCAGCATGCTGTGCAGCGTGTGGACCTGAGTTGAGATTACTAGCACCCAAAGTAAAAGGGGTGAAAGTGTGCACCTACAATCCTGGGGAGACAAAACCAGAAGACTCCCTGGAGCTCCTGATGAACAGATCTAGATGAACTGGTGAGCGCTAGCTTCAGAAACTCTGAACAAAACAAGATAGAAAGCGACTAAGGAAGACACCTGACACCTCTGGCCTTGATGTGCACGTGTATCACACATCTGAACACACACACCCTACACATAAATAATTGCCTAGAATATTATGGATCTATCATAATTTAACTAGGCATTCCTTCATTATAACTAAATTTAAGTGTATGTGTCTAAATGTTACTCTACCTTATGCAGTATCCATATATGTGTGATATACGTTAAGATGCTGTTTTGGGGGAAAAGATCTGTTGAGGCAGATTCTCCATATATAACCCATGCTTGCCTTGAACTCCTGATCACCCTGCAATCCCTCAGCCCTGGATTACAGACACTACCATGTCCAGATTTTCTTTCTCTTCCCTCTTGTTCCTTTCCCCCTTTCAAGATGCTGGGGGTCAAAGCTGGGTTCTTGTGCATAGCAGGCAAATATTATGCCACTTAGCCACATTCTTAGCCCCCCACTGCTAAGCAGTGATGGTTTTTAATTTTGTAAGCTAGTTTTCAGAGGTGAAAACTGTAGATCAAACCCAAAAAAGATATAGATAGATAGATAGATAGATAGATAGATAGATAGATAGGTAGATAGATCGATCTGTATATATATAGAAGTAGATACATGGATCGATGGCTAGATAAGATAGATAGATGATATAGAGATGTATATTTGCCATATTATTTTCCAAAAACATGTATTTGTATTCCTTCCAACAAGGTAGTAGAGCGCCCTCGTTGCCTCTTTACTCTGCAGTTTTGGATACGAGTATGAGCAACTGCTCACTAACCTGTTTGCCATTTGTATTTCTCTTGTAAGTCACTCTACTCTTTTCTTTGCCTTTGTTTTGTTTTTCCCTGTACTAAATATTGAACCTAGGTCTTCATGCTTGCTAGGCAGGTGCTCTACCACTGAGCTGTACCCCAACCTCTCCTTTTACTTTGTGTTTTGAGACAGTCTCACCAAGTTGCCTGGGCTGGCTGTAAGTTTGTCGTCCCTTCTGTCTCAGGCTCCTGCGTGGCTGGTATTACCAGCTTGTGCTACCATACCTGGTTCTTTGCTTTTTGCTGATTTTTTTTTTTTTTTTTTTTTTTTTTTTTTTTTTTTTTTTGGAGACAGGGTTTCTTTGTGTATCCCTGGCTGTCCTGGACTCGCTTTATAGACCAGGCTGGCCTCGAACTCACAGAAATCTGCCTGCTTCTGCCTTCCGAGTGCTGGGATTAAAGGTGTGTGCCACCACACTCAGCTGCTTTTTGCTACTTTTTAAAGGCTGTTTGTGTGCTACCTGTATTTGCTGTGCCGTGTATGCTACAGACACTCTTTTCCTAGTCCCTTTGCCTTTCAACTTTGCTTATGATGTCTTTCCCAATGAATTTTCAAAATGATTTTGGGCTACTTCCCCTGCCCTCTCCCCCTTTGTTAGTCAGGGTTTCCTCTAGGTTGGCTGTGACTTTCCTAGAGGATGACTTCAAACTGCTGATTTTCTGCCTCCGCCTCCCCAGTGCGCCCATCCACCACCATGGCTCGTCCTTTTATGTGGTGCTTTAACACTTCATGCGTGCTGGGCAGTTGCGGTACTAACTGAGCTACATCAACAGTAGATCAGCCAAACTCTCACAGTTAAAATCCTGCTCTCTCGTCTTGGTCCCTGTCACCAAAACAGTGTGAGCTCCAGTCTGTGTAAACTTGGAAAATGTGTCAAGATGGACTATACTGTCTTTTACAGGCTAGTCAATTCTGAAACAAACAAAAAAAAGCATTTTCTAGACATAATAAAGACATCACTCTCTATTGCACTCCCTCAGCATCGGCGCTTAGGTACCTTCACGAAAACAGAATCATCCATCGTGACCTGAAGCCAGAAAACATCGTCCTGCAGCAAGGAGAGCAAAGAGTGAGTGGCCTTCCTGAGGTTAGGGAGTCTTGCTGCGTGTGAGCTGCCCTGGCGGGGAAGGACTATGCTCTGTAAGCTGCTTATTGCTGTATTTCCTTGAGACACTCTGATTCCCTTAAGAATTTCTTCTTCTTTTTTTTTTATTTTTCTTTTTTTTCTTCTTTCCTTTTTTTGAAACAACGCCGCAGGCCGTTCTTGCTGGCAGACTGAGGCAAGCTTGGATGTATCACGTTGGGTTTTGTTTTGTTTTGTTTCTCCAATTCTGAATGCATTTATTACATTGTTAATTGTTCAAGTCATAGGAATCTGATAAGAAAAATGCTTGTTACTTCGCCTCCACCCTCAACCTAATCCTTCATGGAAATAGACATTTGTTTGTTTGTTTGTTTGTTTGGTAAGCCTCATGAGCTAATGTTGGTTGTGGATATGGCTGAGAAGGAGACAGGAGCTGGCATTGGCCCATCTTGGACATGGTCCAGCTTTGCCATCACACACAAGCTATTTGTGGCCCTTCTCACTGGCTGCCCTGCTCATGTGATCATAACCTCACCATGGGCTTAGATGCTGTAGTCTTTCCCAGTTTTGTTCAACCCGGGGTCACCCATCCTTCCTGATACAGCTTCCCTCACAGTTCCTCACCCAGCCCGTGACTGTGGCTCATGGAACACTCCTTCTTCCAGTAATTCTGGATATTTCCTGAGCAGGGGCTGCCCTGGTCTCTCATGTTACAAATCCAAGCTTAGTGGTCCTGAGAACTGATATGTAGGCTCTTAATCGATTGATGGCAGACCAAGAAAAACATCTGCCTGACATTTTTATGTTGCCCCAAATCCACCCTGTGGAGGCATTCTCCTGTGAAAATGTGGCTCTAAGATGTTTAGGTACTAATATTCTTTGGGAATCCAGAAATGTCGTTGCTCTGATGGCAAACTGCCTAAACTATTGTAAAAAGAAACTGTCTTCTTACAGCCTTCAGATTTCTTTTCCCCACCCCTCCCTCCTTTTTTTTTTTTTCCAGTTAATACACAAAATTATTGATCTAGGATATGCCAAGGAACTGGATCAGGGCAGTCTGTGCACGTCATTTGTGGGGACCCTGCAGTACCTGGTAAGAAATGGGGTTCAAGTGTTTGCTTCCCAATCTCTCTGATGTCTGTGGGTCTGTCTTTCCTTTCTGGCTGCATCTCAGTCTTACTGGCTCTGTGGATATTTAGAATTTTTGTGTGAGTTCTGAGTTGATAATTCACTCATGTGCGTGCTTTGTGCCCTCTAGAAAAATTTAGTCTCTCCTCTGATGTGAGAAAGGCCTGTGTGCCTTTGCCCAGACGCTGGGACCTCTCTGTGTCACAGGGTTCTTTCTGGTTATCTGTAGAGGCTAGGTTTCTTGGAGGGTCTCAGGAGCCAGTGAGGAAGGGGGCAGGGGCTGTGACTTCCCTTCTGTGTGTCATGTGGTCTGAGTACTGGAGTATTATCTGAGCAACTCATTCTTCAGGAATATTGCGTGGCAGGCATTGTGCTCAGAGCTGGTAGTACAACGGGAAGGGAGGGAAGCATTCTTCTGCTCACTGAGAGCTTAGCATTTTGGAAACAAAACAAAACAAAGGCAGACACTAGGTACCATGACACAAGAGAATTCAGAAGCCACCATTGTCGTTCATGCCACGATAAAAGTACAGGTGTCTAAGGATGAGCATGAGAAGGACTGAGCGAAGCCTGGGCCTAGAGGCGAAGGCTACAGTGGGGGAAGGTGTGGACGGAGGGGGAAATGAGATGCTGGCAAAAGCAGAGCACATTGGAAGACCCGAGGGTGTGACTTGGGCTTAGAGAATAAAGAGAAGATCTGGAGTTGAAACTGGGGAGAAAAAAAGAAGAGACAAACAGTTACCCCTTTTTACTGGTGTTAAAGGTCTTAACCCATACTGCAAAACCTCTGGCGTAGCACCGAGGGGCTCACAGTGCAGAGGCTGCCTTTGAATGGTGGTGTGGACAACGGACTATACCAAACAATAGTATCTGGTTGTGAGGAGGAGGCTGTTGGAACAGGCACCTGCACAGCTGCGCAAAGAGAGTAGGGAGGTGAGAATGAGTTTACCAGGCTGGGACAGCATGTTGCATACCTG
The DNA here is from genome assembly GCF_903995435.1 of Acomys russatus. Lineage (NCBI taxonomy): Eukaryota > Metazoa > Chordata > Mammalia > Rodentia > Muridae > Acomys > Acomys russatus. The sequence continues at coordinate 13,698,197 of NC_067163.1, read as the reverse complement.
TAATCTCAGCACTGGGGGAGGCAGAGGCAAGTGGATCTCTGTGAGTTCAAGGCCAGCCTGGTCTACAAAGTAAGTTCCAGGACAGCCAGGGCTATTACATAGAGAAACCTTGTCTCAAAAAACAAAAACAAAACAAAGGACAAACAAAAGTGGGGGTAGGGGTAGGTAACAAAGACACTATGGAAGACTTAGTGACAGATAGATTATTTATTGGTGATCACAGCCATCAGATTGTGATTGAATAATGGAATCTGTAGTTACATAAGTAACAACAACAACAACAACAAAAGGTTGAAGGTCTCAGGGCTAAAAGAGTGTAAACATCCTGTTTCTTAAGAAAGAAAATATGTTGTGTTTTTCTGAATTTCTTTGTGTTTCCTATCTAGCCTACCAGCTACAGTGCTGGGATCCCTTTGTCTCTTCTACTGTATAGAATGCAGCTTTCCCAATGGTGATTTTGGTGATGCAATTCAGGCCCTGTATCCATATGATGTATTAATCATATACATCATGCTAGGTACCCTCTGAGGTCCTTATTAGCTCAGCCACAATTAAGTGAGGTGAACCTAAAGGCAGGGATGCTGGCCTTGGGTGGACTGAGCTCTCTGATGGAGAAATGACAGCACCTCTGAAGCTTGACCCGTTATAACAGAGAAGCAAGCTTATTGCACATAGCTGAAGAAGGAGGTGGGGTCGAGGAGATGGGTTTGGGTTTAGCTAGTCTTCGCAGGAGGGAGTGATCTTCACGCTGGCAGTGTTGAGGGAGGGGAAAACTGTGGCACCCATTTCCTGCACACACTGTCAACATTCCTACCTGGACCCCCTAGAAAGCTTTGCCGTCTCTGAGCCCCACCCCAGTGTGGAAGGCTTTGCCATTTTGCCATGAGTCTGGAGCTATATGGTCGTTGACATGACAGCATCCTTGTCAGCAGCACGCATTCACCCAGGGCTCCCTCTGCTTCTCACTCAAGAGGCCAAGTCAGATTATTCACTTGTCTGAAATCAAATGTCACACCATAGCTATCCCCAGAAGCTGAGCTAATCATGACATTTTAACCCCACATTCTCCTGATTTCAACTCCCTGGCCCTTCTGTAAATCTCACATGTCCACATTGATGGTGAGTGGTCCTGTCTCTGAGCGTCTGCTATGGTGGTCCTGTCTCTGAGCGTCTGCTATGGTGGTCCTGTCTGGGAGGCTTCTTTCTATGTGTTTTCTCAAGCCTTCAGAGCTCACTCCATGGCCTGCCCTGGGCTTCATCTCCCTCCTGGGTCACTGTAGCTCTCTCAACCTGCGCAATCATGCATCTTGCCATTTTATGGCTTGATTGTGAATTTCCCATCTTGATGTATGGCTGTACATTATTTGATTCAGGGTTATTTGGTTCAATATATATGCTATGCATTTGGTGTGTACAAGCTGATGCCTTTTTGTTTTTTGTTTTTGTACAAACCCTATTTCTCCTTCTCTATACAACACCCATGGCCTGGGTCCTGCATGAAATCTTCAGTAAGTCCCTGAAATACTACCTCACTTTTAGAGGTGGAAAAAAATTAAATAATATTGAAATGCATAACTGATTTCCTCTGGTATGCCTTGAAGTGATGCCTCAGGACCCTGACTCCTCAGTTCTCCTGGCAACACTTCAGATTAACATAGTCTCATTAGGAATGCACAGTACAGAAAATCTTAGGGCCCACAGCTGAACCTGTTCAGGTGCTTATCTCCCCACTCCTGAGTGGACGTACTGTGTACAATGATGAAGGCAGGGGATGGGTGATTCGATGAGCTGCTGGCTCTTCCACCCAGAGAGAGGACAGCCCAGGCGCCCACCTGTGTGTTCCAGGCTCCGGAGCTGCTGGAGCAGCAGAAGTACACTGTGACCGTTGACTACTGGAGCTTCGGCACCCTCGCCTTTGAGTGCATCACCGGCTTCCGGCCCTTCCTCCCTAACTGGCAGCCTGTGCAGTGGTGAGTGGGCCTGCTGCTGCTGGTGGGAGGGCCCTGGCACCATGTCTTGTCACTCAGTCCTTTTGTGCTCCCCACGTTAGGCCCAAATGGTCTGGGGTCTCTGCACCCTGAGGACCCAGCAGTGGCAGTTCAAGCTTCTCAGCCTTGAACCAAAGAGCGGTTGCTAGCAACATCTGTGAATGTGACGCTGGCCTAATAGAGTCAATCTTAACAAGTTGGCATGCTGCGGGCCATGGTGTCGCTGCGCATTTACATTGAAAATGTTAGCGAACTATTAGTAAAGAGAGCAGATGTGCATACAAGGCATGGAATGCAGGAATATTAACATGTGTAGTAAAATTTGTCAACAGTAAGTATTAATGTAGAAAGTTTTTACTTATTTCTCGAGTATTAATAAGTTCATGTTTGAAACTTCTAAAGAACAAGAAAAATAGTAGAAAAGGTTGTGTCATGAAAGTTCCCATACTACCGGCTCTCCCTCCCCAAAGACACATGGTAACCGCTAGCTTTGGGGTACTTTAGGGATGCTTATGCCCTCTCCACCAGGTTGCACTTGTTTGTTTCTTTGTTACCATCCTCTTTATGCTCCATTGGGGGTGTAACTGAGCACTGTTACATATGTGCCTGGAAAGCACTGCACACCAAAATTCCTCAGAGCAATGTATTTACAACACACACACACACACACACACACACACACACACACACACACACACACACACAATCTTTGTCTGGAGTCTAAAAGGGCTATACAGTTTGCCCCACAAATTAATTTTTTAGTATTTTGGAAGTTGTAGAAATAGTTAAAAGCCCTGACTTTGGTAGTATATATATGCTAAAATTAGAAACTAGTTTTTTAACTTTAGAAAACAATCAGCTATACCCAGATGCTCTGGAAACAGCTCAGTGAACAGTCATTTCTGTCTGCCTTGTTAAAAAAGATTAGCTCCTTACGTGCCCTTTGCTACAACCTGCCTCCGTACACTGGACATGCTGTATGTTCTCCTAGGCTTTGGAAAGTCTCTTTGGTGTTCTACGCAGTCACTAGAGTGTAGTTGATGGCTGGAAGATTTGTCTATAATTTGAGCTCCTTAAAATAACACCACAAATGACATCCTTGTAGGTAAGCTGTTGCTCATACACAGCTATTTGTCTAGTTATTTATATATTCCTAGGAATAAAATGAACAGATTTAAAGAGGACACATATTTTAAAGGCTTTGATGTGCCTTGTGCCACCTGCCAGAAAAGGTTGTACAAAAACATGCTTCCGCAGGAGTACGCCAGGCTGACTTTTTCCCTGTGCCATTCTTTTTTTTTTTTTAATATTTATTTATTGCATTTATTGCGTTTGAGTGCTTTATCTGCAGAAGAGGGTGTTAAATCACATTATAGATGGTTGTGAGCCACCATGTGGTTGCTGGGATTGAACTCAGGACCTCTGGAAGAGCAGGCGGCACTCTTAACCACTGAGCCATCTCTCCAGCCCCCCCTGTACCATCCTTAACACTGTGATCTTCATTTACCTGAACACCCTGTAAGATTAGTAAAAAAAAACAAAACAAAACATTTCAAAGGACAAGTATTTACACCAGGGAAAATTATATAGCAGATGACCTTAACTTCTGGCCCTCCTGCCTCCAGCATCATTACAGGCATGCGCTCTCACACCTAGCTCCATCACACACATACAGGCATGTGCTCTCACACCCAGCTCCATTACAGGCATGCATTCTCACACCCAACTCCATTACAGGCATGTGCTCTCACACCCAGCTCCAGTACAGGGATGCACTCTCACTCCCAGCTCCATTACAGGCATGCGCTCTCACACCCAGCTCCAGTACAGGCATGCACTCTCACACCCAGCTCCAGTACAGGCATGCACTCTCACACCCAGCTCCAGTACAGGCATGCACTCTCACACCCAGCTCCAGTACAGGCATGCACTCTCACACCCAGCTCCACTCAGTGCTGGGATGGAACCCAGGACTTTTCTACATGCTGAGGCAAACACTTGACCAACTGAGCCACGTCCCCATGTGAATAAAATGAAACACGGCCTTTGAAATGAATTCTGGAAGAAAGGTTTGGGTGGTAGCAGCAGAATCCCTTCCACAGTTAGACACACGTGCAGAGGCAGAGAACGTGCTGTGGAAAGCCCACTGGCCTGTGATAACTACTTACAGACCAGGGTTCCGGGGTATGGGAGAATAAAGTACTCAGTTCATAGTCACACATTACAATGTCACCCTGAGGCTACATAGCTTTAAATTGTTTGTTTTCAGTCCACGTGTTAACTTTTCAAAGTTGGCGGGTTCCATCTCTAAAACGGAGGAAAACCTCACAAGTGTTGAACTTTTCTCTGCTTATAAGGACCTAAGTTAGTCCTTATAGAACTTGAAAGCACCCTCAGTGGCCCGGCATCTTCACAGTATGTCTGTTGTCTGCCAAGTCTTCCCCCTAGACCCACCCTTCCCGTTGGCTGCTGAGAAGCCAACTTCCCTAGAGGCTGATGAGGAATTGTTCTGTGGACTAGTTCACGAGAAGACCCTGTCTCCTGGGACTTTAATGCTTTAGTGACATTTTCATCTACTCAAACGACAAGGCATGGAGCCCAAGCAGTACAAGCTTTGGTTCATGCATTCATTTATAGTTTCCTATGGCCAGAATGTTTTCTGCAGAAGGACCATCCCATTTTAGTCAGAAGCCTCAGAGACCCTCACTTCCACCATCTGTTTCTACCCCCCTGTATGCCAGCAGCCTTTGCCATGCTTGCACCTTCCATACTTCCAGCCTGCCCTCATAGGCCACTTCCTGTCTGCCCTCATAGGCCACTTCCTGTCTACCCTCATAGGCCACTTCCTGTCTGCCCTCATAGGCCACTTCCTGTCTGCCCTCATAGGCCACTTCCTGTCTACCCTCATTGGCCACTTCCTGTCTACCCTCATAGGCCACTTCCTGTCTGCCAATGCTAACTAAAGCATTTTGTTTTTTAAGTGAATGATGCTTTTTTTAGGGGAAGGATGTATTTGGACCTTTAGACACTAGAAATTATGCCAGATTTTGAGTTCTTTGTCCTGTCCCTCTCCGGTTTGTGTAGTATTGGACAGCAGCTACTCATTTCCTTACCACCAAATGGCAGACTAAAAATAATGTCACCACTCAGGCTTGCCACCGAAACCAAAGGAACTCTGGCAGAGTAGATGGTCGTTTATGAAGCAGTATTCAAAATTAAGCTGTCCTTGTTACCAAGAAGGTTAAAAACCAATTTTCCCCTTCCAATACTACTTCATATACCTAGGAAATACATACTCAAATAACATAAGACTATCCCTACGTTAGAAAATGTAAAAGCTCATTTGTTCTAGGCGGAAAAAAGTTAGCCATAGACTTCTAAAGGGAAGTATGGGCCTGCTAGGGAGCTGAGTGGGTGATGGCACTTGTCACCAAGCTTCAGCACCTGAGTTCTCTCTCTGCAGCCCTAGTGAGAGAACCAGTTCCCGTAAGTTGTCCTCTGACACGGATGCCATGGCAAGTGTGTGCATGCGTGTACATGGGCACAAATACACACGCACACATGCACAAATAATAAATTTAAAGTGGAGTGAAGTACGTGTGCTTATTGTACATTTCAAATAAATGTGATGTGCACCCAATGACCGTGGTTCAGAATCCCAATTTTATCCTCTATCAAATCACGAGAGCTGGGCTGGAGAGATGACTCAGCAGTTAAGATTACTAGCTGCTCCCCCAGAGGACCTGGGTTTGAGTCTCAGCACTTACATCAGGCCGCTCACAGGAAGCACATCTACACACACACACATATATGTATAATTGCAAATTAAATTTTTTTAAATGAGAGCTTCTATTTGATAAATGAAGGGTAGAAGAAATTAGAGAAACAGCTGAGGGTGACATAGAGGTCAATGGTGGGTCCTGGAGAACTTAGGACATGAGACCAAGAGTGACATTGTGTGCTTCGAGATCCTATTCAGGCAGCACTAGCCACATTTTGTTTGTTTCTTTGGTTTGGTTTGTTTAAGTGCTGTGGATTGAACAAGAACCTCACTCATGCTATGACTCACTGCCACTGAGCTAAACTCCTCACCACAGCACAGACCATTCATAAACCCTGGAAGAAAGCCTCCTATCAGCACACTGACCATTATTTCCAAAAAGCATACAGTTGTAAAGCTATAATGCAAGTGCAAAATGGGTATTTGCCACCGAGTGACATAAAAATTAAATGGCATCTGCAGGCATTCCAAAGTCCGGCAAAAGAGTGAAGTGGACATTGTTGTTAGTGAAGACCTGAATGGAGCAGTGAAGTTTTCAAGTTCGTTACCCTTCCCCAACAATCTTAACAGGTAACGCCATGGGGCATTAGTCTTGTATCTAGTTTTCTTCTCTTCTTAGAAATACAAGTTTGAGGTGTACCATCTAGAGATTGAGAACTTGACCAGTCCATCACCACATTAGACAGAGGATGGATGCCTATATCTCATCTCCCTAGAAACCTTTTTTGGGGGGTGGGGGGTACAGGTTGAGACAGTGTTTCTCTGAAAATCTTTTTTTTTTCCATCAGTTGTTTGTTTGGATGGTTGGTTGGTTGGATGTTTGGTTGGTTGATTGGTTAGATGGATGTTTGGTTGGTTTGTTGGTTGGTTGGTTGATTGGATGTTTGGTTAGTTGGATGTTTGGTTGGTGGAATGTTTGGTTGGTTAGATGGATATTTGGTTGGTTGGTTGGTTGGTTGGTTGGTTGGTTGGTTGGTTGGTTGGATATTTGGTTGGTTGGTTGGTTTGTTGGTTAGTTGGTTGGTTGGTTAGATGTTTGGTTAGTTGGATATTTTGTTGGTTGGATGTTTGGTTGGTTGGATGGATATTTGGTTGGTTGGTTGGTTGGTTGGTTGGATATTTGGTTGGTTGGTTGGTTGGTTGGTTAGTTGGTTGGTTGGTTGGATATTTGGTTAGTTGGATGTTTAGTTGGTTGGATGTTTGGTTGGTTGGTTGGTTGGTTAGTTGGTTGGTTGATTGGATATTTGGTTAGTTGGATGTTTAGTTGGTTGGATGTTTGGTTGGTTGGTTGGTTGGTTGGTTGGTTGGATGAGTGGGTGGTTTTTGCTATGGTGGCGATAGAATCCCTGGCTTTGTTTATTGTTGCTGTTGTCTTATTGTCCTTAGTGGTCTTGTTCTAGTTTATTTTCTGTTGCTTTCCCATTGCCATGATAAACACTGTGAAAGCCTATTTTTGAGGGATGTTCAGACAAGAGCTCAAAGCAGGAACCTGGAGCAGAAACTGAACCAAGACCATAGAGGGTGCTGCTTATTCCTTTGTTCCCTCTGGCTTTCTTACATAGCCCAGGCCCACCTGCCCACAGTAGGCTCAGCACTCCCTGTGTCAGTTAGCAAGTATGACGCCTCATAGACATGGCCACCAGCCAACTTTTTAAAGGAAATTCATTTGAGGTTTCCTCTTCCCAGGTGACTGTGGTTTTGACATTGGCAGCTGAAGCTGACTACAACAGGGCTCTAGTTTGAAGTATATTCACTTCAGCATAGGGTTTGTCTCTTACTCCACAGGAAGCCGTTTAAGGGTAGGGATTATGACTTATTCCTCTGTGTTCCTTATTTGGCCTAAACCAATACATTTTTGAGGTTTGAATGTCAGTGTGGTCTAGTCTTAGAGCTAGAGTATAAGCAGTTGATTAATGAATCAGAATTGGGTCATAATACAGAAGAAAGCTCCAGGTTGATGACAACTGCACATAGTCAGGGACAGAGGAAGGAGCCATGTGGATTACAGCTGTGTGGAGTGACTTTGGATGTCCTACAGTTGGGGGGAGGGTAGAGAGAGTTAGATATAAAGGACATGGGCAGGTAAAGAAGAGAAAGCTCAACAGGGACTGATTAGGCAGAGCAGAGGCACCTGGGGTTGGCCCTAAGCGGGCAGTGTAGGGGCAGCAGGAGGAGTTTGAACACTGGCATGGACATCCATTGGGTGTTCCTGTGTTTGCAGAGCCAGCAGAGCTATCAGCCAAGGCTGTGCTTTGAGATTTGCACACCAAGGTAGCCTGGCTTAGACCTCTCTTGCCTCTGCTCCCTCAGGGTCCTGGCTGAGCGCCTGGAGAAGTGGCTGCAGCTGATGCTCACGTGGCATGCTCGACAAAGGGGCACGGATCCCCAGTACGGTCCCAATGGCTGTTTCAGAGCCCTGGATGACATCTTGAACTTGAAGGTAAGAACAGAGCCAAGGCAGCCCTGAGGCAGCAGCTGTGGTTCCCCAGTGGGACACAGTTCTTCTGAAGAAGGGGGACATAGCAGGTCCTGAGCCACTTGGCTTTGTGAGGAAATTCAAGCTGCTATGAGTCTTTGGGCTAAAATAAGAGGACAGGAAAACTGGGCTGTCTGACACTGGTTGCCAGTTCTGTTGAGAAAAATGTTACTCAAACTAGGGGTAGCAAAGAGTCTTAGAAAATGCATGGGCCTCTTGTAAAGAATTTTGTTTTCTGGGATAATGAGATGGCTCATTAGGTAAAGATAACATGTGGCCAAGCCTGACAACCCAAGATCAACCCTACACCTACATAGGAGAAAGAGAGAACCAACTTCAAATTGCTGTCTGATCGCCACACATGCACTGTGCTTCCCTCTCCCAGTATACAGACATACACATAAGGTAAATAAACTTTAAGAGAATTTTTTTTCCAGTAACATCTGGGTTGTGTTGCAGCTGGTTCACATCCTGAACATGGTCACAGGCACCATTCACACATACCCTGTGACAGAGGATGAGAGTCTGCAGAGCTTAAAGACCAGAATCCGGGAAGACACTGGAATCCTAGAGAAAGACCAGGAGCTGCTGCAAGAGGCAGGGCTGGTGCTGCTTCCTGACAAGCCTGCTACCCAGTGTATCTCAGACAGCAAGGTGATGCCTGGCTTCCTGCACCCTGCCTGCCATGTTTCCCTCTGACTTGGTCTCCTAGGATGTTATGAGCACTCTGCATTACTACTCTACCATGACAAGCGGTTAATAACACAGTGTACAATTGCTTGATGGGTCAGGAGTCCCATGTTGCTTACTAGAAGGCTCATCATTCTATGGTCAGCTCATCACTTCCAGACCACTAACACTTTCCTGTACCTCCATTGTCAAAACCATGTTCTGCTCTTCTGGCTATCTGGTCAACCAAAGCTATTTATGACTACACGGCTGTACAGGGCCCCTGGGCTAACCCCATCAATGTGTGACATGGTGCCTGCCCTAAGGAGTTAATGGAGCAACGCTGGAGATCCCATTAACATATGAGAAACGGTCTTTGCACAGGGAAGTGCGATTTGTGCAGTTCACAGGAGAAGCAACCAGAATAAAATAGAACATGATGTATGTTAGAGGCAGGTTTGGATACAAAGAGCAGGACAGAAAGCAGGCTGAGTCACGTGTGCTTCATAGGCTGCAGTGATGTCCTCGGTATGCAGTTGGAAGTGCACTAGCTGATCCTGTATAGCTGGAAAGGAAAGGTGGAATGCACAGATCTCACTGTGTTCTTGTCCCTCTGCAGCCAAATGAGGGCCTCACGTTGGACATGGATCTTGTTTTTCTCTTTGACAACAGTAAAATCACCTATGAGACTCAAATCGCCCCCCGATCCCATCCTGAAAGTGTGAGCTGTATCCGTAAGTACACTGTTTGTTAAATCAATTGGCTGTGGTATTTAGGATAAAGTTGGAGGGAGAGCCAGGAAGGGAACCTGTTTTTCTGGTTCTGAGTGTCTAACGCCTCTTTATTTGGGATGTGCAGAGAATAGTCCCTGCGAGGTTATTGGTTAACCGCCTCTCACTAGAGTAGTAGACCAATAGGGAATGCCACCTACTTCTGTGATTCATTTTTGAGATTGCATTTATATTTAATAACTAATGTATGTTGGAGAGTAAAGGCAAGAAGATCATGAGTTCAGCTACATAGCAAGTTCAAACTCAGCTTGGTCTACATGAGACTCTGTTTTTTTAAAAAGGTAATATATGTACATGATACAAAAACAGAACATAAAACCTTAAAAGATACCCAAAAAAGAATATACAGTGAGAGCTGGGTGTGATGGCTCATGCCTTTAATCCCAGCACTTGGAAGGCAGAGGCAGGCGGATCACTGTGAGTTCGAGGCCAGCCTGGTATACAAAAGGAGTCCAGGACAGCCAAGGCTACACAGAGAGACCCTGTCTCAAAAAACAAACAAAGGTATATACAATAAAGAGAAAACGCTTTAGCTCTTTTCCCCAGCCAATAAGCTTGCCTTGCAGTAAAAGCACTGTAATCAAATGCTTGGTTATTCCCCTTTAAAAAAAAAAAAGGGGGGGGTACCATGACTATATACTATTCTGTATCCTTTTTCACTCAATATGTTCTTTTCATCTTCCTCATACTTCCTATTGGGACACACAGAGCTGTTTTGTTTCGAATAGCTGTATAGTGTTCCATTGCACAATTGTTTTTGAACATTTTAATAGCATACCTATTCCCCATACCTCACAAATACACACTTGGAATAAACAGATCAAAGATCTAATGTCTCAAAGAGCTCCCAGCCTTCTTGATTATTTAAACATTTTTAGCTCTTTTGACTGCACTTTCAAGTACTTGCTTAATTAATCTCTTTGTTATTGTTGGGGGGGGGGCACGTACGTGCCACATGCAGAGGTTAGAGGACAGCTTCATGCAATCAGTTCTCCCCTTCTACCTTTATATGGGTCCCGAGGATTGAACTCTCACTAGGCATGTGTGGCCAGGGCGTTTACCCACTGAGCCATCTCACTCAATGGGGTATTTTCATCTCTCATGAAAATCTCATACATCTTTAAATGTGACAACAAGAGCTTCTGTTGAAAATATGTGAGTGTTGTATACTTGTGATCAATTCTCCAAGTGGTCCATAGCAGGAGCCGAGCTAACTGTGGAACCTTAGCCTGCCTCAATCTCCCAGCACATCCCCTGCCTCAGCCACCACGTGCTGGTCTATGTCACCGTGCATGACTCCTTGGATGTCTCCAAATCAGATCGGAAGCTTTTTGTCGGCCATCCGTACTGCCAGTGGAACACCAAAGTGTTTAAACTAATGTTGAACCACAGTGCCTGTAAAATTATGTAACAGTATAGCAATTATATAACTTAAAAAAAAATACTAGCTATGCTGTGTGGCAGGATGTGTGGTTCCCTGTGGCTGAGTTACTCTCCAACAACCGTTTGTTTCCAGTTCAGGAGCCCAAGCGGAACCTCTCCTTCTTCCAGCTGAGGAAAGTGTGGGGCCAAGTCTGGCACAGCATCCAAATGCTGAAGGAAGACTGCAACCGGCTGCAGCAGGGACAACGAGCTGCCATGTACTGTGCCAGGCTGGTTTCATGTATTTAAAATTGCTTGTTGGCTCTGAGTCTAGAGAGGTGGTTGAGGCAGGGAGCCAGAAGTAACTCTTAGGAGGGACACGCGGAGACTCTGGTTTGGACGACAAGGAGTGGTTGGGTGGGCTGGCTGGAGGGAGGCTCTTGCTAAGGCCAGGGGTTAGCGAATGGGTCAGGAGTGCAGGTCTTGGGCCTGGGTGGCTCAGCTGCATGGAGTTTAGAGCTGGGAGAAGCTTAGTGAGCCTTGGGTTAGCAACACCAGTTAACTGGGACTCACTGGTGGATTCGCTAATCAGGATGAATATATTGGGCCTATGTGTAGTACTCTAACCAACCTCAACTTCAGTATGGGCCTTCACATGTTGGTGTGGGCCAGGAAACTGTCCTTTTGATTCTAGGAGACTGTTTTGGTAACAGTGCGACTAAGTGATCATAGCCGAGCCTCCCTGGGCAAAGGGCTCTTCTGCCCCTATACAGGAAGTGTACTTAGATGCCAAATGTGTCCCAAGGCTCTGTTTCTTTTCCTTATCATCCCTGCAGGATGAATCTCCTTCGGAATAACAGCTGCCTCTCCAAGATGAAGAACGCCATGGCCTCTATGGCACAGCAGCTCAAGGCCAAGTTGGATTTCTTTAAAACCAGCATCCAGATTGACCTGGAGAAATACAGAGAGCAGACAGAGTTTGGGATCAGTGAGTGTCCCCTGCACTGTGCTTGAAGACACTTGCCTCCTCCCCTCTCCTCTCCGTCCCAAGTTTCTTTGCCTTCTTATGATTCAGTTTTTAACTTCTGTTTTGGTTTGTACAGTATTTTTGGTTTCATTCTCTTTTTTTTTCCGTTGTTGTCTTTCCCATTTCTTTTCCAGCATCTGATAAGCTGCTGCTGGCCTGGCGGGAGATGGAGCAGGCTGTGGAGCTGTGTGGGCGGGTAGGAGACTCACCCAGGGCTCTGTGCTCACCGTGTGGCTGGAGCTTTCTTCTTGCACTTTCCACTTCCTTATCCAGTGCTGGTTGGAGCCGCTATGTCCAAACTAAAGGTTTCCTCACCACATCCTTTGACCCCAACCAGACTTCTGGAAGGAAACAGAGTAGTAAGTGCAGGGAGCCCTGCTGTGAGAGCCAAGCAGGCTTGGTCCAGATTTAGGAAAGAAGCAAAACTGTCAGGTGCCCTTGGGAGAGCCAAGGCCTCCTGCTATTAAAATGGGCTTTGAAGCGGGGATCAGCCCTCCCTCTTCACAAAGGTTCCCGCCGGAACTTGTTGAAACACGAAGTATTATAAGGAAGAAACGGTTTGAGCAGAACTCTCAGGATGGCATGCATGAGGTACCATTGAGAACCCCTCTTCACCAGGTTAGGGAAGCAAGCGTAACTCAGTGCATGGTGCACAGAGCTGAGACCCTGCGTGCCGGAGCTCTTCCCTCTTTACTGCGAGTGCACTGGGAAGGGACTTTACCTCTGTGGCTTAGTACCTAACGATAAATGAGACCTAATAGGTGAATGAATATGAGACATAATAAGGGAATGAATGCTTAAAGGCACATAGATGTGAGGCCAGCAAACGGCTCAGTGGGTATAGGTGCTTGCTGCTGCAAGCCTGATGTCTGATGTTCAGAACCCACTGTTGTAAAAGCCGGTGACAGCAAGGCATCTGTAATCACACGGCTCCTATAGCAAACGGGAGGCAGAGACAATTACCTAGAAGCTCCCAGGCCAGCTAGCCTGGAGTACACAGTCTCGGAACCAACAAGAGAGGCTTGCCTCAGAAACACAGAGTGAGAGAACACACTCCTAAAAGGGTCCTCTTACCTACATACACATAGGCACCATGGTACACAGAGGCCAGCATACACATGCATGGACTTATGCACACACAGAGAGTAATAAATCTTAGTTAAATGAGTTTGTCCTACATACAGTTTCTTGTAAGTCTGAGGAAGTGTGTGTGTTTTCCTCACCAGTTTGACACTCAGCTGTAGCACCTGCTTTGGGTATACACAGTAAGAGAAGACATCGTAATATGCACTGGGTGTCTTCTCTGCCAGGTACCACGCTTAATCTGTTGGTTTTAACTTTGCAGTTAAGCCCTATTGGAAGTTTGCTTAATAGACGAGGAGACTGTGGCTTACGGTTCTGTAACTGCTGAAGGTCTCACAGCTAGAAAGTGGTAGACATGAGAGCCAAGCTTGGACCATCTTACTCCTGAGCCCACATTCCTCCTAGCCAGTGACCTGAAGGTGCCCCAGCCTGCCTGAGCACAGCTATTGTCTCAGGGTTGCCCTTTTACATCAGTTGACGTGAGCTCAGCTTTTCCATCAGGAGGACGACGTGAAGAATCTAGTAGAGCGGATGATGGCCCTGCAGACTGACATTGTGGACTTGCAGAGGAGCCCGATGGGTCGGAAGCAGGGGGGTACTCTGGATGACCTGTGAGTACAACCGGGGAGGGACCACACTGTACCCAGAGAGTTCCCAGTGTGTCAGGATCGTCTCAGGCCCTGCAAGGCATGTCCTCTGCCTAATCGTCTTGGCACAGTCCCTGGGATGAGCTGAGACAAATGGCTGTCTGTCACTCTGAGCCTTGGCATCCAGACCCATGAAGTGATGAGGAAAAGTGACCCAGCACAAGTATAAGGAGCTATTCAAAGTACATATTTTAGAAGCAGCCAACCACTTTTAAAGGCTGTGGCGTGCGTGCGCGCATGCGCACACACACACACACACACCCGATCTTTCCTATGGGCAGCAGGCATCCCTGCTCATCCTGCCCAGCCCTGTCTAGGTGTGTCTTCCAGAGCAGGAAGTAGAACTGAGGGAGGAGCTTGCTGTGTCCAAGAGGGATCAAGGCGTCCACACAGATCCATCCTCCCTCGAGACCAATATGCAACCCTGTGTGCTGACATTAGGGGTCCAGGGAGGCGGGTCAGTCTATTAAGTGTCCTGTTACCTGGAGTGATGTGTCCCCGATGCTCTTACTAGAATTCTTAAGGGTGAGAAGTCTGAAAATATTTGTTCTCCTTTGTATATTTTAACCATTTACTCTCTTCATGTTTCCAAACGAGACTCGTGTGTGTGTGTGTGTGTGTGTGTGTGTGTGTGTGTGTGTGTGTGTACATGTGTACATATATGTATGCATCTGTATGTGCGCACATGCAAGCATGGGTTTGTTTCCAAACAGGATCTCACTTTGTAGTATTGACTGACCTGGGACTTGATAGGTAGTCAAAACTTGCCTCAGATTTACAGAATCCTACTACCTCAGCTTCCTGGGTGCTCAGACTGTGTGTGCAACCAAGATCAGTTATAGCCTTCTTCCGAAGCTGTGGCCAGCCCACCTGTTTGTTTTGGGGCCAAGTATTTTCTTGGTTAGGTCCAGAAGTAGCAGCTTGGGTCACTCTTGTAGCTAGGCAGAGGAAGAATATAACCCTTAGGTTTGCTCTTGTTTGGGCCATTTGAGTTTTATAAATATTACCCAAACTGGTGGCTTTTTCCCCATTGAAATTGTATGACCAATAGTCTAAAAAGTAGCAATTCTGCTGGCAAGAATTAGCAATCTGGTGCTTTAAGTGTCCTTGGCAGGCCTTGAACCTAGCCTTTTCTCTCTTACAGAGAGGAGCAAGCCAGGGAGCTCTATAGAAGACTACGAGAGAAGCCAAGAGGTGGGTGCTCTGGGCCTGGCCCCATTTTGCCTTATCTTTGAGATACTGGTCTACACTGGAGGCCAGTAGGAGGAACTCTGCCCCTTTCCTCTGCAGACCAAAGGACAGAAGGCGATAGTCAGGAAATGGTACGACTGCTGCTTCAGGCAATCCAAAGCTTCGAGAAGAAAGTGCGGATGATTTATATCCAGCTCAGGTAGGCACGCCCTCTCCCACTCCAGGACAGGATGTGGAGTCACAGCTAAGCCGAGGGGTAGATGAGTGCTCTTGCCTGCCCTGATTTGCCTACACAGTGAAGAAACAATCTATGGTTGCCGGTAGGACCCATCATAGTTGGAAGCAATGCTGGGCCAGCCCAGAGCTTGTGGGAGTATGACTCATATCTTCCTTACAGTAAAACCGTGGTTTGTAAGCAGAAGGCACTGGAGTTGCTGCCCATGGTGGAAGAGGTGGTGAGCCTCATGAACGAGGATGAGAGGACTGTGGTCCGGCTTCAGGAGAAGCGGCAGAGGGAGCTCTGGAATCTCCTAAAGATCGCCTGCGTGAGTGACCTCTGCCCTTTGCTCCTGGCTCTCAGGTCTTCTTCCCCACGCACTGCCACTGCTCTCCAAGGAGGCACAGGCCCCTCGACTCAGGCTGCTTTATCAGCGAGCATTTATGACATAGAGTGGCCAGGGAGGCTCCCTGAAGGGAGAGTTTGTGTGACGTGTTTTTATTTACACACGAAGCTGCTGTAATTACCACAAGTGGAGGGGCTCCAAGCAGCCGACATTGTTCAGAGCTTCAGAGGCGAGAAGCTAAGAACGCAGGTGTCGGCAGCTTGGTTTCCCCTCTGATGGATCCAGGGCAGAGCCCCCACTTCCACTCCCACTGCCACTGCCCTCTTCCAGCATCAGTGCTTCACACCTTCTGCTCTGTGTCTGTGTCTTCAGTTGACATCAGTGTTTCTCATCTGAGTGTCTCCTATAAGAACGTGTTCAGAGCTGGAGATGAAGCTCAGCAGAGAGATGCTTGCCTCGAGCATAAGGCCCTAGGTCCAGTCCTAGCAACACACACACACACACACACACACACACACACACACACAGAGCCCTTGCTGAGACAGCAGGATGATGACTTCAGGCCAGCCTAAACTATATCATAGTTCAAGGTTAGCTTGGACTACACCTTGCCTCAGATATCAAAACAATCCCAAAGAGGGTAAGAAAAATAGGTAGCTTATTACAGAAGCAAGATATAAAAATGGTGCTTTGTAAAGATTCTTTTTTTAAAAAACAATTATTTTTTTTTTTAATTTTATGTGCATTAGTGTGAAGGTGTCAGATCCCTTGGAACTGGAGTTACAGACAGTTGTGAACTTCCATACAGGTGCTGGGAATTGAACCCCAGTCCTTTGAAAGAACAGACAGTACTCTTAACCACTGAGCTATCTCTCCAGCCCCTGTAAAGATTCTTAAAATTGGAGCATCTCTATAGATCAAACAGGAGTTTGAGAGATTCACAGCGGCAGGGGGACAGTTTGTGGTCACTCCTGAGAGCTGCAGGAAATCAGAATCAGGAGCATCATTGATGGATTTGCCTGGGGATGGGGGTGGGGGATATCTCCTCCTGTAAGAAAGGAGGGGAATGGGGAAATTGAGATAATACGCGCTGGCTAAAGAAGACTTACTAAAGAAATACACAGCCCTGCAGTTTGCAGAAGTTGTGGCATGTGAATTCAGGGCAGGAACCCCCGCTTTCTTAGAAGTGAGGGAGTAACCAGAAACGGTTCTGGATAATGCATTAGAGTGACATGGTGATGGGCACATCCCAGAAGAGTGTGTGCTGCCGAAATAGAGTCTAGATGGAAAAAGTGGATTGGAGCAGTTGTTATAGGCTTTCATTGAGGGTGAGACTGGACGGGACTAGCACTGGCTTGTGTGGGTCACCCCTTAGTCTTACAGTATAAGGAAAAATACTAAATGGTTCTTTCTTCCCTTTTCTAATGAAGCTACTTCAGGAGAAAACAATCAGGTTGTAGCTAGAGACAAGATTTAACACTGTCTCAAACCCCTGCACTGAGAGAAAGGCAGAAAGCAACACTGTCTCAAACCTCAGCACCGAGAGACAAAAGCATTGCAGCAAGTCGCTGAGAGCCCTGTGAGGAGTAGGCCACACCAGCGGTGGGAGCCCGTCCATATGGAATGACCTTCCAAGCTTGTGTCTCTAGGGTAGAAATGGAGGAGACGTGCGTCCGGGGCATCTCTCCACAGGTGGTACAGCAGAAGGGTGAAGAACAGTACAAAGCTGCTGACTTAAAAGGCTTGGTGAAGGTGGACCTTGGTGGTTAGCCAGAGGGGAGGGTATGGAGCCAGAAAGGGACCCCAACCTGAGAGCTGAGGGCAGGGACAGTGAAGAGTTTATGAGACAACTCAGCTGAGAAGTGGCCCGAGGCTCACCTGGAGAAGAGGCTAGTGGGGCTAAGGGACTGGATGCAGGCCCTGGTCCTAGGCTGTAGGCATGAGGAGGTGGCCAGGAGCCTCTGACTGAGCCTCTAGCTGAGGAGGGCTGGCTATAGTGACCCTAGACATCCAAGCATCTCAGCGTTCTTCACTTACAACCTCTTTGCAAATCCTAGTTTCCCACTTGGAAAAGAGCAAAAATGTCTTCCTCTTCTTTAGATTTATCTTATCTTTAATTGTGTGTGTGTGTGTGTGCATGTGTCTGCGTGTGGGTATGTGCACATGAGTGCAGAAGTCTGAGGGGCCTAGAGGCATTGGATCTCCCTGGAACTGAAGTTATAGGCAGTTGTGAGCCACTCAGCGTGGGTGCTGGGACCCAAACCCCAGTTCTCTGCAAGAGCAGTATGCACTCGTAACACTGAGCTGCTGACTCCATAATTTTGTTGACTATCCTTTCTTTTTTAATTGTCATTCAGAGCAAAGTCCGAGGTCCAGTGAGTGGAAGCCCAGATAGCATGAATGTGTCTCGGCTTAGTCACCCTGGTCAGCTAATGTCCCAGCCTTCCAGTGCCTGTGACAGCTTACCTGAATCGGCCAAGAAAAGGTAAGCTATGCTTGACAGTGCCGAGCGTAATTCAAAGGCACACGTGGAGACTGGGAATGGGTGTGTGTGCTTGTTACCAATCACTCCCACCTGAGGATCTGGTTTGTGTTTGTCAGGTCCTGTGGACACAGACATGGTTTTTTTTATTCTGCTCCTATAGTCTCTTGTCAGTTGCTAACTAGTTTCCCCACCCAAGAGTTGGATGACCAGTTGCCTAATGAGAACACTGAAATTATTAGTTGTGCTGTACATTGCGGTAACTGAGCCTCAGAACTTGCTTCAGAATGTGCCCTCTTTGTCACACCTGGGGCCCTGGCCTTCTGCTTCCCAGGCACCTCTGTCTAGAGCAATGGTTCTCAGCCTGTGGGTCATGACCCCTTTGTGGGTCACTATCAGATGTCTTCCATATCGGCTGTTTACATTATGATTCATAACAGTAGCAAAATTACAGTCATGAGATAGCAATGAAAATAACGTTATGGTTGGGATCACTACAACATGAGGGAATTATTTAATGGCTCTAAAGTGACTAGACTGCTCTTCCACTCAGTACCTCTCTCATTCACCTCTTTTCCTTTTTTTTTTTTTTTTTTTTTTTTGTCTTTTAAATTTCTGCATGTGGGAGGGTGTGCCAAGGTGCACTGTCAGGGTCAAAGGACAACCTGTGGGAGCTGGGTCCCTCCTCCCACCATGTAGGTGCTGGGGAATGAACTCAGGTCACCAGGCTTGGCAGCAAGTACCTTTACGTGCTGAGCCATCTCCCAGGTCTTTTCTCTTTCCGGACAGATACTCTAGCCCTTCCCTGGCAAAGCCGTTAGCTTCTCTTTTACTTCCTGACTCTTAACTTCTAGCCAAGTCTTCTGTTTACCTAGAGTGACATTCTGACCGAGTGGTTTAGTTAGGAACTAACAGTGGGTTTCTTCTCCATTCAAGACCATGTTTAAGCTTGTAAGCATCCGTGAACACCTTGGTGTGGTTCTTGGGTTGGTCCGTCATCTCTTACGAATGGCTTGCCTTAGGCTAGTCCAACCTGAAGTAACAGCAACAACAATAACAATACAGGTTCTAAGGTCCTGTCAGAGACCCTCTGAATTGAGGGGTACCCAGTTAGTCCTTTGACTTGTTCTGCTGCATACTGACGTCCAAAGACTTGCTTTCTGACAAGGCGTACCCTCCTTCCTCAGATTTTGTGGTGGTGGTTTCTACCTGTGGGGCACACTGCTTCCTGTCCTTCATACTCACTATTGGTCCCTTCTTGGGGTTCACTCATCTCCACTGCCATTGCTCACATCTTCCACATACTGCGCCTCTGCATTGCAGATGCTTTAAGCAGTTCCTGGTGATAAGGAAGTGGGTGACGCTCTGCAGTGAGTGTGGGGAGGGAAGACCTGGCTACTAATGCCTGTAAGGTTTACTCAGGGGATGATAAAAATTTTCTGTAGTTAGACATAGTGTTGACTGTACAGTCTGTACATATGCAGAAGCCATGGAGCTGCCACAGTAAAAACAGGCAAACTTTCTAACATAAATTAATTAACAACAAGGATGTTTTGAAAACTCCTATTCTTGATCCTAAGGAGTGTGTAGTCTTTGGTGCTTAATTATACGTTTCTGTGGAGTCTTTGTTCCCTATCCCATCTCTTGCAAGCTTCTGGAGGTCAGACCCCAGAATCATGTGCCTCTCTGTGCTCTGCAGCTGACAGGGAGCCTTTAGGCTGGTGAGGAGCCCTGTGGACATGCTCTTGGTTCTTTCCCACACTGACTGTTACATTTTGAAGGAGAAGGGGAGTCTGGGGCTCTGTCTCTTGGTACTTTTCCTCCAGTGATATCCTCTGAGCTCAGAAAGGTTAGCCTCTGAGCAGAGGTAAGGATGACTGCCTGTCCCCGTCTGTATGGTTAGGAAGCAACAATGTTTTGGGCTTGCCCTGTGTCATAAAGATAGACCATGATAGAAAGCCAATTACTTAGTTGATTTTTCTAACTGTGCTGCAGAAGCTCATACATTTCTTGATTTGGAGCCAGGCATGGTGGCGCACTTCTTTAATCTCAGCACTTTGGAGGCAGAGGCAAGTGGATCACTATAGGTTCAGGGCCAGCCTGGTCTACAAGCAAGTCTAGGACAGCCAAGGCTACACAGAGAAACCCTGTCTTGGGGGAAAAAAAATTCTTGATTTGTTTTTTTACATTTCAAAAAGTGTGTGCTGAGGCTACAGCTCAGGGGTAGAACACTTGGCTTAGCACTGCCAAAAACAAAACCAAACCAACAACAACAACAACAAAACTTTAGAACACAGATAATATTTTCTGAACAGATGATGAACATTTTTGGATTTTTGGCACTTTGGATAGAAATTTGGTTATCTGTAAATCAAAAAGAAATCTTGGAGCTAAGACAGCACAACAGGTAACAGCCAAGAATACTGGCTATTGTGGCATAAGACCTGAGTTCAGATCTCAGCACCCACATGGCACTTCACACTGCTGTAACCGCAGCTCCAAGGATCCATAGGCACTGCATGTACATTGTCCTCAGACACACATGCAGGCAAGCACCCATGATCATATTATAAAATAAATCTTTTTTCACTGTGTGAATATCTGTTTACCGTTCCATATTTTCAGCAGTGTTATCTCTCATCTGTAGAGTATAGACACATGAAATCACTAGTCAGTCATGTGGCGCTTTAAGACACATATGCTTCTTGTGTTGTTTTTAGGACGGTATTAAAAAGCTCTTTAGCATGTTTTTTAAAAGTTTGTTGACTCTGGTAAGATCCTGTTGACCTTGTTCTGGTAATCTCATCATTGTCTTCAGTGAAGAACTGGTGGCTGAAGCCCACGCCCTCTGCACCCGGCTAGAAAGCGCGCTACAAGACACCGTGAGGGAGCAAGACAGAAGCTTCACGGTAACAGCCTGCGGGGACCCCAGCTTGTCACTTCCCTTCCTTTCTGCAGCAAAGAGGAGAGGAGGAGGAGGAAAGGCAGTTTGCTGCCAGCTTTGGCTGGGCAGAGATTCATGATTGTTTCATACATTGTAAAGTTTTTTTTTTGCAATTACTTCATGCTTCGAAATGCCACATGCATTCATCATCTAAGTCCTTAGGAGATTTAATCCTGGTAAAGTGGCAGTGGCATCCCCAGACACCCCTTCCCTATCTTTGGGACCTTTGCAAAACATCTTTGTGTGCCAGACTCTGTGACACAAGCGAAACTTGTCACAGGCAGCAGTAGTGTCAGGGAAACTGACCTGAAGAAAATCTAGCTGCAACTTAGGTTCTTTCAGACAGCGCTTACTTGATCGTAGGTGTCAGAACAGCCTTTTCCTGCCACCGCGATCCTCTAACTCCTCTCTTACTTCTAACTTTGGGGGGATCTGAAGAAGCCCTGCTGCCAGTTGCCATCAGCTCCAGTCTGCTCACCTGTCCCTCAGGGGTGAGCCTCCCTAACTCTTGCTGCCTCTCACCTCCTGGTACGTTTCTTCCATCTCACTACTTGCTTGTGCTTTATCAGAGAAAAGGGAAGCCTCGTCTGGTTGGCATGGAAACAGATAACTGAAATGATCACCACCTACCTGCAATGTATAAATGAGAGCTCTGTGCTACAGGTGGTACTAAAATGACCGTCCACATCCCACAGCAGAGTTCCCAGAACTTCAGCTAGTCCAGAGGAAATCTGCTGCTCATTTGAATATATATCTCACTTGGCTCGAAGGTGCCCTGTAGTACAGGACTGATGCTGATAAGCCTTAAACGTACTTCTAGATTGTGTTGCTTGCCTCCTGAAGAGGAACGATGGCCATGGCCACTGAGAGTTTAATGTGCCTGTTGACTTTCAGACTCTAGATTGGAGCTGGTTACAGATGGAGGATGAAGAAAGGGGTAGCTTGGAGCAGGCCTGTGACTGAGGCTCCTATGGACTGGCCCGTGACTCTGGATGTGACGATGGTCTGGTGTCTGCAGCACCCAGATGGAAATCTCACTCGCCCAGCAGCTGTGATGTCTGTCCTCAGCGGCTACACACTGGACGCCCTCTACCACAGAAGCACAAGAGCACCAGTTACGGGCACTCATGGCAGCAGCAACGCTTCGTAGCTGTTTCCTCCGCTGTAAGAAGAAAGTGCCCAATAGTTTGCCACACAGAGCATGGGACAGATGTCTACCTTGTTTTCCAGACAGCAGCCAACCTGTCCCCTTTGGACGGCTGGTGAGAGGGAGACCTGCCTTGCCCCTCCCTCCTCACCCTACAGCTGGGGCTTCATCTGGATCCAGCTCTCTTAGCCATTTAATTATATGTTTGATGACCTTATCCTTCTTCCTCTATACTTCTCCCCTGGCAAATATTTCTACCTTCTGTACTGGTCATTGTGGCGAATGACCTTTGGCTAAGTTGTGCTGAGCTCTCTGCTGTCTCTGGTCCTTTAAGCCACAGAGTGAGCAACTTACAGAGCCAGGCAGAATGGAAATGCAGCTACATTTCTTGAGTCCCAAGGACCGTGTGTGTGTGTGTGTGTGTGTGTGTGTGTGTGTGTGTGTGTGTGTAAGCAATGCACACATGCACACTGGTAGGAGAGATGTTGCTGCCTCTTACATTAGCTAGCAGCATTTTTAAATTGGTTGATTTTATAGTTTCTATATTTTGTAACATTACTCAGATATATTTCCTAGGCTTAAAGGTATATTTCTATAGTATACCATCACTAGTATGTCTGAGTTCAAAACTCAACATCATGGAAATGTTTGTAAAATTAAATAGTGTGTGTAGTTCATGAACCATTTCAGAATCACACAAAACTGTCTGTGTATGTGTGTGTGCATGCGTGTGTGTGTGTGTGTGTGTGCACATGCGTGGAAAAACAAAACAGGCTCAGGTTACCATAAACAGGTATATTTGGATGGAGAATAAAGTTGGAACAGAGAAATGCTGAAGTGGCCACTGCAGAGCCAGCATCAAGCATCATGGGCAAGTGGGTTCAGAAGGTGCTTCATGCTTTGGTTGCTTCTTCAAGATTGATACTGAACACTGGCAAACTATCAGAAAACTTACAATAAAGATGCTGGCATAAGCTCAATGTAAACTCATTCATTTAACCAAAAAGCCCTACCTTTCATCTGTGTGTGCAGTGCTTACTAATACCCAGAAGCACTGGACCCAAGAAAGCATGATTTTGGAAATCCTGCAAAGGATGGATGAGACCAGAGTGGGAAGGGAATGAATGCTGGGCTAAGAGAGCTGTGGTTTAATAAGCCGTTGGGTAACACAGGAAAACTTTATGCAAGGAAATGACGTTAACCCAAAGCAGTAGTTTGGAAAGTTTGTCACTAGACCATTGTAACTTATGACAAAGTGAAACTCAAGGGTTATTTTTGCTTCCCCAAAAGATGAATGTCTTAGTTTGGGTCACAATTGCTGTGATGAAGAACTATGAGCAAAAAGCAAGTCAGAGAGGAAAGGCTTTATTCAGCTCACACTTCCACATCACAGGTCATCATCAAAGGAAGTCGGGGCAGGAAGCTGGAGGTAGGAGCTGATGCAGAGGCCATGGAGGGATGGCTTGCTCAGCCTGCTTTCAGTTCTTTCTTTCTTTCTTTCTTTCTTTTCTTTTCCTTCTTTTTTTTTTCTTTTCTTTTCTTTTCTTTTTCTTTTTTTTTTTTGTTTTTGTTTTTTTTTGTTTTTGTTTTTTTTTTTTTTTGTTTTTTAAGTTTTTCAAGACAGGGTTCCTCTGTGTTATCTGGCTTCACTTGCCTCTGCCTCCCCACAGCTGGGATTATGGGCATATGCCACCACGCCCAACTTTCAGCCTGCTTTCTTATAGAACCCAGGACCACCAGCCCAGGGATGGCACCGCCCACAATGGCTGAGCCCTCCCCCCCATCAATCACTAATAAAGAACATGCCATACAGCCTGCTCTTATAAAGACATTTTCTCAGTTGAGATTCTAGCTTTCTTAAGTTGACATAAAACTATGCAGCACAATGTAACGGATACATTTTTTCCCTCTAAGCATAGATAAAATCCTGGAACACTGTATAAGTAAAGCAGAGAGAAGGCAGACTATGCAGAGGTCTGAGGGTTGGCATTGCTGCTGATGTCGCTGGGGGCCTGTTCAAAGCCAACTAGTGGAATCACACACACACACACACACACACACACACACACACACACACACACAAAGCCCTACGGAGGAAAAGTCTCTAACTATAACAAATGATTTGTAAGGCAAGACATTGAAATTTAGACATCGACCAGATTGTACTTCCCCTAAAGGTTTGAAAAGAGAGCCTTTGCTGGCCTCTTCCTGTTCCGGTGGCTCCAGATAACCTTCAGTGTGTGATAGTGTCTCTTTCTTAGGGATCACTTTTCTCATAGCTAACATGTGCTTGTCATGGCAAAGGACCAGCCCCTGGCTGAGACAGCAGACGGTGAGAGGTGGGAGTGGGGAAATTCTGCTTATGTTTCACTGTCAGTCACAAAGCAGAGCAGTCAGGCCAGAAGTGACGCCTGTAACCCCACACCCCATTTCTGGGGCCCTAACCTAGGCATCTTGTCACCAAAGTTCCAATACCTCTCAAACAGTACCACCAGCTAGATACCATATTCAAATATGAACTGTAGAGGACATTTTATGGTCAATCCATCATTGTCACCCCTGTGCTCTCCTCTTTCAAACTTGCCCTTGAATGATTTATGAGAAAAAAAATTGTCATTTTATTTAGAGCCAGACTGGAAAATCTAGGGTATGCATTTTGCTATAAGATGTGGCATTCACAGGCTCTGGAAGTTAAAATGCAGACATATTACAGGGCCACCATCAACCCAGTCTAACGTCTAGCCCCAATAAAAATCCTTTTCCCACATATCAGTGTCTTCCCAAAGTCTTAGGCCAGTGCAGCATCAGCTCTTGAGACCAAAACCTCATCTGAACATCAGCTCAGAGCTCCTCCATCTCTGTCTCCATCTCCAGCATTGGGGGATGAATTCAGCCGTTAGGGCATAGGCTGCTTTTCCAAAAGACCTGTGTTTGAATCCCAGCACCCACATGGCAGCTCACAACCATTAGTAGCTTCAGTTCCAGGAGAATCAGATGCCCTTTTCTGGCCTCCACTGGCACCAGGCAAGCACATGATACAGACACGCATGTATAAGCACATGATACAGACATGCATGTACTTTTTTTTTAAAGATTTCCCATCTCTGGACCTAGAACACAAATCACATGCTTCCAAGGACTGTCATAAAAAAGGCACATGATGAATGTTCCCCTTCCAAAGTCCCAATACACATCAAGTTTGTAAATGATTATCTGCCTTGGAGCTCTTGTCTACCAGACCCATGGCAATCCAATACACTTTTGCATCAACTCCAAGCAAACCATGGTCTTCTGCCCATACTAACTTCATAAGCTATGACTCCACCCATAGTAATGAGGCAGAGATGCATAAAAGCTAGGTTACTTTGGGAACCTGATTTGGTTTGGGACTGCGCCCGCACGCGCACACGTACGCACGCACACACACACATACACTTTTAATAATGCACTTGCCCAGGGCTGCATAGAGAGACCCTGTCTCAAAAAAACAAAAAGCAAATAGTGTACTCTGAAGCCTGGTTTCTTCACCTGTGTGTGCTTTCTACACACACCCCTCTTAACAGTACACCTAGCAGCCTCAAACCCTTCTGCCCTGACTTGCGTTAGGCTGTGTGTCCTTCCATCTCTGAAAGACTGTAGATGAGTTTCCCCTGGTAACAAATACAGACTGTTCTATTCCAGTATATCCTCAATGTATCCCGGTATGAAGACTAGAAATCCAGCCTGAACTAGTTTTGAGTGCACGTGCAGTAAGGCAAAACGTTGCTTCCAGTAACCTCTTAAGGGGGGACCCTGCATTTACCATTTGTATTAGCTGTTTTTCTGTTTCTGTGATAAAAATCTAACCAAAAGTGACTTCAATATTGAAAGGTTTATTTTTGTCGTACAGTTTCAGAGGGTTAGAGTCCATTAATAGTGGGAAGGCGTGGCCTGATGGCAGGAGCAGGTGTCTGGGTGATCCACTTTTCTTCCACACACAGGAAGCAGGAGGAGACTGGTGAGGAAGTAGAGCAAGATTATGAACCTGCAAACCCTCCTAATGGTACCCCCCCCTACACACACACACACACACGTGTGTGCACACACGCATCAGCTTACACCACCAACTGGATTCCTAGTGCTTAAAAATACGTAAGTCTCCTTGTGGGGAACATTTCTCAAACTACCACATTCAGGTTCCTGGCCCTCAAGGCACATGGGCATCTCATGGTGCAAAATGCATTTAGACCAACTTCAAATTTTCCCATGGTCTTTACACTTTAAAATTCCAGGCTTTAGGGGACTCAAAGCAATCTCCTATGACCCCCAGTAAAATTTTTAAAAAGCAAATTACATACTTACACCATATGCTGGCAAAGAATATACATTCCCATTGCAAAAGGGAAAGAATAGGGGTATAATGTAGAAAAGTTGGACCAAAACAAGACTGAACCCTCATAGGGCAAACACCAAGTCCTTGTGTCTCTGTGTCTGTTATGTGGGGCTTGACTTTCTAAGGGCTTAGATGCCTTGGCTCCTCCACCTTTGCCTCCCGTAATAGACACTGCTCACGTGGGTTGGCTCCACTTCGTGTATGTGTGCAGCTCTTCTTGGCAAGTATCTCTTGGCTCCTGAATCTCTTAGCATCCAGGGGTCCCCACCACAACCCAGGCATCTTTGTAACTTCATACAATGGTCCTGCAAAGACTCTGGCCCTGCTATATATTTCCTGGTCTCGGTGGCTTTCTGAAACCACAGAAAAACAATCTGAGGTCCCCTCAGTCTTGCATTTTTTTTTTTTTTTTTGTCTCCAAAACCACCACCACATACACACCACCTCCAAATTTGGCTGCCAGTTTGGGATGGACCCTCACCTCCTGGGCCACAGTAGTGGCAGTTTTGTGTACCCCTGCCTTCTAAGTGCTGGGATTAAAGTCATGCGCCACCATGCCTGGCCTGATTTTTGTTTATTCATCAAAGATGCACAGTGGAAAACTGAAAGCCTGTTCAGCAACTGGATTTTCACTCAGAAGAATGAAATTAGACTGTTATCTCTGACTTTGTACAGAAAAGAACTCAAGATGGATGAAAGACCTTAATTTAAAACCTGAAATGCTGGGACTGCTGGATAAACACATAAGGGAAGCCAGGCGTGGTGGCACATGCCTTTAATCCCAGCACTCAGGAGGCAGAGACAGACAGATTTTTGTGAATTCGAGGCTAGCCTGGTCTACAAATCAAGTCCAGTGCAGCCAAGGCTACACAGCGAAACCCTGTCTCAAAAACAAACAAACAAATAAATAAAATAAAATAAAAGAGAGAGAAAAAGAGAACATAGGAGAACCTTTATGATACTGAGGTGGGCAAGAACTTTCTAAACAGAGCTTCAATAGCATAGGAACTGGACCCAGGTGTCAACAGATGGGACCACATGAAACTAAAATGTTTTGACACAGCAAGAGAAACTAAACGCAAAGTCAACAGCCTACAGAAGGGAGAAAGTCTTTACCGGTTACACTTTAGACAAGTGGTAATATCCAAAATTTACAAAGAATTGCAGAAATTAAATACCAAGGAAATAAAGCTATCAATCGATGAATAGTTTAATGAACTGAATAAACATTTTTTTAAAAAGAATACAAAGCCAACACATATTTTTAAAACTATCCAGTATCCCTAAGTCATCAGGGCTATGCAAATTAAAACTACCTTGAGATTCCACTTTGCCCCTGTCAGAATGGTCCCTGTCATCAGGAAATCTTATAACAAATGTTGGAAAGGATGTGGGGGAAGAGGAATGTAGTTACTGCTGATAAATAGCCATTATGGAAATCAGTTAAGAGGGTTCCAAAAAATTTAGAATAATACTACTATATGACCCAGTGTTTCACTTCTGGGCATATACCCAAAGACTTCCACACCCTCTCCTACAGATGTTTGCACACCCATTTTTGTTGCTGCTTCATTGACTATAGCTAGGAAATGGGGCAAACCTAGATGTCTATCAGCAGATGAGTGGGTAGTGGAAATCTGGCACATATATAAAGTGGGATATTATTCATTTCTAAGGAAAAATGAAATCACAGACTTTTCAAGAAAATGGATGGACTTGGAATATACAATATTACATGAGGATACACAATCTCAAAAAAAAAGCTGCATGTTCTACGTCATGCATATTCTAGCCATTTGTGTATACAAATATTTATGATATTATGGAGTAACATTTAGGAAGGAGAACAAGAAGGGTGAGACTAAGGGATCCGGATGTAATGCAGGAAAAGGACAGTAAGTCACAGGAGAGGGTAGATAGCTAATTGTCTTCTAGTTTGACCAACCACACAGTCTGCCCTGCTGATCCTCGGATCTCAGGCCTCATGAACTTGCTCCACTTTGTGCCGAACTTTTTAGATGAAGTTTTGCTGCTTCCACAGGGATCACTACAGCTGTCTCCAAGCCCCCTCCATCTTCATTATGTCTCTGTGCATGGGGACCTTAGAGAGGTTTTGGGGGGTTTTGTTTTTTTTGGTTTTTTGTTTGTTTGTTTGTTTACCATTCTGTCTAAATAGAAGCTGCCTCTCACCTCTCAAGGGCCGCCCTATTTCCTTGCTTAGCTTTGTTTAGTCTTCCTATGCTGTGGGAGGGGCTGTGGGACACATTTCTGCTACACATGTGTTCTCACAGTGAATCGCACTCGTATTTTTGACTTCTTCGGCCACTTTATCGCTACCTGCCTTGGAAATGTGCACAAGACTCAGCTCGTCATTGCTGTATACCCAGTACCGAAAGCAGTGCCCTGTGCTTGCTAATGAAAGTAACTCATTTACCTAAAGTATTTATTATTAAAATAATAACAATGTATTGCTTGGCCTGGTGGTGCATACTTTTCCCAGCACCCAAGAGGCCAAGGCAGAAGGATTTCTGTGAGTTTGAGGCCAGCCCAGGCTACATACATATCCCAAATCTTGGAACAAAACAAAAACTCAAGCAACAACAATAATGGAAAATTTTAAAGTTAAGAGTGGAGTAGAAAAGTAAAAGTGTATGTCCCAAAATATTAATAATAGCTAAGCTGGATGGTAAGACTATCATTGATTTTCATTTTTCTTTCTTTTTATACTCTTCATTTTCACCTATACTGGTGTGTATGTATCATAATAATTTAATTTTATGCCTAAATGAATTGCTGCAGTTGCAGTTAATATAATCCCATGAGAGTTATAAATAGTGCAGGTGCTATATTTCAATTCAAATACATTGTCAGGCTCGCGCATACAAGCCGTATATGGTATGAGGACTCCATTGCTGAGCGGCTAAGTCAGACACATCTTTCTTGTGTTCTTTTCATAGATTTAGCTTCTCCCACAAAAGGCATGGACATTAAAAACAAAAACAAACAAACAGAACAGAACATATCTTTAGCCCTTGGCAGACATACTAAAACTTTTGGTTGCCATATTTCATTCCTTGTTTCACTCGCTGCCCAAAAGCACAGAGCAGCTCTTGGATCCTGACAGCAGAGCTGGCGCTGGCACGCCTCATGTATAATACAAGCCATACGTTCCACAGCTATTGCCCAAAGCAGCCAACAGCCACCTCCTCCTGCATCTCCAGCTCTAAATTGGTCTGTTCTCCAACTAAAAGAGCAAAGACGACTTCCTAGGTTAAGGCACTAGGAGGTGATTGTAACTTCCCTTCAGCTCAGGGATTCCCTGCCTCCGCCCGGCCCGTCGCCCGGCGCATGACGTCACCGCGCTGCGCCCTGTCAGGAGCCGCCATTGTTCCACCGGTAACCCTCAGGTGAGGGTCCCTGGCACCATGAGCAAACGTAAGGCTCCGCAGGAGTCGCTCAATGGCGGCATCACCGACATGCTCGTGGGTGAGTCCAGGGCCGCCCTCGGGCTCCTCTCCTCAGCCGGCCTTCGGTTTCTGTCCCCCTGGTCGCAGCTACAGCGCCGGGCGGCGTCGGTCCCACACCCACCCACACCCGCTTCCTGGGACCACAGTTCCCGGTTGTGTACTTGTTTCCTCGAGCCCTTTTGTTGTCTTTTCAGAACTCGCAAACTTTGAGAAGAACGTGAGCCAGGCAATCCACAAGTACAACGCGTACAGGTACGTTGTCAGCTTGCGTTCCAGGGCATCCTAGTTTGATGTCACTTAGCGAGGCAGAGGTGGGTGGGGGACCGTGTGTCCAGTGGATATTTGCAAGGTCCGAAAGACCTTAAAAACAACAACAACAGAAGCTGAGTGACACTTTATTTAACACATACAGAATTTTGGCTGAGCTTTGTAGGGTTAATTCGAGTGAGTTTACAATTCTGATTGAAAGTAGATGTAGTCTAATGCGTGTGCTCCCTCCGCTCATCTTGAATGACTGGCAATACAGTGTGACTCTGAAACGTAAGAGTAGGTGAGATCTGCATTATGAAATAGATGCGGTTCCAAAAGATCACATTTCGTTCTGTTTGGACTATAGCAGATCGTGCCGGCTTCTTGAAAACGCGTTGCCCATCACTACAAACCTCAGCAGGCGTCAGCGCCTTAGCCTATAACACGCCCAAAGCCCCTCAGCTTTTAAAAGTAAAAGCAAACCGTCCTCACTTTCCCAACCTAGCACTTAACCTCCTTACAGTTAGTGTTCTAGAAAAGTCTGTGCTTTGCCTAGATTTCCATGTCGAGAGTCATGCTTTTTTTTTTTTTACTAGTATTATCATATGTTTTTTATTATTTGTTTTATTTTTGAAAGTATCATTACAGCATTTTCCCCTCCAAACTCAGCCATATATATATAACTCTCCTTCGTCTTTTTCAAATTCATGTCCTCCTTTTTCATTAGTTGTTATTACATATTTGTCTATGTATATACATACATATTCCTAAAAACGTAATACAGTCTGCTTCTGTATAATGTTTTCAGGCCTGACCATTTGGTATTGGATAACCAACTGGTGTGCTCTTCCCTGGGAAGGACTATTTCTGTGCTCTCGGCATTCCTTAGCTTACTGTAGGTTTTGTGTAGGGTTGATGCCTTGACCTCTTTGGTGTGTCTTATTTTTGCCCTTGTTCAGCTCATGGTTAGGCAGTCACGTTAGGGTGTAGCTTCTGACATTACTAGGCAACACAGCCTCACAGCAGAGTCCCTGATCCTCTGACTCTCACAGTCTTTCCATTCCCTCTTCCCCAGTGTTCTGTGAGCCTTGGGTTTAGGAGTTGTTTGTAGTCGTATCCTTTAGGATCTGGCTCCATAAACTCTGCATTTCAATTGGCTGTGGTTTTCTGTAATGGTCTTCCTGTCTATTGTAAAGAGCATTTTCCTTGATGAGCAGTGGGGACCACACTCATCTGTGGGTGTAAGGGTGAGCATTTAGAATGTGGTTAGGGGTTGTGCTGTTTAAGGGTGGTGGTGGTTGTAGGTTCTTCTCCAAGACCTATGATGACTTCACTAGCCCTGGTCAGTTGGCTGGTTTTCCAGAACCAGGTATGTTTCCTACTTGGTGAATGAGTCTTAAGCCCATAAAGAAAGCTGTTGGTTACCACTAAGATATGTGTGTCCCTACTGCACCCTTAGGGTTACCATGCCATCCAGGTAGTGGTGATTCACAGGTGTCATAGCTGTGTGGGACTGTTGGTTGCTTCTCTACTCTGGAAGCTTGTCTGGTGCCTTCTGACACCATGAAAGCTAGTCTCAGAGAAGGGGCAATTCAGGTCTGTTTCAGCTCGGAGGCCTCTGGGCCCTGTGTCTGCAATGCATGGTGTCTTCAGCAATAGGGGCTTACCTTCTACTTCTTTGGTGTCTCCTCAGGTGCCACCAAAGACAATAGCAATAGCCTGTATGTTTGGAGGTTCTCTAGGACAGCCCTGGCCAAAAACTCAAAAGAGGGTTTCTCATGCCTGGCCTTGGAGATTTGTTATTTGGCTGGAGGTGTTAGTTGGCTCTTGGAGGGAACATTGTTAGCCTAGATCTTAAACTATGTATGTGTTACACACAGACTTACATTTATTATGGTTTTGAAGGAAGATACCTGTGCTGTTATTTTACCCTCCTGTGTGTATCCGTCTGCATTTCGTCATTAGAACCCCACCTTCTTTTCCCGTTCCTTCCATTAGATCACTTGCACCTTGCTGTTCCTCTGTTGCTCCCCAAAGCCTCTATCCTGTCTATGGCCCCATTTTACTCTCCTGGTTTCTGCAGTTACTTTAAAATATGTACTCACTTCTGATATTTGGAGCTAGGAGCCTCCAGTGAGAAAGGACATGTGATATCTTTCTGACCTTTTATCGTTCCATTTACCTGCAAAGTTGGTGGTTTCATTTTTATTTTTGGTTTTTCTGAGGCAGGGTCCTTCTGTGTACCCCTGGCTGTCCTAAAATTCACTATGTAGACCAGGCTAGCCTCGAACTCACAGAAATCCTTCTGTATCTTCCTCCCAAGGGCTGGGATTAAAGGTGTGGGCCATCACATTTGGCTAATTTTCCTTTATATGTGAATGGCATTCCACATTTTCATTATTCACTTGTTGACTGAAGGACACTTAGGCTGCTTCCATTTCCTGGCTACTGTGAATAGAGCAGCAGTGAACATGGCTGAGCATCCGTCTGTGGGGTATGACGTCAGTCCTTGGGCATATGCCAGGGAGTGGTATAGTTGGGCCATAGGTAGATTTCTTTTTAGCTTTTTAAGAACATTCCAAACTAGCTCCCTGAGTGGCTGCACCAGTTGTGGTCCCACCAACAGTGAACGAAGGTCCCTTCCCCCACCCCATCCACACTTAGTGTTGGTTGTGTTGTTGGTCTTTGCCATTCTGACTGGGATAAGATGGAATCTCAAATTGTTTTGATTTGCATTTCCTTAATTGCTAGGGATGCTGAACATGTTTGAGGTATTTCTTGGCCACTCTATTCTATCAGGCCACCCTATTTCTCTATCAGGCCAGCTGTTTCAGGATGGTAGGGCACATGGTGAGACCAGTGGAGTCCATGAGTGTGGGCCCACTGTTGCACTCCTCTGTCTATGAAGTGAGGTCCTTGGTCAGAAACAGTGCTGTGTGGAGTCTACAGGTGGTGGCTTTGGCAGAAGAATTACATCCTGGAAAGGCAAATGCCTAACCAGCGTAAGATCTACTCCAGGAAGGACAATGTGTGGTCCTTTCCTCAAAGGAAGTGTCCAGTGTAGGCAGCCTGCCACCAAGTCTCTGACAGGTCACAACAGGAAGTGGTGCTGTATCTGGGGCTCAGTGTCCATCTCTGCTGTTGGCAGGTACAGCACTCAAGGAGCAGCTGTAGCCAGGTCAGCTGGTGAGTGGCAGTCCATGCTGTTGAGCTCAGCCTCCATCTTCTTTCCCAGGTGTCTTTGTTACCAGTTTTCCAGTCATGCTCTTCCTGGTTCCCTAAACATCCAGTGGTCGAGGTTTAAAGTTTACCTAGTAGGAAACCAGCTACCTTTCTATAAGTTAGTGTGGGTATTTATCAGTACGTGTATTTCAGTGTAAGAGAAAAATAAGCATTTTCTGGATTTTCAATTTTTTTCCTTTTTAAAATTTTTATTTTATTTTATTTTGATAGAAAAGCAGCATCTGTTATAGCAAAGTACCCCCACAAAATCAAGAGCGGAGCAGAAGCTAAGAAATTGGTAAGTGTAACGACCATGTAGTTGAAGAGTTCACACATGTAAAATTTGATGTGTTTCCATAAAATGAACTCACCTCTCTGAAGCACCTTTGACCCCCACAGACCAATTTCACTGCTCCTCATTTCCTAGAATAATGCTGATACGTTTCAAGCTAAATGCTTTCATCTGGAAGGAAGAACTTATGCGGTCTGTTTCCTCTCTGCCCTTCACCATCCGTGTATGCACTCATTGTTGAACAAGCTCGCCTTGCGACCGTGGCGACAGGGGACGCTGGTAGTGTAGTAGCAGTGGTGGTCCCACAGCTGCCCTCTGATCCCCAAGTGTTGGAATTTGTGTGTCAGTGTTCTCCAAAGAGCTCTTTCCAGCCAGCTGGCCCGGTACACTACAGGAGCGCATTCTCTGTAATCGCTGTGAAGATCTGTATGCCAGGAGTGCCATGGCTTCTAAAGAGACATCTCTTGGTGCTCTGTGATGATGTCTTGGAGAATTTCCTGGGGAGTCTGCCTCTTAATAGGTTGTTTTTTGTCGTCTAAACCTCACTTGAGTGAGCTGAGTTCTCAGATCTAAGGATCATATCTGATTTAGCTTTTATTAAAGAGGCCAAGCTGACATGACCTTTGAATGGTCCAGACTGAGACTGTTACATCTTCCCATTGTTCCTGTTTGTATTTCACAAACATCCTCTAGATGTTAAGCACTAGTGCTTGATTGTCCTTAACTTTCTCATAAGAGCCTCGCAAATATGGGCCATATCTATCCTTATATTTTCATTGTTCAAAGTGATAACATCACCATAAATCTAATACTTGCTCTCATAATTGAGTGAGAAACTTTACATTAGTCATGTGTCACCTCTTCCTTGAATTTGTTACTCAATAAAAGTGCTCTGGTGTGCAGGTTTTAAATCCGTTTCGCTTTAAGCTGTTTTCCGTGTCAGTAGAGCTCTCCTAACACAGTAGCCAACCAAGTTATAAACGCACCAGACTTTAATTCCTGTTCTGTCTTCTGTCTGACATAAATCTAAAGTCGTTCCTATTTTCATTTTCTCCTTTGATCACCCTGACAATCTTTTGTAGATCGTATTGCAAATAACGCACTGATTTTATTGAGTTGTGAAAACCTGATATATTTTATCCTGATCTGAATATAAAAAGAATCTAAGACTTTTATGACTGAACTTAACATAAATGTGCGGTTGGTTTTTGTTTTTATTTTTGATCATTTAGGAAATCTCAGATTTATCTGCTATCTAGCTCCTATGAATGCTTCTCAATAATTCTAGAAATTTGAAATTTCCAAAATGAATTGTGTGCCTTTTATACTGTTGTGTTAGAGACAGAAATAGCCAGGGTCTGAATTGCTTGTGGCCAGTAAGTTGCTGAGTAAAATAAGTGTGTCACTGTTCCTAAACTGTGTACCTTTTTATTACCCAATTTAGAAAATGGAAAGCCTGAGTAATTTCTTGTATCTAATCTTCCTAAATCTTTTGTGCATTTCTACTTGGTAAGCGTTCTTTTCAGAGGTTAAATATGCACTCTAGTTTTTGAGGCATTTATAAATTAGTAAATAAATACAGAACATAAAAAGGTGAATGTAGGGCCAGACATCGTGGCATGCTCCTTTAATCCCAGCACTCAGGCTACATCTTTGTGAATTCAAGACCAGCTTGATCTACATAGTGAGTTTCAGGTCAGCCAGACCTTTGTAGTAAACCCTGTCTTTTGGGAGGGCTGGTGGGGGCAGAAAGAAAGAAACTGGGTCATGTCATATTATTATGCATATTGAAGGTTTAATCAGGCCTGGCCAGATGGTTCAGTAGATAAAGGCACTTGCTGCCAAGCCTGTTGAACCTGAATTCAGTCATTGGAATTACATGGTAAAAGGAGAGAAATGACTAGCAATTTGTCCTCTGGCCTCCACGTGCATGCTCTGGCATGTATGGATGGCTCTGGCTCTCACAAATAAATAAAGAGGACCATTAAACACGAAGCAATAAAGTCAGATTGAGACAAAATCCTATGTAGCACCTGTCAGATTATCAATTATAGTGTGTTATGTAGACAGAGATGCTTACTGCTGAAGGAAGCAGTCATTGGTGCAGTCTTTCCGATGGATCATTTGGCAGCATATGTCTATCCTTCCCCACCTCCCCCCTTTGAGACAAGATCTCATTTTGTAGTCTTAGCTGGCCTGGAACTCACAGAGATCTTCTGACCCAGCATTTCCACTTCAAAGGTTTTGTCCTAAGAAGAGACCAGTGGAGCTAATAAGTGACAGGAATCCGCTAGTTGGGAACTTTGAGCAAGTACGTGCCTAAGTACTCGGGGAAATGCAATAAGAAGACTGGATCATTATTCTTTCATGGATTGCAGCTGAGATACATGCTATCTAGTTTGCCAACCATGAGCCTCTTCTAGCTCTTGAATTCTTGAAATGTAGTTTACTGTAGCTGAAGAGTGTAAAGTCTTAATTACACTTAAACGAGACCTCTTGGGTGTGCCAGCCTGGTCATAGTTCTTGATGTGAAGTGTCCAGTAGCACCAGTACTATATAGCAACCTAGAAGTGCAGACTGCTGGCCTTTCTACTTAGCTCTGAGATAGCAAATCAGAAAATCTAAGGTGGAAGCTGGTATCCTATGTTTTAATAGTGTATTTACTTTTGACTTTTTAAAAATTGTTTATATTTATTTATCTATTTGTTGGTTTTTCGAGACAGGGTTTCTCTGTGTAACCCTGGCTGTCCTGGAATGCTCTCTCTGTAGACCAGGCAGCCTGTCTCTGCCTCCCTAGTTCTGGGATTAAAGGTTTGCACCACCACTGCCTGACACTTTAAATTTTTTTAATTAAAAAAAAAATGTTTATGTTTGGGTTTATGTTCATTATGTGCATGCAGAAGCCTGTGGCGGCCAGAAGAGGGCATAGGATGGCCTGGGACTGAAGTTACTCACTGGTGTGAGCCAGCCTGTAGGTGCTGGGACCTGAGCCTGGTCTTCTGCAGTAGCAATAAGTGCTCTTAGCTGTTGCGCCGTCTCTCCAGCCCTATACATGTGCTTTTTCTTAGCACACTTTAATTTCTTTTACCAATAAATACTGCAGGGCTCTTCATGGCTATATATTAGTTCATTGTATGAATTTGTTTAACAGATATCCTGCTTGTGAATCTTAAGTTGCTTTTCAAATATTTGGCATAATTATAAGCTGCCACAAACTACTCCTGTTCTAAAGAGGGTCTTGGTTAAATAATAAGTAATACAATCAAATGTTAGAGAATGAGAGCACAGGTGATTTTGTATTTAATTTTCAGGGCCACAAGATTAAAAAGCGATCTTAATACTGTGTGTATAACTTTATTTTCATACTTTTCCTTTTTTCTTAGTTAAAAGTCATTTGCATTTATTTATTTGGGGTGTGTGTGTGTGTGTGTGTGTGTGTGTGTGTGTGTGTGTGTGTGTGTGCATATGTATGCAGTGGTGCATATGTGAAGGTAGGAGATATCTTGCAGAAGTCAGTTCTCTCCTTCCACCATGTGGAGTCCAGGGATTGGAACTCAGGTCATCTGGCTTAGCAGCCAGTGCCTGAAGCCACAGAGCTGTCTTGCCAGCCCAGTTTTCTCTTTTCCTTAATAAAAGTAGGGTGTGAATGTGTGGTACAGGGAGCACATTGAGGCCCCTCATGAGCCAAGCAGCCACTTTCCCACTGACCTCCATTTCCACTCCTCAAAAGTTATTTTTAAATCAATAAGAGTGATTTAAATATTTACTAGGTTTTCTCTGTCCACCCTTTAAGCATTTTGTTCTGGGTAGTTTCTTCTGTGGGTTTAGTTTTCTGCACCTTTTGCTTCAAAACTTATCCAATCACCACTTGCCTCTGAGTCCTCAATGTTTATCTCTTGTGATTTGATGTTATTTTATTTATGTGACCTTTTTAATTTTAATTTTCTGTATAGCCAGGAGTAGGAACAAAAATTGCTGAAAAGATTGATGAATTTTTGGCAACTGGAAAATTGCGTAAACTGGAAAAGGTAACATTTCAACTTGATTTCCTTGTTTTCCATTATGACTTAGAGCAGAATAATTGATGTAACTCATTTTAGTGAGACTCAAAAGAAAAATGATGATTTCACTTTATGGTGTTAAGTTAGCATTCTGTTGTGAAGTGTAAGTGTTGCTTCTG
The DNA here is from genome assembly GCF_903995435.1 of Acomys russatus. Lineage (NCBI taxonomy): Eukaryota > Metazoa > Chordata > Mammalia > Rodentia > Muridae > Acomys > Acomys russatus. The sequence continues at coordinate 13,660,264 of NC_067163.1, read as the reverse complement.
TAACACTTAGCTGGTTAGCATCGGGGGAGCATGCCTGTGGCTCCAGCTGTCCTGGGCACCCTGAGGCAAGGAAGGTCTCTGATCTTATGGGTCTGAGGGCAGCCTGGACAGCAGAGTGAGGCTGTCTCAGAGAAGAAAGACCCTCTTCTCACACTTAATTTATGTGTCATTTAAGAGACTGTTAGTGTCTGTGGCAGAATTGCTTCTCATTGTACCTTTCAAAGTGATTATAAATTTTGATGGAAAATATCATTATCATTCAATTATATCTATGCCTGAGCTCTCCTGAGCATATTTTATGACTTTTATTTGCTTTAATGATGTCATTCCTGGTCTTCTATGAATAGACCTTTTAGAGGTGTTAGAAAAATAAAACCTGAAAAGGGAGTGGGCATTAATGTCAGTACTAAAAAGGAACTCCAGGAGGTGACGCATTTGTAGTGAGCTATATCTTATTCTACAGCATATGTATAGAAAACAACCCCAAAAAACCCCTTTATTGAGTAATTTAAGAAATGAGATGTCTTTAGCTACTCTGTTCTCACCCGTTAACTACTCAGGTTACATATGTTTTCTGAAAATGCAAATAATTTTTTGCTTTATCTTTAGAATATTGGTGTATTTCCAATAAGATATTTTCAGTTCACAAAGCATTCCTAAATCACTGTTAGACTTTTCTTTTTCTTAAAGATTCGTCAGGACGACACAAGTTCATCCATCAATTTCCTGACGCGAGTTACTGGCATCGGGTAAGAACCACTTCCTCAGCAGACACAGCTGTCAGTCAGTCTGTCTTCTCATGCCGCCTCCTTTCAAAGCCTGTCCTTCTCCACCGCCCTTCCTGCCTTTGCCCATCCAATTGCTGTGTGTGCAGGGATGTGCGGCTGCTCCTTCAGGCACTCCTAGGTTTCAAAAGCCTGTCCAAGGCAGATGTGGTTCTCTCCTTCCGGAGCCAGTCTCAGTCCCCAGACAAGGGCTTTCTTCCTCCTCCAAACTCCAGCACTCGCTTCTACGCCTTAATTCTTATGGTGGACTATATGTGCTACTCTGAGCATGCTTGTGTTTTCTTGACAGCACCTTGTGAAGTTGGAAAAAGAAATCAGCCATTTTTTAATTTGAGCTTGTAAAATTTTTATCTTAATATTAGTTTTGGGCTATCAACAAAGGGAGCTTCTTGAACTCTGGGCCCATGAAAGGTTAACATTGAAATATTAGGTCTGTGGCACTTTATTCTTCTTTTATCTTTATAGGACAAGACATTCCTTTAGAGATATGATCATTGTCCCATTGAGTGACCTTTAGTAAAGTTTTAAACATAGGAAATTGAAAAACATCAGGACTCCTCAGAGATCCAAGACTACTTTAAAATATCTCTTTGAAGGTAATTTAGAGAGCATTTGGCAATTCAACTGAATTACCTTCTTTTTCAGGAAAGAAAAGTAAAACATACATGGGAGATGAGCAGCTGTTACATAGCTGGAGTTAAAAGCCGTGTCTTCTGCCCCTATTCAGCATTGTTTCTTTGCTGTGTGGCCGCCTATATCAGTGTCTGTGTCTGCCCACGTGTAATAGAATGTTTGCAGAGCCTCCCAGACCATTGTACTTACTGTGTGTGTGCGCATACTCGTGTGTATTCCTTCTGTTCTCATCTCTTACTTTATAACACTGAAAGTTGGCACAGTGTAAGGGGATTGGGAAATGTGGGTGCTGCGCCTATTGCTACTGCCAGCTAAATTGTTTACCATGACACGTCACTCTTTTGTTGAACCCAGTAATTGCAGTGATAATCTATAAACCTAAGGCAGGTTATACGACTGGCTTTTACTCATTTCTAAGAGCTATTCGTTGTGTTTGAGAAGACCCAAACTTACCACCATGGCTCAGAGAGTGCTGTAGTGTGCGGCTCCTATGTACTTCTCAGTGGTATTTCATGTCACCTTTATGTCATTCGTCATATTAATTTCTTCTTGAACAAGCCAAGCTCATGCTTTCCTGTGGGGCTCTCATGAGTTGTTTCTCTACCTGAAATGTTTTTCTTTGGTCTCTCACATAGTTGGCTTTTTGTCATTCATATGTCAGCTTCAACATTTCAAGAGGTCTCAATTTCCTGTTCAGGCTACTCTGTCATGTCAAATTGTATTCATCTACCTGACATTTTTTTTGTTTCTATTCATATCTGTTGTCTTTCTCTACCTACTGGCACATAAATGGGTAAATGCTACGGCTCTTATTTGTCTTGTTTATATAGTGTTTGTAGTAGTGGATGTGGCACATAATAAGCCCTCAATAAATTTCAATTGAATTAATGTCTGTGCATGAGCAGTATGGTAGCTAGCTGCTTAGGTGTCTTCTTTATGTTCAAGCTCAAGCTTGTCCACTAATTGACCGAAGATTCAAAAATTCTTTGGGTAATATAGACGCTAGCAAAGTAACCATGCAGCATTTATAGCAAGTCTTGTTTCACTGCTTAATAACTCTGTGCCTGGCAATGGAAGACTTAGCTGATTATCGCAAAGACTCTGGTTTTCACCTGATCCTGAGATGGTGTGTTTTTGTTGTCGTAGTCCGTCTGCTGCAAGGAAGTTTGTAGACGAAGGAATTAAAACATTAGAAGGTAAGTATCACAGTCACTAAGTCCAAGTTAAAATCTCCAACAAGGTTATCCTGGAAACCTCGCTCTCAATTAGTAAACTCAAACAAAGTGTTCTTCAAGGCTGCGTAGTAGAGAGCAGATGTAGAGTGAGGTTAACCTTCCTGTGTTGGATATTTTTAGGTTAGTGACAAAAAATTAAGACAAGCAGGCAGTCACTCTGTGCTGTGATCTAGAGAATGAGCCATAATAGCCATATTTGTGTTTTGAATCAACATATATATAACAAGCCAAAGAAACAGGATAGATAGCAGATAGATACAAAACATCCTCATGTCCACCTCAGGACACCTAGCCCAAGTCAACTGGGGAAGCCCCGTTAAGACAGCCAGACAGAGTTCCCAACAGAGAGTCCTGAGTAGAACGCAGTGTCCCCTCTGGTGAGTCTTCTAGATAAAAGAACATACTGAGATAACATCAGCAACTTGGGTGCTCACAGTGTGCAGCACAACTGTCCAGAGGAGTTGAGGCTGGCAGTTGGGATTCTTGGGTGAGCTTTTTCTGCATGGATTAGCTTCCCATGGCTGAACCTGTAGCTTCTCTCTCCCACTGCAGGCTTTTATATCATGATTTCTGCCACAGCAGCGCTTTACCTTCTGGCTGATAATTAAGGCAGTATTTTTACACCTGGGCTGTTTTGCTCTTGTCACAGAGTTAAGAGGGTGTTGAAGGGCACTTTGAGATACATATGCTTGGGTCTGAAGTGGAGAGAGGAGAGGGGGAGGGGAAACAGCCCTGTTTGAAAGTTAGCTTCTCAGAAAGTCAAACAGCACGACAGACTTAGCTTAATGACATTCAAGTAGTGATCATTTGAAAAATGTTAGATCTAAATTACTTTTGTTTCTTTAGTATTTTATTTTATTTATTTATTTATTTTTTTAGTTTTTCGAGACAGGGTTTCTCTCTGTTGCTTTGGCTGTCCTGGACTCACTTTGTAGACCAGACTGGCCTCGAACTCACAGTGATCCGCCTGCCTCTGCCTCCCGAGTGCTGGGATTAAAGGCGTGCGCCACCACACTCAGCCATTTCTTTAGTATTTTAGACAGTGACATTTTAGACTAAAAGGTAAATTGTACATGTTGAGAGAATATTTCTGCTAGAGATTTACAAGCTGTTGGAAAAACATTTGCTTTCAAAGGAATGGGGTGAAATTAGGGCCTAAACAAAATAATATTAGTATATTTTCCATAGCATAACATAAGCATCCTAATGTAACTCATCCTGTACTTCAAGAGGACAGGTGGATTCATTGGCATACCCGTGAGGTGTTTACTGTGCCCTCTTAGCATAGAATGAAGTTCTGTGGGTTTGGCTACTCCTAACCAACCCATTTAGGCTAGGTTGACAGGTTTTGGAAACTGATCTAGTCTTGAATGTCACTTCCAAAACATCACTGTAGTGGGTGTGCTTAGTTCTTCGGTTTCTGGCCCGAAGTGTGTGTTTCTGACTCATAGGACTTGGTATAATAATGCATGTAAGGCACTTAGAGTGCTTGCTGAGTGGTAAGCACCTAAAGACTGTAACTGGTACTTGTAGGCACTTGTATGTATGGTAAACTACCTGTATGTCTTGGGGAGGATTTTGTACTTTTATGCTTGTGACATATGCAGTTCTTTGTAGAAAAGGTAGTTGGGTTTAATGCCTTTTTCTAAAATGTTCAAATTAAACACCTCAACTTTATCTTCTATTCAGATCTCAGGAAAAATGAAGATAAATTGAACCATCATCAACGAATTGGTCTAAAGTAAGATAGCCAATTTTGATACTTCAAATGTAAAAAGCTTTCATAGCCTTTTTTTTTCCTTTACTTTTTGAGATTATAATAGCATTACTCCCTTACCCCCTCCCAACCTTCACATATAGCCCTCCTGACTCTCTTTCAGATGCATGGCCTCTGTTTTCACCAGTTGTTACCTATTCATGTGTAGACATTCTTTCATACACCATAATCTTTAGGTGCAGCTAAATACAACTATTGTTTTATTCAGAAATGATAAAATTTGTTGCAAAATCTTACAAAGTTTATGCCTCTGCTCATATATTTTATTATTGCATTCTAGCTTTTTTATTTATTTTGTCTTCACTTTCTTGAAGAATTCCTTTCATTCTCTTGACTTTTATTGCAGAGCTTACTTTTAAAATGTGGAGAACTGAGAATTGAGTATGTCAGATAGAGATAGCTATGGTTCTTTTGGGGGTGTCTGTTATTTGAGATATTATTTCACCTTGAACTTGTACAGCCCAGGCTGATCTCAGACTGAGATTCTCTTAGCTCAGCCCTCCAAGATCTGAGAGTACAGGCATGAGATGCTACACCCAGCTCAGGTAGCTCTGCTGGAACTTACTCAGGGTCTGAGAAGAACATGAGGCATGTAAACTTAACATGAACATAAGAAAGTAGCCCTGGCAGTGGTGGCACACGCCTTTAATCCCAGAACTCAGGAGGCAGAGGCAGGTGGATCTCTGAGTTCAAGGCCAGCCTGGTCTTACAGTGTAAGTTCCAGGACATCCAAGGCTACACAGAGAAACTGTGTCTCGAAAAACAAAACAGACAAAAAAAACCCTTAAATGTGTAAATGAAAGTATAGTGTTTTGGCATCAATAATGACTTTGTGTAGCAGGTGTAGCAGTGTTAGTACACTAGCACTGTATGTGTCTCTGGTGTTATATAATCTTGGTGATTTGGTTCAAATTAAAATTTTTTTTCCTATTGGTACTTTATGATTCTTTGCATTTATGTAGTCCTTGGAGAACCTGAGTGTTAGGGGAGTTCATAAGGCCTGAAGGACATGTGCGCTCAGAACTGTTCTGGGCATGTGTGCTATCATTCTTAGGCAACCGTGAAGCCGCTATTTCAGGCAGAGATCCCATCCTATTGGCCTTCCTGAGATACAGTTTATATGTTATGTGGTTAACTTGTGTAAAATATACAATTGAACAACTCTTAATGTATTTATAGAGTTGTGAAACCAGTACTACAGTCAGTTTTTGAACATTTTTCTTACCCTGAAGGTGCCTGGTATGCTCTCCCCCATTTAACCCACACATGCTTCTTCCCAAGCTTAGGAACCATTAATCTTTCTACCTCTACAACATTTTCTCTTCTGGATGTTTCACACATCTTTCATGACTGGCTTACTCACTCAGCGTCTTGTTATTTTTTAGGCTCATCCATGTTGTAGGATAATATTTAAAATACAAAATTTTTGAAAACTTTTGGTATAATTTTCAACTGCTACATAAAAACAAAAAGTGTACATATTTATGGGCTGACATGCTTTATTACATGCATACATTGTATAACATTTGGTTATAACGTGTTTTATTATATGTATACGTTGTATAATGTTTTAAATCAGGGTAAACATACCCATCTCCTCTACATTTATCATTTTCAGTTGTGAACATTCAAAATTTCTTTTATGTGTGCTATGGTTATTTAGAAAGGAAATAAAACTGCACAGAATCATCATCGTCTCTCTCCCCTGCCCAGGGCAGAAGCACATCAGGTCTTGGCTCCTGTTTTTGTAGGTTTTAGGTGCTCTGACCTGCAAACCTTTAACTTACCAGTAGAGAGCAGTCTACTCTGAAGACATGCAGCAATCATTTTATTTAGTTACTGTAGTCTGGGTTGTTTGTTTGTGGGATATGTGTTTGTTTAGTCTGGGTCTCGTGTACCCTGGACAGACATCAACCTTGTTGTGTAGCCAGAGAAGGATGAGCACCTCCCAAGTGCTGTAGTTACGCCATGTTCCATCCTGCCTGGTTTATGCAGTCCTGGGAATGGAACCCAGGGCTTTGTTGCAAAAAGTCTCCCAACTAAGTTGCATTCTCAGCACCGTTTCTTAGTCCTGTTGTATGGATATAAGGTTTTCTGGAAATGAATTTGGAGTCTGGAGTTTTACAGAGGATGCTGTCAGGACTTGGGTCAGCTAAGGAATGGGTGCCTTCCCCACCACCTGCTACTTTCTGTTTTCTCAGGGAAGTCTAGTCTTGATTTTAGACCATGATCCACTTCTATGCTTAATATAGTAGATAGTTTTTAAAGGTTAAACTTATGCAAAAATCTCTTTCCACTTGCTCTGTCTTTCTAGATATTTTGAGGACTTTGAAAAAAGAATTCCCCGTGAAGAGATGCTGCAGATGCAGGTAGGAGTGTGCACTGTGCGCTTTATTAGTGTAAACACCAGGGGTTTTTAGGGTACTGACCTAATTTTCCTTCTACTAGGATATTGTCCTTAACGAAGTTAAAAAAGTGGATTCTGAATACATTGCTACAGTCTGTGGCAGTTTTAGAAGAGGTAAAATTTGATAACCTTGAGTTATTCATGGCTGGATATTAAAGTTGCCGTGTGTGTGTGTGTGTGTGTGTGTGTGTGTGTGTGTGTGTGTGTCAGACTTGGATTAAAAAGATGTAATTTGTGTCCCTTCATAGAATTACTAAGAACCCATAGTATTAGTGAAGTCTGTCTTTCATGGACGGGAATGTGTAAAACTATTATTTATGCCATATTCTGTTGTTTCTATCATTATACCTAAATAGTTGGGCAGAAATTTGAAATCTTTTAACTCATTTTAGACACGAGTTACAGCTTAGTAGAAAGATATCCTGTCGGAAGTAAGGACCATGTGTGTGTCTTCAATTAGATTCTAGGTTGGCCTAACAAGTAGGTTTACATATAGAATTCTGTATATGTTCCTGTTTATCATAGGTGCTGAGTCCAGTGGAGACATGGATGTTCTGCTGACCCACCCAAACTTCACATCAGAATCGAGCAAACAGGTACCTCAGAGTGTATAATCAGATGCGGTCAGTCTTAAGCGGGAGGGGTTTCAGTTTCTATCTGATAGTTTTCACCATGTGGGCTTTGTCTGTTTATGGTGCTGGGGATTGAACTTGGGGCCTCATGCAGGGGCTCTACCACTAAGCTACAACCCTAACCCTTAAGTTTACTGCAAACTAAACATGAGTAAGTGAGTGAAATAAATGAGTGGATGAGTCATTGGGAGTAGAATCTGCTAATGCTCCCCATACCATAAACTGAGAAAGTATGAAGAACTAATGAAAGATTCTAAATGACAATTAGGCATGGGGGCCAAGATCCATTCTTAAGATGTAAACATCTTAATCCCGGTACTCAGGAGGCAGAGGCAGGTGGATCTCTGTGAGTTCAAGGCCAGCCTGGTCTACAAAGTGAGTCCAGGACAGCCAAGGTTGCAAAGAGAAAACCGGTCTCAAAAAACAAAAGATATGAACATCTGTTTAGTCTCATTTTCCCCCCATGAGGTAATCAGCATCTATAGATAGAAATATGCTACAAACAGTATCACATTGACTTACAGATATCTGTATGTAATAAGACCACAGCTGCCTTGCAAATAAAACCCCAGATTCTTTAGCACGAGTTCTCATAGGAAAGAAGAGTGCTGCATCCTCAGGGAAGACTCACTGACTTTCAGAAAGTTGCACGTGTAGTATTTCATACCTCACATCAGAGTGTAGGTGTTTTTACAGTTTTCATATGTGCAAATATTTCACAGTAACTGGCTTCCAACAGCATTAATTTTGATTTTTTTAAAGGAACCCATACGCATTTAGGATTTATCTTAAACATAGCAAAGACAATGGTTAGAGGGGACAGTGGGTAAAATGTTGTGAGGAGGGCTGTCCTTTGCCTTCTTTGCATGGTCAGGTAACTTGTCCAGTTAGAAGAAAAGGTTTTCGGGAAGCCTACTGCTTTTCCTGTGACACTCCCTGGGGCCCACATGACAAAGGGAGAAAACTTATTCTCTCAAGTTGTTCTCTGGACTTCACATGTATACAGTGGCATGTGTGCATACACTTACACACTGAGTAAATGAATGCAAATAAACTATTGTGAAACTTTACCTGTTAGAAAACAAATAAAGGCCAGCACTCAGGAGGTGGAGGCAGGCAGATCACTGTGAGTTCGAGGCCAGCCTGGTCTACAAAGCAAGTCTAGGACAGCCAAGATAACACAGTTGTCCTGGATAATGCCAAGTAGAGCCAAGAGACCCCAAAAGAATGAAAGATAACCAGCTCTGAAACACTGTTCCCTTATAGACTGCAGCATGCATGCATTGGTGCACACACACACACACACACACATTAAATAAATAAAGTGATTTTGGAGAGTTATGTCTTTAATTATGCATATGTGTCTGTGTAGGAATGAACATATGAACACACGTGCCCTCAGAGACCAGAGGTGTTGGATCCCTTAGAACTGCAGTTACAGGCAGTTGTGAGCCACCTGATATGATGCTAGAAATTGAACTGGGGTCCTCTGGAGGAACAGTAAGTGTTCTTAACCACTGAGCCATCTTTCCAACCCCAAATAATAACTTTTCTTTTTAAAGGAAACAGCATAAAGCTGGGGATGTAGCTCAGCAGATAGAATGTTTGATTGTGCAGCATTCACAAGGCCCTGGGCTGGGTCCCCACCACTGTGCAGAACAGGGCATGACAGAACAGCCACAGGGTATCCTGGTCTGCATCTTTCTAATGAGTCCTCCATAGACCTTCTCAAAGAAAGGAAAGAAGGGAAAAAAGAAACAGGTTAGGGTTTTAGGGGACGTAGCTCAGCGGCAGAGACTAAGGCCCTGGGTTCACTCTCCAACACCAAAACAAGGTTTCTTGTTGTAATAATATTCTTTTTTTATTTCCTGATCATGATTATGCAGCCAAAGTTGTTACATCGTGTTGTGGAACAGTTACAAAAAGTCCATTTCATTACAGATACTCTGTCAAAGGGTGAAACAAAGTTCATGGTAAGTGTTCATTGAATTAACTCATCTGAGACTTGTAGCTTTCTATCACCATCAACAGATGGCTGCAGGGCATGGTGGCACACGACTGTAGTCCCAGCACTCAGAGGCAGCAGCAGGAGGATCTCTGAGTTTGAGGCCAGCTTGGTTTACATAGCAAGCTCCAGGACAGCCAGAGACCCTGCCTCAAAACAACAACAGAAGAAACAGCCTAACTCTGAGAGCTTGGCAGAAGTAATTACCAGGATGTCTGAACTCTTAGAATATTTTAGTGAAGGATTTTTCTTGTAAACACTGTCAGTGATTTGAATCATCAAATAATTAGACAGAATTTGCTCTTTAAAAATATTCATAATGACTGGCACAGAGTAAGTTCTTACCTAAAATAGTAAATGATTTCATATTCTCTGACTCAGGGTTTTATAACGAGTGAGATTAGGAATGCCTACTTGGTTACAGGTGGAAAAAACCCTGTCTTGGAAAAAAGAAGAAAGAAAGAAAAGAAATGCCTGGTTATTGGTTGGCTACAGTGGCGCAGGGAGGAAGGGTTTATCTAGGACGCACTGGGGAAGAACCATGTGCTAGGAGCAGACAGAAGGGATGCAGCTGAAGACTTTCCCAGATCCACTGTGCTGAACCGTCAGAATTCTGTCAACTTTGGATTGAGATGTTAACCCAGCACCCAGGTGGGACATAAGTTCAAGTCCTGCCTGGGCTACATAGTGAATTCCAGGCCTCACACCAAACTCCAGAGTAAGACCTTCTCTCAAAAACCAAAACAAACAGACCAAAAAAACAAGATGTGGCAAATATATTAAAAACAGATAAGGCTCTCTGAGTAAGGAAACAAGAAAGCTAGTGGAAATCTTGGTCCAAAATTTTTGCTTTTTTCCCTTACCTTACCTTTATTCTAGTGACTTCATTTGGTTTCTTTTTCTCCATGCTTCTCTTTTCCATGTCACATGACTGAAAGGACAGCATGTTCGCTGAAGTACAAGCCAATGACTGAGAAAGGCAGAGTACGCCATTACACAGTAGCATGGTGCCTTCAGAGCCTGGGAGAGGGGAGATGGGGACGCACTGTTAGGTGCACATGGGTGGTGGTGACTGCTGCACAGCAGTGTCAAGTGCCCAGTGCTCAGAACCGTGTGCTGTGTATATTTAACCTCACACAAAATCAGGCCACTAAGTTAAGTGTGATGACTTTAATGCACTGTGAAGGTGTATTGCTTTAGTTAGGCACCATATGGAGGAATTAAACACTTGAAGAAAACGGTCTTTTTTCTGCCTGCCTCTGCCTGCCTAGTTCTGGGATTAAAGGGATGTGCCACCACTGTCCAGCTTGAAGGCAAAGATCTTAAATGTGTCAGATTTTTTACTTACTCTGCCCAGAAGTATACACACATATAACACACACACACACACACACACACACACACACACACACACACACACACACGATGGTATTGAAAATAGGGCTTGGGGGCCAGTCACATGGCTGGCAGTTAAAAGCCACTTGCCATGAGAGCCAATAATAGGAGTTTGATTCTTGGAATCCACAGAAAAGTGGAAGGAGCACCAACTCCCATAAGTTCTCCTCTGGCCTCCACACTCCCACAGGTGCACCTGTACCATATTAACAATAAATAAAAGAGTTTAAAATAAATAGAAATAGAGTTTGCACAAAGTCAGGCTGTGGTGGCACACACCTTTAATCCCAATACTCGGGAGGCAGGTCTCCGAGTTCCAGGCTGGTCTACAGAGTACACTGAGGACAGCCAGTGCTACACAAAGATACCCTGTCTTAGAACAAACAAACAAAAGCCTTTAGTTTGACTTTCACCAGAATGAGAGTATATGTAATTTACATTAAGAAATATTTAAAACAGTATCTTCCAGATGTGACAGGACAGATATATGCATGAAATTACAAAACCTCCACAGCTTCAACCCTCACACCACCCCAACCCTGAGAAGGGGAAGTGGACACAGAGTGCCCCCTAGTGGAGGAGCTGTCTGCACGCCATTCCTGCCGGGAAAGGGAAAGCCAGGCTTCGCCAGGGGAATGTCTCTGGAGTAGATCAGCCACACTACAGGGCAGACCCCAACCTCAGGAGTGTGGGCCGACACCAAATGGATCCCATCGTTTTCTTTTGGGGTGTATGCATGCATGTATGTTAAGCACACATTTTGTTTGTTTGTTTGTTTTCTGGTATTTTTGGTCTTCCTGATTTTGTGTGTATGCGTGTGTGTGTGTGTGTGTGTGTGTGTGTGTGTGTGTGTGTCTGTCTGTCTGTCTGTCTGTCTTTATTTTGTTGTTTTTCCATTTTTTGTGAGAAAGAGTGAGGAAGGAGAGAATGAGATTGGGTGAGTAAGGAGGAGGAGAAAGAATATTATCAAAATACATTATATGGGGAAAATTTAGGATAAAAATTGTTGGGGTGTTTGGGTGTTGGTGTTGGTTTTTTTGTTGTTGGTGGTGGTTTTTGTTTTTTGGGTTTGTTTTTTTTTTTTGTGGTGGTGGTGGTGGTGGTGAGTTTTTTGTTTGTTTTTGAGACAGAGTTTCTCTGTATAGCCTTGGCTATCCTAGACTCACTTTGTAGAGCAGGCTGGCCTCAAACTCACAGAGATCTACCTGCCTCTACCTCCCCAGTGCTGGGATTAAAGGCATGCACCTCCATGCCCGGCTTAAAATTTTTTTTTCTTTTAAAAGAAACATTGAGTCCTAAGAACAACCTGTGCTCACTAGGAATTTTTTATGAGTTGCAGACTATTGTAATAGGCCAGGTCATCTCTCTGGTGTTTCTATGGCCTTTGTCTCTTCCTCCATGAACTTCTGTGATAGACCTAGGCACACAGTGTTCAGAGTTAGTAAGGCAGGCGGATCGCTGTGAGTTCGAGGCCAGCCTGGTCTACAAAGTGAGTCCAGGACAGCCAAGGCTACACAGAGAGACCCTGTCTTGAAAAACCAAAAAAAAAACCAAAAACAAAAAAAACAAAAAAACAAGAACATAAAGCGGGGCGTGGTGGCGCACGCCTTTAATCCCAGCACTCGGGAGGCAGAAGCAGGCAGATTGATGTGAGTTTGAGGCCAGCCTGGTCTACAAAGTGAGTCTAAGACAGCCAAGGCTACACAAAGAAACTCTGTCTTGAAAAAAAAAAAGAAAGAAAACAAAACCAAGAACATGTGTAGTACAGTTGGAACAGGCTTTTTAAATGATTGTTAAGGAGAGGGTACAGGGGTACATGAGTCCTTGGGAGGTGATGCATGTGGAGGCTAAAGGTCACTGTTAGGTGCCTTCCTCAGTCTTCCCCAGCTTATTTTCTGAGACAGAGCCTTTTGCTGAGCCTGGAGCTTAGAGATGGTGTGGACTGCTGCAAGATTAGCAAACCATGGGTCCTCCTACCTCCACCTTCCTAGGCTGAGGCTATAGGCAGGCACTTCCCTGCCCACTTGAACATTGGTGAAAAATAAGCATTAAGATTACACTATCTAAACATTCTTTAAAATATCCACATAGGGTGTCTGCCAGCTTCCCAGTAAAAATGATGACGAGGAATATCCACACAGAAGAATTGACATCAGGTATGATTCAAATTGTTGGTTGAATCCTTTTCGCCCCTCTACTTAAGGTTACATACATATACAGAGCCACCTTATTTTAAGGAATGATAAAGTCCTATTAAATACATTAGGCTGAACTGTACAGAATGGTGAATGTCCCCAGAATCAGTTTCTCAAGATTTGCCCCTCACCAGAAAACCAGCCAAAGCTGATGCGGTTTCCCAGGTTGCAATAAGTAGATGCTATTTTTCATTGCACAGCTCTAGCAAAACAAAACTTCCTGGCTGTAGCTGGAGTTTGGAGGTAAAAACCTGGGTTCTGGCAGCCCTGTCAGCCTAGGCTCGGCTGCCCATCCTGATACATCAGATAAAGACAAGTAGTGGAGAAGCTCAGAGACATGAGTTCCACGTGTCCACACTGGGAAGAGCAGACACAAGCTTCCGACATCCCAGGCCTATCTTCTGGCCACCGGCTTGAGCTTGAGTTCTAACTACGGGGGAAGCAGGGACTGAGGGAGGTGGGGAGGTATGCACTGTTAAGCAGGTCTGTAAAGGGTGTGGCCCTAGATCCATCCCTACCTCTGCTCTAGCCCTGCAAACTGGCCAGATGGTTGCTGAGAGATGGCTGTTTCAGTTCCAGAGTGTAGCCTCACAGAGACTGCCCTCGTCAGTGTTTGAGGTTCCTCCATTCTGGAACCCCAGGTTACTCAAGAGGTTAAGGAAAGGTTAGGGACAGTGGTGAAAGTAAAGCCAAAAGCACAAGACAAAGGAGTCTTGCTTTCAGTTAGCTTGTGGGTCCAAACTAGTAGGCAGTGTGTTTAGAAAAGCAGCTTCTAGCAGCTGTAGGCCCCAGCTGAGGTGATAGGGGGCTCATCAAGCTGTCAGCTAAGGTCTGTTTTTCGTGGTTATTACAGGATGTAGACTGACCGCATATTTTGTTTTACTGATTTTTAGAAAACCTATATTTGATAAACTTAAGATATGTGGGGAAAAATATATATTTCTTCCCTAAGGTTGATCCCCAAAGATCAGTACTACTGTGGTGTTCTCTACTTCACGGGGAGTGACATCTTTAATAAGAACATGAGAGCTCACGCCCTAGAAAAGGGCTTCACAATCAATGAGTACACCATCCGCCCTCTGGGGGTCACTGGTGAGTATCTGTGACTGCCTTAGCAGCCATCCTTTCACCTGGAGATGTTTTAGCTGGGTTGTAAGCATGTGCCATCAAGCCTGTAATCCCAGCACTTGGGAGGTCTGGCGGGAGGATAGTCTTCAAGTTTGAGGGCAGCCTAGACTTCAAGAGCCCCACCTCAAAAACAAGGTACTTTAAGATAACAAATTCTAAGACGACTTTTAGTGACCCTGCTGTTTAATTGTAGCATCTTTTATGTTTTTAATCCCACAGGAAACAAAAGACACTTTTAAGGTCTCAATTTAAGGTAATAAGGCAAAAGTTATTTCCAGCTGTTAGAACGGATTCCATCCTAGTGACACGGCTTAGTTGCTCTGCTGCCTGCCCTGTGGATATGAGGCCCTGGCTTCCTACCTGCTTGTGATGCTCAGTTAAAAATCTTACTGATCTAAAGGATTTTGTTGTAATGTGTCTCTGAGACTTGTAAAGAACTTGGGTATCATTTTTGGGTTTGTTTGTTTGTTTGTTTGTTTTTGTAGTATCACTCAAAACTGATGACTGAGACTAGCTCAGCAATAGAACAGATTCTTAGCCTGCAATAAGCCCTGGGTGCCATCCTCACCTCCCTGTCCTCACGGGACACTAGAACAAACAAAATCACAAAGCAATTCCAGGGTAAGATTTTCACCCCACACTTTAGGGTTCAAAGGATAAGGTGAAGTGCAGGCACGGGCACTCACCAGAAAGCCTGGATTTGACTCCTGGGGCTCACATAGTGGAAAGAGAACTGGTTCCTGCAGTCCTCAGTCTTCCATATGTACCCCTGTGACATGCATGTGCCCACATGTATACCTATCCATGTTTATACCACACAAAATTAATAGATGAATATATAAATGATTTCAAAAATCAGGATTTAAAAATCTTGTTTAACTTCTCACAGTCTACTGTGTAGTGTCTACTGGGAGAATGAAGCTTTGCCATTTTGTCCTCAAAGTTACCTGCATAAAACAGGGCTGTAGATTGGAGCACTGCTTTTCAAATGTCAACATTGAGGCAGTTCACTTTGGTCCTTATTAACCCTGTAGACTCTAATTGCTTAGGCACTCAAGCATCTGGAGTTCATTTCATTAATTTCAGTTTGGAGACAAGGTATCGCTCTGTAGCCCAGGCTGGCCTAGCTATGAACCACCACACCTGTCTCAAGAGTCCATAATTGTGGTAAACTTCTAAGTAATGCCATTATTGCTAGTTTAAGAACTACAGTGTAAGTTGATGGTACAATAGAGATCTAGCAAAAAAAGGAAACTGTGAGCTAGGGTGACTTTCCTGGTCACAGTTGGAATACCCAGGCTCCATTTGTAACAGTGGCAACATGTGACAGAAGAGGCATGCAGACTTGTCAGAAAGTGGAGGCAAGCAGGCTGGAATGTCTCTCAAGTGGCTTCTTTACCCTTTGCCCCTGTGCTGGAGCCTGAGCCTGTGTGCAGAGTCAGCCTGCGCCCGCACTGAAAGCGACACTCGGGCCAGGTTAGCTCCCAATGTGCAATAGTAAGTTCAAACCAGTGCTTCAGATACTTTTCTCTCAACTTGCAGGAGTTGCTGGGGAGCCCCTTCCTGTGGACAGTGAGCAGGACATTTTTGATTACATCCAGTGGCGCTACCGGGAGCCCAAGGACAGAAGTGAATGACGTCACCACCACCCCACCCCCGGCACACCCCACTAGGACTCCTAATTTATTTCTTTCTTTGCCTTTGCTATGTAAGGGTTTTTGGTGTTTTTAAGTGATTGCTTCTTCTCCACGCTTACCCTGTACTATAGTCAATAAACCTCTTGCACTATTATTGGATTATTATGTTAGTAGCAAATGTGTTTACGTTGTACTGTGTGCGATGTTGGACATGGGTTTAGTGGAGAAGCACTCTTATTTCTGCCTTAGGTTGCCACCACACTCTTCTCTACTTATCCCGGTTCAGTTTTTGCAAGTAGGCAACCTCTTCCTCAGGCTGCCTCCGGAAGTTGGTTCATTGTTCTCTAAACCCTAGGGGCTGCCAGCCGTGATGGTGCGCACTCTTAATCCCAGCAGAGACAGGCAGATCTCTAAGTCCAAGGCCAGCTGCCTAAGGGAGAGAGAGTGGGGAGGAGGGAGAGAGGAAAAGAAAACCAAGGGGCTTTCATAAATGTAACTTTCTTTGACCGTTTCCCATTTGCAATATGACTGATAACTAGAGGAGCCAGTGTGTGCTTTGTCTGAGGCCGCAGCCCTTCACCTGAAGTGACTCACAGATGCATGGGGACGGGCACATTCATAATTTGTCTGGTAAGAAGTTCAAAAGATCATGTTGAACACAAACATACAATTGGTTTTTTTAAAAGATTTATTTGCACAGATTGAACACCGTATCAGGATTATTTTATTGTAGAATCATGTCAGCCACTCACAGCCTCCGGTTCTGTATTTCAGGTGCTAGAAGATCTGGCTTTATTTTTATGCTGGATGTAGTGCTCGCCTGTAATCCCAAGACTTGCCTAGGGAAGAGGATCATGAGTTCGATGCCAGCCTAGGCTACATAGCTTACTTTGAGACCCTGTCTCAGTACCCTTCCCCCTCCCAAAAAAAGCACCCAGGAGGTAGAAGCTGGCAGTTCAAGGCCAGCTGGGTTAACAGCAAGTTCCAGCCCAGCCAGGGCTGCACAGTGATATCCCATCTCAAAAAACAAAAACAAAAACAAAAACAAAAAACAAACCAAAAAACAAAAACAACAAAATAAAAATAATCATAATAATAAAATTAGTGCCTGGGATTCCGTGTGAATGAGTCCCATGTTTTTGCAACTCATATTCTTTGGCATACTCTTAGCCTTGTGTGTTGTCGGCTACCAGTCACCTGACCTCGACACAGTAGTCCGGGACCACAGTCACATCGCTGGAAGATTTCTGGCGCTTGGGCAGTGTCTTTATGGCCTCTCCTGGAGCAGACTTGTCCCTCTAGTAGAACTGGCTTGCAAATTTTTGTCCAAAAATGGCGAGCACAGCAAAGTCCAGGGCCACAGTCGGATGTTCTCAGACAGCTTTTTCCCTCCTGTCCTGTAACAAGTTAGGCCCAGGCTCTAGTGGGAGCGGATGGGTTAGGGGTGGGAGTGGGGACGGGGCGTGGTACATGTTATGCTAATGGGCTGAGACTGGGGATCTAGGAATGGAGGCTACAACCTAAAAATAGCAAAGCCCACAGGACCCATAGGTCTAACACAATGAGGAAAATTCTAGCCTGACCTAACAGAGTTTATTGACATCTTATTAAAGTCAAGACAGCAAGAAAAGAAGGAATTTCCAGTCCCACAAAGTTTTATTTGTGTCATTTTTAGTAAACATCGAATCCATTACTTATAAAGGGGCCAGCTAATCCAGTAACATAAGCAAGAACAACCATTTTGCCTCTTCACTTTCAAAGATTCTGTTATTCAAAGACTATATAATTTAAGACTCCTTTTTTGTTTAAAAAAATTTAATGACCAAGTGGGGTGGCAAACACAAGCAGAAGCTGTCAGATCTCTGAATTCCAGGTCAGCCTGGTCTACATGTAAGTTCCAGGACAGCCAGAGTTACATAGACCCTATCACAAAATAATAACAACAGTCCTTTTTTAAATTTTGTACAAGGCTGGAGTGAACACATCTACTTTTACCCACTTTGTATTCCAAGCTGTGGAAAGGGAAAGTGCCACTTATTATACCCCCAGCAAAGTCATGTGTTGGGAGGTTTTCTTCCTACACAGTCATTACTAGGGTCTTGCCCTGTCCTGGCCAGTGGAGTCTCTTAAGTTGCTCCAAGAGCTCACAGACAGGGGTGGACAAGGAAGTTAGTTTCAGCCTGTGGGGTTGGAAAGGAGAAGATTGTTCTTTAGGCTAACATGTGCTCTGAAACTGTTCTTACCCTTGTTGCTTTGTGATTTCTTAACAGCGGGCTTCCCCTGAGCTTTGTTTTCCTCTGTTGTCCATTTGGTGGTTCCTTCTGCATAGGCGCCATCTTGGCCATCAGTGTCCTTGTCCATTACTGGCCTTGTGTCTTCCACTGCAGTGCATACATCTGAGGGACAAACAGCAGCCTTAATTAGTGTTACTAACTCTGAGGGACAAGACAGGTGTGCAGTTACGGTGGTGCTAAAGAATTCAGTAACACTTCTGCCTTGTACTTTATAATATTTTATATTTCTGAGATAGACACTGAGTATTTATACACTTACATGTGTCAAAGAAAGTCATTGGTTAATAAAAATCTACGTGAAAATGGAAAACTCCAAGCCATTCCATCTTGAATCTGTCCTTTAAAAACATTCTATCCATGTCACTGGTAAAAGGCAATTATTTTATTTCATCAGAAAGGACAGCTGCACAGATTTACTTCATCCAGATCGAGCACACCCTGGAGCCTGCCTCCCATGGACTGTCCTAGTCTCTGGGAGTCCAGTGATGCCTTCAGATTGCAGCCCCCATGGCTCGAGCCCAAGAGTGCTCACCATTCACACAGACTGTTCCTGGGCAGCACATGGTGTTCCTCTGGCACCTCCTGCGAACCCTGCGGCACATGGCACAGAATGACTTCTCATCGTGCAGCGTGAGGCAGAATCTTCCCACACTGCAGTCCTTGTCTGATGTACACTGTGAACCCTGTGAAAGGAAACTTGTCACAGGCTGGGAACGCCAATGAGACCTAAAAGGTCTTTACCCGAGGCATGGGTAAAGTTAGGGACCTAAACTGTATGTCAGTTGGGATATGTTGCAAGCTGTGGACACCATCTTAAGTTTTCAGCATAACTGGTTTTCTCTGGAAACGATTACACCAAGCTACTTGCAGACCTTGATGCTCTGGAGCTTGTATTTGAATATTTCTTTATTTTTTGTTGCTTTTTGTTTGTTTGTTTTCGAGTCAGGGTTTCTCTGTTTTAGCTCTGGCCATCCTGGAACTCACTCTGTAGACCAGGCTGGCCTCAAACTCACAGATCCACCTGCCTTTGCTGGGATTAAAGGCATGCACCACCACTACCTGGCATCAGTTTATCTTTAATCAGTTATGAACCATGCCCCAGATTTTACTTCAAAACTCATAATTTAACACTCCTTTGCTCTTCGTGAAAAATCAAAGTTTTCCCTGTGTCTTACAGATGACTGACAATCATTAGTCCCAGTGTCACTCTTCCCAGCTGTCCTTTGTTCTGTATACAATGTACACACTACATAGGGTGTAGTGTAATGTGTACAATACATAGATGATATTGGGCCCTAAAACAATTCTGTGAAGTAGCTGGTTACAATGTTTTCTGTCCTAATGTGTTCGGGTCCTAACTCCTACAGACCGCTGTGTGGCCTTGGTCTGGATTCCTGTCCTCTTCGTTGCTAAATAGAAAGCAATGCCTATCTCAAGATGTAAGGGAGAGAGGCGAGCGTAAAAGCCTAGCACATGGGGCCTAGCACATGGTACCACTTTTCACTGTGCACTGATTAGTCGATAAATTTAGAGCCCTGACCAGAAAATCATTTTATCAGGGGTCATGCGCAGCCCAGGTTGGCCTCTGTTCCTTGTTCTGCGTTTTATGCCTCCTGAGTGCTGGGATTACAGTTATGTGCTCTTTTAATAGTTAAGAGTGCTGAGTTTTATGTGCAAGCACGGTCCTACATAAGATCATCTAGAGGTGAGGGTGTCCTGCCTGATACAATGCTGTCTTTGCAGTTGGTCTCTGTTGCTTTGCTCTAGCCGTGCTTACCTTCCCAGAGCCTTGCACATCCATGGGGCTCTTGATGTTGTTGAAATCCAGTACCAGAGCTCCCAGGGGTGAGCAGAACCAGCTGAGTCCAAGCAAAAGCCACCAGTACCATCCTTCAGTCACTCGCTCTCTTGGGGGTTCAGTGCCCTTGAATCTTCCAAGGTTGGGCTGCTTGCTGTAAACTGGAAGCTGGGTGTCCCTAGGTAGGGCCTGCAAGTCGCCTGCAGCAGCCTTTTCTGAAAGAGACAATCTGCCCAAGGAAGCTGTGTTCAGTGAGACAGGCCAGGTCTGACCAGCATGCTTTTCTGAAACTATATATAGCCAGATGTGGCCCTTCTTCTCCCTTCCAGCCCGCTTGTTTCCTTCCTCTTTACCTCACACAGGCTACAACAGATCCCTTCAAATCTTTGATCAATAGTTCAAAACACGGACTCAGTGGAGGGAGAGCAGAGGCAGGGCCACAGCGGCTGCTCCTCCAGGCGGGAATCCCTCTTCATTATCGAATATCAAAGTCAGTTCAAAGGGCTCCCAGGAGAAGAGGATGTTGGTATCAAAGGCAGCTCTGATAATCACCTGCATTTCCGTCCGCAATCCTTTGGGAGGAGGGGCAGACAAAGATGTGCTCTCGCAGCTAATTGGACTCAAAGAAAGAATGACTCACATTAGCCAGTATGTTGAAGGTGTTTAAAAAATAATGATGATGAATTACTGAATCTACTCTGAGTTTAAAGTGGAGAAGGGTTCCTTCTCTTTAGTCCTAACGCCTACGCTCAAAAGTCCTGATAGTTTCTGAATTGGCATCACCTGTTGTTCTGTTCAGCTAAACGTCGCTTGGGAAATCACTCTTACAACGAAAACTGAACTGTCTGAAGTCAGAGTTATTTGATTAAAAAAATAGTAGAGTATAAATACCTGATTTTATTTTCAAATATTTTAATTACTTTTTTTTTTTTCAAGACAGGGTTTCTCTGTGTAGCCTTGGCTGTCCCGGGCTCACTTTGTAGACCAGGCTGTCCTCAAACTCACAGAGATCCATCCACTTGCCTCTGCCTGTGCCTCTCCAAGTGCTGGGATTACAGGTGTGTGCCTGTTTTACTTTTTAACCTGCTATTTAAAAACATAAATTGACACCTGTAGTTCCAGCACTTAGAAAATGGGGCAAAAGGATCAGGAGTTCCAGGTCAGTCTTGCCTATAGGCTCTGTCACACACACACACACACACACACACACACACACACACACACACACACACACACACACACACACACACACACACACACACACACACCACTTCTTAAGATTTAATTTTTTAAATTATGTACCCACATGGGGCTGCGGGGAGGGGGGCGGGAGGGGTCATGTGAGTGCAGTGCCTACGGAGGCCAGAAGATGGCATGCCTAATGTGGGTGCTCTTCATTCCTGAGGCACTTCTCCAGGCCCTAAGTTGAATTTTTGTTTAGTTTAGTTTTTGGGTTTTTTTTTTTTTTTTTTTTTTTTTTTTTTTTTTTTTGAGGTAAGGTTTCTCTGTGTACTTCTGGCTGTCCTGGAACTCTCTCTGTAGACCAGGCTGCCTTTGAACTCCAGAGATCCTCCTGCCTCTTCCTCCCGACTGTGGGATTGTGTGCTGCCACCACTCAGCTTCCTAAATTGAATTTTTTAAACGTCTGCTTTCACTCTCTCTCATAAATATACATTTTATGTTTGAAATGAAGTTTTACTGTGTCACCCAGGCTACCCAAAAACTCCTATCACAAGCATCGTCCTGCCTCCGCCTTTGAGTAGCCACTGCCAAAGCACGGGACTCAGCTGTTAGAGAGATAAAGGGAGCGACTTCAGCCTGTGCTTCCCACTGTCTTGAATACTTTTAGTCCTCTTCACTATTTGTATCCTTTTCAGTGTGGACTCAGCCAAGGACAGTTTAGAATCTAACAAGGCAGGCGGGTGGAGAGATGCCCATAAGAGCATGTGCTGCTCTTACTACAGAGGACGTGGAGTCCATTGCCAGCACCCACCTGGAAGCTCACACAGTCTGTATGTAATTCCGCTAGCAGCGAATCAGCTGACTTCTGCCCTCATCAGGCACCAGGCACACACGTGGTGCACATATACAGATGCAGGCAAAACACTCTCGTGCACATAAAATAAAATCTAATAAGAACCATTTTCTGTTAAATCAGGTGAGCCCTGCGGCTTTATTGAGTTTTCCTGTAGAAGCTAGATGCAACCAGGGACCAGTGTGACACACTGGTGATGAGGACATTCTCAGTTGTGAGTTCCCAGGCAGGGTCTGCTCGTGAACTGCGCCAGGGTAGGGGGCTGTCTTCTTGGCAGTTCAGTGATGCTCCCGGCCACTGGGACTTCCCCCTGCTTCTGGCATCACTTGCTTTGTCTGTGTCCCTAATCTCAGCACGGGGAGGCAGAGGCAAGGTAGATCTTTGTGAGTTCGAGGTCAACCTGGACAGCCAACACTACACAGAGAAAGCCTGTCTCAAAAAGCCTGGCTTCCTGGCTCGGATTTCTGTTCCTCAACAAGCATGGGGAGTAGGGGAATTACAGAATCCATCTTGAAGGTAGAAAATGATGATAGGCAGGGCAGGAGAGGGGGTGGGGGAGGGGGCAGGGTGGTGGGGGGGAACGCAGCTGCTTTATGTGTGGTGTTTCTGCTTTCTGCTCCTACCTGAACTGCAGAGAAGGTCAGGGAACCAAAGGCTTGAGGGTAGGATAGAAAGGAGACCCTGTGCCGTGAACTATCAAGTTTTTGAGACTAACTGTAGGAAATAAACTCTAAAACGGAGGATCTGGTGTCCTGAGAAGGGGCCTAGGCTCCTGTCCTCTTAGTATGACAAGAAAACTCTGGACGCAGGCACGCTGCTGAGTGGCACAGTGTAGACCTTCTAGAGAAAGAGGTATGTGTTCCCTGGACAACTAATATTTGAGCTGATTTTTGTGGGATGTAGGTTAAGAGGCACATGACAATGGGGTGGTGGTGGCGTACTCCTTTAACTTCAGCACCAGGAGGCAGAGACAGGTGGATCTCTGTGAGTTCAAGGCCAGCCTGGTCTACAAAGTGAGTTCCAGGACAGCCAGAGCTACACAGAGGCACCCAGCCTCAAACAAACAAAACAAAACCAAGCAGACAAACACAAAAGCACATGTTAGCAATGGGTGTTGTGGTTTCCGGTTCTGGGGATGTGTGTTCTGCGTTGGGAGGGCGTTAAGAAAGTTGGGATAACAATTTGCTTTGAGGAAAGCTCTCCAAAAAGTCACCGTGGCTGGATGTCTAATATTCACCAAACGTGAGATTAACCACTGTGCTTTCTGTGAACAACACTCTCCACTTTCTGGACAGAGTGGATGAAGTGCTGGACCAACACTGGGAAGAAAAGTGTCTCTGTCCCTGTGGTCCACCTCTTCCTGTGTGTCTCTGTCTGTCTGTCTGTCTGTCTGTCTGTCTCTCTCTCTCTCTCTCTCTCTCACACACACACACACACACACACACACACACACACACACACACACACAAACCCCACTACAGAAGGAATGTAGACTTTAGGGTCAAGCAGACCCAATTTAGTCACCAGCCTGGCTTCCTGGTTCCGATTTCTGTTCCTCAAAACTCCTTTCCTAGCACATAGAAAACTCTCTAGTTGGCTACTTATTTTGTCACCTAGGTGGTGAGCTCTGAGATGACAGGGCAGTCATTAATTCATTAATTGATCTTTGGATCCTCAGACTTGAATACTAAGCACATAATAAAAGCTTTAAAAAAAAAATAAAATAAAATAAAAGGCAGGGTTTTCACATTGACCAGGAAGTAACAGCTTCAACCTCCTTAGTTTTGGCTCTGCAAGTGTGCACCTCCATACTTGACAAAGCCCTGAAACTTTCTATATTACACACAACTGAGTTTCTTTTTGTTTATGGCTCCAGAAAGTTGGACTCTATAATGCCAGGGACAGCATGGCTGCAGGCAGCAGGTAGCAGGCACAGCTGCAGCAACAGGAACTGAGCCATCTATCTTCAGCAACAAGCATGACAGAGAGAGCAAACCGGAAGTACAGGAGGTCTTTCAAAGCTTGCCCCCAGGGCATGTTTCCTCCAGAGAGGCCACACAACCTAAAGCCCCCTGAAACAGTAACACCAGCTGGAAACCAAATATTCAGGTGCCTGAGAGTAAGGGGGACATTCTGATTCAAACTATCGCACCTGCACCCCTAAAGCCCCAAAGCATTTCTTTTTGTTTTTTGAGACAGGGTTTCTCTGTTATCTTGGCTGTCCTGGACTCTCTTTGTAGGGCAGGCTGGCCTTGAGCTCACAGCTATCTGTCTGCCTCTGCCTCCCAAGTGCTGGCATTAAAGGTGTGTGCCACCATGCAAAGCATTTCTTTCTAGTGTGGTTTGAATGTTAAGTGTTTCCCATGGGCTCATGGGTTTGAACACTTGGCCCCTGGTTGGCCATGCTGTTCTGGAAGGTTGTGGAACATTTAGGAGGTGGAGCCTTGCTGGGGGGAGCAAACCAGTGGAGATGGAGCTTTAGGTTTTGGTAGCATGGCCCTACTTCCTGCCCAGTCTTGGCTCCATAATGCGACAAACCGTGTTGTGCTTCTGTCACTGTGCGGTCCCCACCGTGAAGCTCTGCATCGATCCTTACAGCATCAGACAAACCCTCCCTCCCTCCTTCAAGTTGCTTCTTGTCAAATATAATTTGGCCACAGTAGTAAGAAAAGTTGGTTTCCCAGGCCACTGCTTTAGATCACTGTGTTAACCCCAGCAGCTGGCAATAACAACACCTTGCTATGAGCAGTGTAGTTCGGAAGTGAAAAATCTGCCCCCAGCTTCAGGGCTAATTTTACAAAAAAGGTTACCATGTCTAGCTCTGAAAAGCCAGAGCGATTTTAAGAAGACTAGAAATATGAGGGTGTGGTGACTTGGAAAAAGACTTTGGCCTGTCTTCGAATGCACCAACAACTGCCGAGGCCACTTGTCCATTAGTAACCATGGTGATTTTCATCTTGGAGAATGCCTCAATGATTTAAGGATTAGAGATGATGGAAGAGTGGGGAGGTGACAATGAAGGAGAGCGAGAAAACTTGTAAACGGTGTCTGCTCTGTTATAATTTAGGTCTGAAACATCCTCCATAGACTTGTGTGCTGGATCCACAGATGGTGATGGCTGGGGCCTTTAGAGGGGACATTGTCATCAGCTGAGGGCTCTTAGCATGACAGCAGCTACACAAGGAGTTGTTCTAGAGACCTCTATCCAGGCCAAGCCGAGACTCACAAAGAAATGAATCTCAGGGAGAACCAAATAGGAAGCAGATTGCTTTTGTTTTTCTTAAAATGTATTTATTTATTATGTATACAGTGCTCTGCCTGCATGTACACCTGCAGGCCAGAAGAGGGCATCAGATCACATTATAGATGGTTGTGAGCCACCATGTGGTTGCTGGGAATTGAACTCAGGACCTCTGGAAGAGCAGATGGTGCTCTTAACCTCTGAGCCATCTCTCCAGCCCCTGGGTTTATATTTTTATGTGTTGTTGTTGTTTGAGACAGGGTCTCTTTATGTACTCCTGGCTATCCTGGAACTCTCTTTGCACATCAGGCTGGACTTGAATTCACAGAGAACCTCCTGTTTCTGCCTTCCAAGGCCTGGAATTAAAGGAGTATGCCAACATACCTGGGCTTTTCAAAAAAAAAAAAATTAAGTTACAATTATTTATTTACGTGTGTGTGTGTGGTGTGTATGCGTTATATGCATGTGTGGTGTGTGGCGCCACACACCGATACTTGTGTACAGAGGTCAGAGGACAACTTACAGTGGGTGGATTTTCTTCCAAGATGCAGCTCCCAGGGCTGAGCTCAGGTCATCAGACTTAGCAGCAGAGCCCTCTCCTCACTGAGCCCTCTCGGTAGCCCCGAGGTGGAGATTCTTCACCAGGGATGGTTTGAGCTCTCAGGTTACATCTCTAACGGTTTCTGAGGAACAGCCTCCACCTTTGTTTTCTGACATTTGGCCATAGAGGATAATTTTGCAGCAAAGCTAAAAGTTAAAGAATTTTTCTGAGTAAACAAAACTGTAAGGTGCATTTAGAAGGGGCACTTTTTTTTTTTTAAAGGGGAAAGACTTGAATCCTAAAAACTCAAGGTTATTATTTCATTTTAGCCGTAAGTAGGTACAATCTAATTCCTTTTCTTGGCAGTCTAGGAATCTTTAAGAGTGAATCATCTGGCCCTAAGTGAGCACAATTTTTTGTCTTTGGAAAACACATTGTGTGTGTGTGTGTGTGTGTGTGTGTGTGTGTGTGTGATATATATGTCTACTCGTATATATGAGCCTAATATGTATTATATATAATATATTTACACATTTATTTATTTTATATACATAATATACACAGCATTTATTTACTTACTGGGGAGTGCACACATGTGTCACTGAAGTCAAAGGACAACTTGTCAGGAATCAGTTCCCCTCCTCCACCATGGTGGTTCTGGGAGTTGAACTCAGGCTCGGCATGTGCCGTGCCTGCTGAGCCATCTCACCAGCCCATCCTTAGGCTCCTGTCAGTGTCATCTGGTCTCCTGTTTACGTCAGCAGTAAAACTGGATCCGGTTGGAACAGAACTCCGGCCTTTTCTCTCTGTCACTGTAAACCCCTGTCTTTCTATTTTGCCTCAGTGAGACTCTCAGAAGTGTCTCACTTCAGGAAGCTCTTGGAGGGGTATAACCCACCCACCCCACTTGAAGTTTGAGCCACAATGTGACCAGGCAGTGTGCATTTCCAATGCTGGTGTTTTGTCAAAATAACAAGAAAAACTACCTTATACATGTTCAAAGGAGCCTTCCTGTCCTTGGTCAGTCCACTGAAGCTCACATGAGGCCCACAGTAGCCAGATCCTTGCAGAACTCAGCTGAGACCCCTTGAGCAGCAAGCAGCTCCTTAACTTAGCAGTCTTTTGAAGAGTCACTATTGGGGACCCAGTAGCTGCAGAACAAAGCAAGCCTCTCGCGCAGCTGGGCTTCGACGCTGTCATTGTGAGGCCCCAAGGCAAGGATTAGGGTTTAATTGAAAAGATCAAGCTGTTCTTCATATTTTGTAGTAAACACCTGGGTCCAAAGAGCTCTACTGTTAAATACCGTTGAATAAGCTGAGGCGAAATGAAAATTCCCCAAAGAAATTTCCACAGGCTCCTACTGTGGCACTCTGGGTCTGATTACACCCTGGGTGTCTCCTGACCAGGGTGAGAATTGCAAATTTATGCTGAGAGCTGACACCTGTATTTTCCCAACTGAGACCAGGCAGAAGTTCAAACCCAAGGCAGCGCGCAGACTTGGTGATTTATGTTCGTTAGGAATGAAAGGTTTCGTTTTGTTTTGTTTTTACTGTTCCTGTGTCAAAGCCAGTTTTGCTTCCATAAATTTTGCTTCTCTTAGAAGAAAATCAAAGGGACTGAAGTGGGCAAGTCTTTGGCAGAATCTCACAGGAAATGCTCAGTAAAATCGGAGATGAGAGAAAAGGTACGGTTGAGGGGAACAGCCAAGATTGATAGTTCAGTCAAAACAGGCTGCTGGCTGGTGGGAAGGGAAACCTGGCTGGTGAGCGAGCTGAGGAGTTGGTGGGTGAGAGGCAGCCAAGCAGCAAGAAGTGGGGAGGAGGGGTCGGCAGTCCAGGTAGTATAGATGAGGAAGCATGGAACTCCTTAGTTCCCCAGTTAAGTGGTCATAGGGAACCTCGCAGCCTCAGTTCCCCCTGAGCTCAAGGCTTTTCAACACCCGTCTTCTGTGGTCTTGTGGTATGTTTGCCCTTGCTCTGCAGTGGCCACCTCTAGCACTCACTGTTTAGTCCGTGTTCTTGGTAAACAAAGATTTTGGACTTATGAAGGAATGAGGTGCTGATAAGGGCCCTCCTCTTCCAGAAGATAGTGCCAGGCTCTCTACTCTCCACACAGAGGTTCCCAGTAGCACCAGGTTCCCTGGACCTTCCTTTCTATTGCTTTTTGTTCTGAAATAAAAGAAAGTCTTATCATTTCTAGATTTCCCCAGGCCTCACTGGCCCTCCCTGACCATCCACACTCTTCCCTCTCTTGCCCCTCAGGGCCATTCACGGCCTCAGCTGACACACAGTACACAAAACACCTGCAAGGCTGACAACAGATCCCATGAAAAGGTGGGAAAAGAGAAAAATTAAGTTGACCACATCTCAGCCATTATTTTGTGGTTGGTGGAGGGCCAGACTTAAGATAGGGATAGTGTTCGTTTGAGTGGATTGTTACCAGACTCTGACTTTAGTGTCCTGTTGTCAATGTCACTGTATATCCCGGGGGCCAGGGGGGGGGGGGAAGGAAGGGGGGAGAATGGTTATAGTTACATTTCAAGACTAATCCATGGATGATTTTTTTCCTTTCTTCCTTCTCCTCTTCCTCTTTGTCATTGTCATCATCATCATCATTTTAAGGCAGGGCCTCACTATATGGCCTTACATCCAGAATGTCCCTGAGCTTACATGTCTTGTGTCTCTGCCTTCCAAGTACTGGGGTGACAAGCCTGTGCCACGGTGCCCTACTTTGTGCCTGATTGCTTGAGAACCTCTCAATCTTTTGAGCTCCTTGTCTATGAGACATTTCTTGGTGTCCCCTCTGATTTGCTAGGTTTAGGCTTGGGGTTAATCAGGCCACATTTGCCTGCAGTGCCCCCCACCCACCTCCAGCCTCACTGGCAAGACAGGACACTGAGAGGCTGGCTGTGCATCTGTACTCCTTTAACAGGCCTCCCAAGTCCAGGGGCTTCAGTAGAGCAAAGCTAAATGCCTGAGCAGACCCATGCTCGGGTCACCCCATTCTGCATATGCTGTTCCCATTCTCAAAGCTGATTTTGAGGCCCCCCTATACGACCTAGAGCCTGTCTGTAACTCTCTGGCAGCCTCCATGGCTGCCCAGATGCCAGGAAAATGACCTAATTCCTCTGCAAAGGACGTTTGCGGACCTTAGATTACCAGACTCAGAGACAGCAGAGGGCTAGGGCATGTAATGAATTCACCTTAACTAAGCGCACCCATCCTCCCCAGCTCCGCTTGCTCATCTTGGATGCTCTAAAATCCTACCCTTTCTCTTCACTCCTGACACTCTTTCTTAATTAATTATTATACTATAAGTAATTAATATTAATTTATACATATTTATTTTATTAATTATTGCTCTAGTTGTTGTTAATTAATATTAATAGGTAACTAATTAATTTGAGACAAGGTCTTTCTATGTAGCCCTGGCTAGCCTGTAACTCACCATGTAGAGCAGGCTAGCCTCTGAGTCATAGGTCTGCTTGCCTCTGCCTTCTGAGTGCTGCGTTTCAAGTTGTGCTCCCTGACACCCAGTTTATTCCCTAGAATTCGATGGTGTTCCTGTTATGGAGAAAGATACAGTAGTTTAGGGCAAGAGCTAACAAGGAATTATAAAATGAGCATCACAGGCACGAGAGCTATGATTGGAGCAGCCATTGGGCTGTTACTCAGACTGAAAGCAACAGATTTTCAGACTGTGCCTTACCCTAGGGGACTTTTTTTTTTTTTTTTTTTCAGTTCTGCAGCTTTATCTGACATTCAGCAGGTTAGTTCTCACCCACACTGACCGTCTGTAGATTTTTTAATATGGTAACAGGCACGTAAGTTACCAATGTGTAGAGCTTGTATAGTGAATCCTCATCTTCGTTACATTTTCTAGACAAATATATTTGGATGCGATATGGAACATTCCTTATATCCCTGGCCCAGACAGCTTTATTAAGCCTGGCGTCTATGTGCACATCTGGAGTCCCCAGCTCCCTTCATGGCACGATTCCGAACTTCTCTGAGTGCCCGAGGAGCACGATTCTTGAAGCCCACTCCACGGATGCGCTTGTAAATGTTGACGGTGTATTGTCGGGTCACCGCCTCGTTGATGGCGGAACGGCCTTCTTGCCACCCTTCTTTGCGGGAGCCATTCCGCCAGGACCAAGCTGGAGAGCGGGACTTCCTTTTAGAAGCAGCCTTTGTCCCTGCTTTGAGAGAGGAGGATGGCCACAGCTCTTGAGTGGACTCGTGAACTACACTGCCTGCGAAGCACCTGTCAAGTCCATCCAACACAGACCGGCAAATGGCTTATTCCTGCGAGTGGAGCGGGGCCACCAAAATAAATCTATTGGGGTAAACTGAGACAGTAGGAACACATGGGCGTGATAAAACCATTTCAGGGAAATCGGGCCTAAAAACTTACCAGAGGGAGCAAAAATTTCTGAAAAGAAGCTGTCTACAGAGGGCTGGAAAGAAGACTCAGAGGTTAAGAGCACTGTCTTCTCTTCCGAAGGTCCAGAGTTCAATTCCCAGCAACCACATGATGCCTCACAACTATCTATAATGAGATCTGGTGCCTTCTTCTGGCCTGCAGGCACACATGCAGGCAGAACATTGTATATATAATAAACAAATAAATCTAGAAGAAGTAGAAGAAAAGGAGAAGGAAGAGGAAGAAGAGAAAGAAGAAGAAGAAGAAGAAGAAGAAGAAGAAGAAGAAGAAGAAGAAGAAGCTGTCTGCAAAGGCTAATTCAACCTTTTATGACTATGGGGAATTGAGAATGTTACAGGTTTAAGAGACAGATTACAATTTCTCTTGGGCTAGCTTTGGCTCCATAAAGAGCCACATGCCAGATATAACATCTTGATGCACACTGGAGGTACCCCAACCTGCACTGCCCTCCTCTCTGATGTGAAGAATGCACTGATGTATTACTTTCTTTGTTCTGTTACCATAAGAACTCTATTAAACTGCTTTCGTGTTAGAAGATCATACCTGGATGAGACCTAAATCTGTATTTCTGGGCCATGGTCACTCCATTTTTTTTTTCTCAAGAATGAAATATTTCTTATTCCTTTTGAGTTGGGAGCTGTGGGATTGTCAGTTGTTTGTTTGTTTGTTTTGTTTTGTTTTGTTTTGCATTGACACCAGACACACTGGATCAAGGAAAGCTTTAAAAGTCCCTTGCCTGGCCCCCATAAAGTGATGGATGCTCAACATTGCTAAGGCGTGACCTCACACCACCTGGTTTGTATGACAAGCAGTGGGCACCCCACCGTCCCTGGAGTGTCAGCTTAACTTGGCTCCCTGCTGTTGGTTGCAGCCTGCTTGACTGTCTGCTCATTTACCTGTCCTCTCACAGACCCGAGTCTGCCATGTCCTGTCTTCAGCCTCACTTCCGCCTTTCAGGCCACAGCTGGCACTACAGCTTTGTTCTCCAAGCCTGACTCTAGCAGCTCCCTCCACCAGAGGCCTGATTCATGATCTCATCAGAGGAGGTTCCCTCATCATGCACGTCTAAAAGCTCTTGAGCTCTGCGGTAGCCTCTTTAACTTGCATTCATTCTGAAACGCACATATATGGGTATAGATCTGAGGACATATTTACTGAGTGATATGTCAGATAGAAGTTAGCATTAATAATTGAAATTAGACAGCCGGGGATGGTGGCTGACCACACCTAACCTACCCTGACCTACACTAACCCTAACCCTGGCTGTCCTGAACCACAGTTTGTAGACCAGGCTGGCCTTGAACTCAGAGATCCTCCTGCCTCTGCCTCCCAAGTGCTGGGATTACAGGTGAGCATTACCATACCAGCTCTCTCTTCATTGTATCTGTCAGTTGAAGAGGAGGATTTGGATTTCCAGTCACAGGAGCTGGCTGGAATCCCTGTGTCAGACGGAGGTTAGTTTGAAACTGTTAAATAT
Source organism: Acomys russatus (assembly GCF_903995435.1). Classification (NCBI taxonomy): domain Eukaryota; kingdom Metazoa; phylum Chordata; class Mammalia; order Rodentia; family Muridae; genus Acomys; species Acomys russatus. Next base: position 13,628,606 of record NC_067163.1, on the reverse strand, counting down.
CTTTGTTTTGTCTTGTTTTGAGACAGGGTTTTTCTGTGAAGCCTTGGCTGTCCTGTAGTCGCTTTGTAGACCAGGCTGGCCTCGAACTCACAGTGGTCCACCTGCCTCTGCCTTCCAAGTGCTGGGGTTAAAGGCGTGCGCTACGACAGCCCTGTTATATATCTTACAAGACACAAATTTTATAAGATCAGTGTGTAAAGTACAAGCAAGAGTGACATGATGGTGTCAGTTGGTGACCTCGGAAAGGGCAAGAGCCAGGAAAACTGGGCCCCGTGTTGGTTTCAGGACAGTTATCCTTCACAGCATGTTTTTGGGATAGTAGCTCTTAGATTGTTTAAAAAATAAATATGGGTGACTATATTAAGACTGTAGTGAGATACAAAATAAAATAAACCAAAACAACAACAACAACAACAACAAAACATTTTAAAGGGACCTGATTGTAGAATAAATTAGTGTTTAACATAGGCAGCCAAATTAATCTTTGTTTCCCTTTGTTTTACTATCAAGACCAGTAGATGTCCTAGGTGGTCACCTGGAAGTGGAAGCCTTGGCTCCTTTCGCCGCTTTTCCATCTGTGTGAGAGTAGTCAAGACCTCAGTGACCGTGGCTTCCCTTGGAAGTGCTAAGAGCCTTTTTCTTTCTGAGATTTCTATAACCTGCTTAAACTCTACAGCCGCTCCCCTGAGACCTACTTTAGTTCCTAGCGTGACTGTAGCTCCTCTGTTAACACCAGCTCTTAGCATATCAGAAACCATTTTCACTCCAAGTCTCCATTTCGATCATAAGGTGAAATTAAGTTCAAGTTCTCAGCCCCTACGTGCCTGAAACCAGGGAGGTTCAATGCTTGCTGCTTAGAATAAAATAATAGATGATAAATGCATGTTCTGCTTGGATTAAAGACAAAGGTCTATTGAGACTGCAACATCCTGCTACGTTCCTTACTCCCAGAGAGCTGGAAAGCCCCCAAGAGCTCCCCTACCCTAAAATCCCAGTCAATCAGCTTGAGATGCTTTGTGTAGCTACCTGGACATTGTGCTCAGAACAAAATCGATTCTTCTTGTGTTTAACTGGTTAAAATGATGTAATGTTGCTTCCTATGCCTGGTACCTACCTGGTTGCAGTTTTGTTAGCTGGTTATTACTTGGTTACAGTTTTGTTGTTGGTTACCTGCTTATGGGTTTGTTACCTAGTTGTTACTTGGTTACAGTTTTTCTTACAAAAAGTCTGCCTTAGAAGCAGACTAATGCCACAGTTAGGCTTCCAAGTTCTTTCTGTGTCCCTGGTCATGACCCCGGTCTTGGGGTGTGGCGTTCTAATAAACTATCACTCTCTCACTGAGATTGGTGCTGGAGTGGTTTGCGGAGCAATTCTTGTGTTATAACGAGATCCCCCTATCTGTAGAACAGACACTGGCTCTCCATGACCTGTCCCCCACCCCCGATCAAGAGGACAGGTGACTTTCCAGAACGATATGACCTTTTGGGAGCTATTCTATAGCTGTGACAAAACACCATGAGAAAGGCAACTTGTAAATGAGAGCAGTGTTTATTTGGACTTTTGGTTTCAGAGGGTTAGAGTCCATGATGGTGGGACAAAGGTGTGGTTATAGGAACAGCTGAGAGGTCACATGTTGATGGGCAAGCAGGAGGCAGGGAGAGCACAAGAGGAGTGGCGTTAGGCTTTGTCGCTTTGTTTCACACGTCTCACTTCTTTTCATAAGCTTTACTTACACTGTGAACTGAACAGCATCTGGGTTAAGTTCATATAATCAATATGTGACCATTTACTTATTATCTTATAACTATAAGATAATTTCCCCATGTAACCAACATAAGCAACTCCATGTAAATAATGTATGTGCACAGAGTCATATACAAAGATAGATTTAAAAAAGAAAAAGATTGTGTAGCACTGGCTAGATCACATGCAAATAGCTTTAAAAAATACTTAATCCAAAAAGAAAAATCTGTATTTTTTACAGACAGAGGGTTTTTTTTTGAGGGGGGAAGTTGGGTGTTTGGTTGGTTGGTTTTTGGTTTTTCAAGGCAGGGTTTCTCTGTGTAGCCCTGCCTGTCCTGGAGCTAGCTCTGTAGACTGAAGCTCACACAGCTCCATCTGAAGGCATACGCCACCACTGCCCAGCCACAGACATGGTTTTTAATACATAGTAGAAGACCCTTGATCTGGCTGCACTAGGTTTCAAATGTTTTCCTCCTCCTGTATGATATTCCTGGGGAAATCCCAAGTTCTCAGTATTCCTTATTTCAATAGTTTGATAGAGAAAGGGAAGGAACAACTCTCCCCCCCCCCACCTCAAAAATGTTATTTATGGAGCTGGAGAGATGGCTGGAGTAGGTTGCTTGCTCTTCCCTTAGTCCTGAGTTCAATTCCTGGCAACCACATGGTGGCTCACAGCCATCTGTACTGAGATCTGGTGCCCTCTTCTGGAATATAGGTGTATATGGCAGATGGAACACTCATACATTAAAAAGAAAAAAAGAAAAGAAAAGAAAAAGAAAATATTGTTTATTTTCATTTCATATTTGTGGTGTTTGCCTGTGAGTAGGTAGGTCTGTGGACTGGGTGCATGCAGTACCTGCAGAGGCCAGAACAAGGCTTCAGATTTTCTGGAAATAGAGTTATAGATAGTTAGCCACCGTTCGGATGCTGGGGACGGAATCTAGGTCCTCTGCAAGAGCAGTAAGTGCTCTTAATGGGTGAGGCATTAAGCACAGGGGTTAATAGAAAAAGGTGCTCAGAAAGAAAGGAAGACACATCCCAGGGTGCGAGTATGGACATCTCAAAGAACATTGCAGTTTTTGGCTTTGACAATAGGTATACATTCCATTTTGCTAGGTTTTGAGGCTATAATTGTCAAAGGGTTGCAAAGGTACCATATTCTACAAGTGATAAGCAAAATACTAGACCACCAAGATGAAAGATAGACTATCTCCACTATAAAAAAAAAATTAACAGTCTTGCTATGGGGTTACCAGAAAAACATCTGTGAGAGGAAGGAGGCCCTACCCAACAACATCGTCATACACAGCCAGGGCAGGCCTTGAGCCTGGTTCATTGCTGCTTTAACATAAAAGATTTCTATGTAAAAGGAATATTGTCTCTCTGTTGTTAACCTTCATAATGGACGTTGGCAGCTGTGGTGGACCTCTTGTTTCTCAGCTGGAGAGAGGCTTCATGTGGATGAGGGGTGCCTTTCCCAACCCGTGTTCCATAACTTTTTTCTTCCTAATGGTCAGTCTGGTCTGATCCCAAATATGTAGGGTAAGAGGTTAAGTGACAGACATTATGGAGTTAATACCAATACACACCCTATAGCCAATTTAGAGCAGCTAAGAGGTCTGAGGTGGCAGCATTAGGCTAGCTGTACCCAGAGTTGGTTCTTGAATTTCCTGTCTCTTCTGGGAGTGATGGCCTACATTTCAAAAATCTGTTCAGATTTGGTGTTGGTGTTGGTGGTGTGTGTGTGTGTGTGTGTGTGTGTGTGTGTGTGTGTGTGTGTGTATGTGCGTGCGTGCACATAATATCTGCATAGGAACACACATGTCACCACCTCCATTGCAAGTGAAGTCATGCTTGGCAAATAGGCAGCACCAACAGTGCTTTAAGTAAATCACTAAGTCAATCAACAAGCAAATCAGTATCTAATCCTTGACATTTTCTACCATATTTTGCTTCAAAAGGCTTCAAGGATGCTCTGGAGGAAAGAGCTCCTTCCCCTCCCTGTGTCCCCAATACTTTCCCTGTCTTCTGCCCTGTCCCTATTCTCTACTCTGAGACTGTGACCCCGCAATTTAAAGAGTTGATGAAAGCTCACGGTTTGCCATCAATGACTTCTTCAGGCTTAGTAGAGGCCCAGCTCTTTGACTGTGCAGGCATTGAAAGTCTCAGTCTGCCTGGTTTTAGCTAGACACAGGCATGCATGAGAACACTGGTTTATCATTTGATGGGGATTTGGCAAAATAAAAAAATAAAATAAAAAGATGTCATCGCTTGGGACATCAAACCACAGAGAGAATGTGTCTTACAGCAGGGTGCTATATACCCAGTGTTAAAATTAGTGCAAACATGGACTGGAGAGATGGCTCAGAGGTTAAGAGCACTGTCTGCTCTTCCAGAGATTCTGAGTTCAGTTCCCAGCAACCACATGGTGGCTCACACCATCTATAATGTGATCTGATGCCCTCTCCTGGCGTGTAGGTGTACATGCAGGCAGAGCACTATACATAATAAATAAATAACTCTTTTTTAAAAATTAGTGCAAACATGAAGGGCCTCTCCCCACCACCAGGTGCTTGAGAGCCATGGTGCTACTAAACTATGGACACTTAAGGCAGAATATGATGGAAACCTGAGTGTGCAAATATCGGAAGGCCAGGAACACGCTGAGTTGTCGGTGTGTAAACACATGTCACTATGCTTTTAAAATGGCACATTATGGTGCTGTTGGCAATAGACCAAGGGTCTCAGGACTTGTGAGATAACTGTCCTCATCATTTTAGCTTTTGAGTGTAGGACTAGAGCCCATATCGTGTAAGAGCCTGCTGATAGATACATACTGGCACCGTGGCAAAGCACAGTCAACAGTTGGAATGGATTAAAAGGAAAATAGTGCGAGGCTGCAATCACCGAGTACATTTTATATCAACAATGCCTGCCTGAAGGAAACAATGAAACACAGGATCAGATAATATTTATTCATTCATTTATTTATTTATTTATTCATTCATTCATTCATTTATTTATTTATTTATTGTCTTTCGAGACAGGACTTCGCTGTGTAGCCTTGGCTCTCCTGGACTCATTTTGTAGACCAGGATGGCCTCAAACACACAGCAATCCACCTGTCTCTGCCTCACCAAGTGCTGGGATTACAGGCTTGTGCCCCCACGCCCGGCAGACATCATATAATTTGTATTTGTTTGAGAACTTTTTAAGTTTTTCATTTCCTCTTCTTTTTCTTTTCTTTTCCTTACCAGTCACAGGTTTAAACAACTTTATCTTCAAGATGTTTTTCCAGATTGAAAAGGGATAGGCTTTATTTTTAATATAGAGCTTCCTGAGTTCTAGTCTGGGTGGGGTAAGCCTTTATCCACCCCGAGGATGTGTCAGCATACATCAGAAGATGTTTATATCCTTAACCAGAAAGAGGCTGTGTAAAATCTAATTACCAACCGTTTCCTTGCAATGTGGCTGCCCTGAGTAGTGAGTTAGTGAAAGGCAGTGGGGTGGGATACCAGCCCCTGCTCCTAGGCTTCTGCCCAGGATGTGCTAATCCAAGCCTACCCAAGACTTCAGCCAAAGACAGCTATCCGTGGCTGAAGTCTCCTTAGGGAGGGGTCTCATTTGACCAGGCGTTTACTTCTGAGAAATCTTCATTTCAAGGACCGAAAACAATGAGGCTCAGGGAGGTCAAGTAATTTACCCACGATCAAACAGCTAGTGAATTAAGATCTGAACATTACTTTTCTGGCTTCAGTGTTTATTCTTTCCTATACACGACACTGTACACCTAGCTCAGTATACCCCCAATCTTCCTGAGCTGCCTGACGACCACAGGGACCACTGTTTCCGTTAACTCCAACTGGAGCAGTATGTCACCTTGTCCCCTACACTGTCCTCCGTGTAAACGGTGGTGCTTCCTTCTGGAGTAATTAAGATGCAATAGCTTGTAGGTGGTGTCAGTCATGATGTAGTGTAACCTACACGGGATATGTTGAAAACTGGTTTTGCCATAAAAATACCCTGCAGGGCTGTATAGATGGTTCAGCAGTTAAGAGCACGCACTGCTCCTCGAGAGGACTTGTTTGATCCCCCAGAACACAGGTGGCTCACAACTGCCTGTAACTCCAGCTGCAGTGGGATCCTACCCCAGCTTTTCTGGGCACATGCACATACACACAGACATATACATGCACACATACATACAAACATGTACATGTACACACACACAGACATATACATGTACACACACATACAAACTTGCCTGTACACACACATTCACACACACATACTTGCCTGCACACACACACACTCACTCACTCACAAATACGTGTACACATGCCATAATTAAAATAATAAAAATAAATCCTAGAAAATACCTGGCAAGCAATGGATGCCCCTCTGGGCACTCAGAATTGACCCTGACTCTGGTAGGAATTCCCCAAATGCAGTGTCCGACCTGACTCATGATGTGTTCACAACAGGATAGGGTCCTGAGTAAGGCTTTGGGGAGCAGAGGGCAGGGTGCTTGTCCTGTAGCAAAGCTATGGGCTGGGAGCAACCTGCAGGTTTAGCTCAACTTTTCCTCTGTTTGCTTTGATCAGCAGTGAAGGCTCAGGGCCCATCTGACGCAAAAATATTTCCTAATTTCTGGGGGGAAATGACTCACGGAACAACTCTCTCCTGCTCGTGAATCCAGGTACTTCCCCATTTTATGAAACCAGTTTTTCCTAGTTATTAAAAACATGTATTTCCAAGTTTTGGAAATTTTGCAAAATAAAGCAATTTGGTAAAAATTTTCCATTTTTCCCTATGCAGGTACACAAACAAGCAACTTGTTGATTCATTTTATTTGCATACTTACTTGATCTACCATCAGTCCCCAAGTAACTATTCCTTATGTTTCTAAGGCTATATGTACTCTTGTGTTTACTGTCTATGTGATCAGAGGTATACAGTGATATTTACATTTCCTGCATCTTTTTTGTTTTAGTTTTTCAAGACAGGGTTTCTCTTGTGTAGCCCTGGCCGTCCTGTAACTTGCTCTGTAGACCAGACTGGCCTCGAACTCACATAGATCCTCCTGCCTCTGCCTCCTGAGTGCTGGGATTAAAGGCGTGCGCCACCACCTGCCTCTTCTTACAATAAAATCATGGGATTACATTGTGTGCATTCTTCTGTTTTATTTTCTCTAATCAGCTTTTCTCCAAAAACATCAGGTATTACCAAAACACACAGACAAACCATGACCCCAAGCAGGCTATATTTTACTTAATGACTCTTGTAAATGTTGCCCATTTGGTTTAATGTGACCTCGGGTGACCTTGAACTCGTGTTTTCAAGGATGATCTTGAACTTCTGATCCTGTTGCTGAGTGCTGGGATTACAGTCATGTAGCACCACCTGGGGATCAAATACAGGGCTTTTTTTTTTTTTTTTTTTTTTTATGGTAGACAAGCACACACCAACTGGATTACATTTTTAGCTCTGTTTTAAAATTATTTTTCTACCTTAAGTCATTCCAGATAAATCTTCCCCACATTTATGATGACTTTTTTTTCTTTTTAAAATTTATATGTATGGGTGCCTGCATTTATCTCTGTGTACTACATGCCTTCAGTGCCTGTGGAGACAGAAGAGTGCACTGGGGCTCCTGGAACTGAGACACCATGTGGGTCCTGGGAATTGAACCTGGGTCCTCTGAAAGAGCAGCCAATGCTTGTACCCACTGAGCCATTTCTTCAATCTCCATGACCATTTCTTGAGACAAGTCTTTTGGTATTGAGTTTTGGGTTAAGAAGGCCAATCTTTGGCTACACTATGCCTGCTCTCTGGAAGCCAGACCCTTCGTACCCACCTACAGACCACCTGGGAAACCTCCCATGCCCACCAGGCTTAGTTAGATACTGTCACCACTATGTCCCTGTGTTCTATGGCCACCTTGTAGAAGGCAACAGGCCTATGCTTGTGCCTCGTTCCCTTCAATGATGTCATTGGCTGCTCGGTAAGTACAGTATCCTCAGTTCTCATCAGAATATCAGAGCCTCACAGGCCAGCGGATCCTATTATTTAAGGAAGCAGAATTAAGCCTGGGCTGATGGCAAACACCTGCTATCCCAGCACTTGGAGCGCTAAGGCAGGAAGATTGCAAGTTTAAGGTATGTGGTACCCAGGGCTACATAGTGAGTGTCAGGCTGGCCTGGGTTTGCACAGAGGATTCTGTCTCAAGAAGAAAATAAAAATAAAAAAGCTAGACAGATAGAAAAAGGACGAAGTACTACTGTTAGCTTCAGCTTTCGGTCAAAGAGCTACCCACAGATTCACAGAAGCGCTGCCACTCTCAGCTGCTTTTGAAGTTCTAGAATCTAGGTGAAACTATACCAACTATACCAACTTTCTGAGATTTTTCTCTTGAAAAAGAGAAACAAAAAGGCAGACTAGTGGGCTGTCTTAACATGAGCAGGCAGCCTGTGCCCTGTGCCCTGAGACCATTTTCATGCGCCTCTTGATCCATGCAGCTGTTATTAGAGTGCTTCCTCATGTGTCAACCCTGACTGGCCAGACACTGTACACACTCAAAAAACCTCTCTCAAAGGAAGGAGCGTAAAGTCCCTTTATTTATTTATTTATTTTAAGATTTATTTTATGAATATGAGTACAGGGCATCAGATCTCATTGTAGATGGCTGTGAGCCACCATGTGGTTGCTGGGAATTGAACTCAGGACCTCTGGAAGAACAGACAGTGCTCTTAAACGCTGAGCCATCTCTCCAGTCCCATAAAGTCCCTTTATTAGTTACTTTTCTGTTGCTGTGACAAAGCACCATTACTAAGCCAGGCATAGTGGTGCATGTGTTTAATCCCCGCACAGGCAGGTGGATATCTGCTAAGTTCAAGGCTGCCTTGGCCTATATAGCAAGTTCCATGCTAACCAGGGCTCAATATTAAAAAAACAAAACAAAACAAAACAAAACAAAAAAACAGAACAAACTCCTCAAAAAAGAAGCAAACACCTAAAACAAACCAAACAAACAGAAACCCCACCATGACCAAAGGTAACTTAGGAGAAATCTACTTTGGCGGATGGTCCCGGAGGGATGAATTCCTGCCAGCAGACAGAGTGGAGGCTTGGCAGCAGCCACAGTCATGGTGAGCCGAGCATGACGCTGAGGCTCCACATCCTCAACCACCAGTATGAAGCAGAGAGAGCAAACTGGAAGTAGGTGAGGGTTTTTAATGACAAAGCCAGCGGTGTACATCCTCCAGCAAGGCTATACCGCCTAACCCTCCCCGAACAGTGCCCCAGCTGGGGACCAGGACTATTGCCGCATTTCTTATTCAAGCCACCAGCTCCGTTCCTGTTCAAAACCGCTACAGTTTTGTTAGTTTTATCAGACTAGCGTGCCATGTTTTTTACTTTTCCCAGGAGTTTAGATCGTGGTGTGCTGAGGAGGGAGGAAGAGCTGCAGCTCTGAGATGGTGAAGGTCAGAGCTTGATATCGGCAAGAAGTGTTGACCTTGATCCATGACGTTGGCAGGACCACAAGGACAGGGAGCAAGAGAATGCTGGTCTGCAGAGGCTCTGCTGTACAGCGCTTCTGCACTCCTGCTTCGGGGGTTGGGAGGGAACCGCTGGGCATGGGACTGTGGTGCTATTAGGGCCTTTCAAAACAAAGCCTATTGGAGGCAGAGGACAAAGAACGAATGTTGTCACAGTGCCTGTCACACTTGAAAAAAGATCAGGAGGGAGCCAAAGCACAGAACAAACACACAGAAACAATTATGGGCTCTATTCATGTCTCTTAATCCCCTACTATACCTTACATTTTTCGAGAAATTTATTTAATATATATGGGTATTTTATCTGTACACATGTCTGTGCATCACGTGTGTGCCTGATGCCTGCAGAGGCCAGAAAACAGTGTCAAGTCCCCTGGAACTGGAGTTATAGATCACTGTAAGCAGCAATGTGGAAGCTGGGAATTGAATCCAAGTCGTCTGGAAGAACAGCCACTGATAACCACTCTCTACCCTTGCATATTAACTTTTATTTGTTATGAGCAAATTTTTCCAATTGACAAGTGCTTTGAATACATTATTTAATGCCCATTAGTGTCCTCCGAGGTAGATATTATTGAGTTCTATCTCACATATATGGAAAGCAAGCCCTAAGAGGTTGTCTCAGACTACAGAATTGGCAGAGCTGAGAAACAGAGCCAGTCTCTTTTCATTCCAAAGCTCATTTTATCTAGGTTATTGATTATTCTGCTTTGCTTATGACATTTATCATAATCTGCTTCATTAAGCAAATATATCTCCAAGTTGTCAAGTTGTGTAAGGCCCTCAGGGGCATTCTTACTTCTAACTTGAAATGTCTCATAAACAGCAGGCAAATAATGATATGTTCCTTACTGTGTGCTGATCATCACAACTTTGTATATTTTTTTCCTCCTGTGGTGGTTTGAATAAGAATGAACTCCATAAACTGGGAGGTGGTGGCACACGCCTTTAATCCCAGCACTCGGGAGGCAGAGGTAGGTGGATCACTGTGAGTTCAAGGCCAGACTCTACAAAGTGAGTCTAGAAGCCCTGTCTCAAAAAACCAAAAAAAAAAAAAAAAGAACTCCACAGATACAGGCTCATGTACTTGACTGCTTGGTCAGGGAGTGGCATTGTTTAAAAGGATTAGAAGGATTGGGAGGTGTGGCTTTAGTGGAGTAGGTGTGGCCTTGTTGCAGGAAGTATGTCATTAGAGGTAGGCTTTGAGGTTTCAAAAGTCCAAGCTGTGTGCCCGTGGATCAGATGCAGCTCTCAGCGACTTCTCCAGCACCATGCCCACCATGCCCACTGCCATGCTGTCTGCCGTAATGATAATGGACTAAGTCTGAAACTGTAAGCAAGCCCCTAGTTAAACGTTTCTTTTATAAGAATTGCCTTGGTCATGGTGTCTCTTCACAGCAGCACTACAGTAACTAAGACACCTCCCTAACTTTTTACTGAAATGTCAAGAACTTACTGAAACATTTCAAGAATAGTTAATTAACACATACATTATCTTTCACTTAGATTCACCTTTCTTGTATTAGTCTTCTCTCTCTCTCTCTCCCTCTTTCTCTCTTCCCCCGTCTCCCCCCTCCCTCCCCTATCTCTCTCTCTCCATCCCTTCCTCCCTCCACCTCCCCCCTTTCTCTTTCTCTCTACCATTTAAGAGTTAGTGGCAGGCTGTCTCATCTGCTTGCAGATGTCTGTCCCCTACCCTACCTCCAATCCCTGGGGACTCAGCTGAATTTAGATGCTGACCCAGCTTTCCTCCTCCTTATGGATCCTCTCAGCCCTCCCTTCTAGCCCATGCCATTCCTTTGAGTCAAACCCTGGTACCTAGAAACACTCTCTACCTGAGACCCCGAGTGTCCACACTGGGCTGGGACTCAGGTAGGTGATTTTCTCAAAGAATCAATGGGACAAAGAATTGGTTCTTTGAGAAAGTAAATGGGATTGATAAAACTTAGCCAAATCAATTAAAAGATGGATAGAGAAGATCCAAATTAATAAAATTAGAGACAAAAAAGGATATCACAACTATCACTGAGGAAATCCAGAGGATCCTAAAGACACATACTTTAAAAAACCCATAGCCCACCAAACCTCAGAGAAGTCCTGTCTTAATATATAATATTAATATTAATAAATTTATTATATAAAATTAATATATAAAGCTCTACCAAAGTATAATCAAGACCAGGTAAGCAATTTGCACAGATCCTTAGCACCCAGTGAAATAGAAGCTGTAATTAAGTCTTCTGACAAAGAAAAGCCCAGGACCAGATGGAATCAGTGACTAACTTGACCAGACCTTCAAAGAACAATTCATGCCGATAATCCTAAAATCATCCCACAAAATAGAAATTCTTAATTATTTTTATGAGGCCACAATTTTTCTCATACCTAAGCAAAGAAAGAATATAAAAGACCAATGTCCCCTAATGGATTTAGAAGCAAAAATTCTGAATAATAAAAGAACTTCTGGAAGTATCACAACCCCCAATTTGAAGTTGTATTACCAAGCTACAGTAATAAAAACAGCATGGCAGTGGCATAGACAGATTGATCAGTGGACACAGACATTAAATCTACACACCATGGACACATGGTTTCTGTTAAAGAAGCCCAAACTACACAATGGTAAAAAGCACTGTCTTCAACATATGGTGCTGGTTAAAGTAGATGGCTCCATATAGAGAAATGCATATATGTCCATATTTATCACCCTGCAAAAAAACTCCACACCAAATGCATCAAGGACTTCAACATTAGGCCAAATACACTGAATCTGAAAGAAGAGAAAGTAGGGATGATCTTGAACTCACTGGCACAGGAGACATCTTTCTGAACAGAGCGTCAATAGCACAGACACTAAGAACAATAATTAATAAGCGAGACCTTACATAACTGAAACACTTCTCTATGGTAAAGGACACCATACTGTCTTAGTCAGTGTCCTATTGCTGTGAAGAGATGCTATGACCACCACAACGCTTTATAGTATCACAACCATTTGGGAAACAGTTGATTGGGCTTGGCTTACAGGTTCAGAGGTTAAGTCCATTAGTGTCATGGTGGTAAGCACACAGGCAAACACGGTGCTGGAGAAGGAGCCAAGAGTTCTATATCTGGGTTGGCAGACAGCAGGAAGAGAGAGATGTGCTGGGTCTGGCTTGAGCATTATGAAACCCCAAAACCCACTCTCAGTGACACGCTTTCTCCAGGAAGGCCATGTTTATTCCAAGGCCATACGTCCTAATCCTTCTAAATAGTGCCACTTCCTATGTGCCTATGGCACTTTGATTCAAAGCATTAGGGTGTCATTGAGACAAAGAAGCAGCCTACAGAATGGGAAGAGACTTTTACCAATTGCTCATTCTATAGAGGGCCAATATCCAAAGTATATAAAGAACTAAAACAAACAAACAAAAAACAAACCTGGACATCAAGAAACAATACAATTTTTACCAGGCAAAAAGAGTTCTTAAAAGATGAAACACAAGTAGATGAGAAACACTTTTAAAATGTTCAGCATCCTTAGTCATCAGGGAAATGCAAACCAAAACTACTTTGAGACTTCATCTTATACTAGTCAGAATCATGAAGATCAATAAAACAAATGGCAGCTCATGCTGGTGCGGGTCCAGGGGAAGGGGACCACTCCCCCATGGCTGCTGGGAGTGCAACCTTGCAGTGTGCAACAAGGCAGTGTGGTGGTTCCTCTGGAAGCTGGGAGTAGATCTACTTCAAGATCCAGCTACGCCATGCTTAGGCATATACCCAACTGGCTCCACACCTGTTATAGAGACATTTACTCATCCATGTTCATTCCAGAAATTGGAAATGGCCTAGATTTCCATGGATAATGAAAATGTGTAAATTATGCAATGGAAAATTATTCAGTTATTTTTAAAAAAAACCTGAAAATTTGAAACTTTCAGGGAAATGGATAGAGCTAGGAAAAAAAATCATGCTGAGTGGGGTAACCCAGACCCCCAAAAGACAAATATTGTATGTATTCTTTTATATGTGGGTGCTAGCTTTTAAGCCTTCAAGAGGCATGCTACTATCCGTATAACCACATAGATTAAGTATAGGATGAAGAACTAGTGGGGAGGAGAGGATCTCCCAGGGAAGGGGAAATAGAAAATATAGTTAGAGACAGAAATAAGAGATTACATAGAGAAGGGGAGAGGGGTAAGGGAGAGACAACTCACACTAAGGGCCACTTGAGGGTCGTATGGGAGCCTACTGCAGTACAAACTTCTTAAAATATATACATATATGAAAAAATCTAAATGGATCACCAAAAAACATAGGAGACAAAGACCAACTAGACACCGCTCACCTTCAAGTGAAACCTCTAGTGCCAGGAATAGCTTATATCTAATTATATTGTTTCCCAATGGGACCCCATGGGAAATCCCCAAACGACTCAGGCAATTTTCAAGGCGATTGGTTGCTCTCTACAAACAGATGGTAAGTTCCTATTGATGAAGCCAACACTTACGTATCTCATTGAACAAGAAGTTGAGATGGTGCTTAACTACAGCTTTCATCTCCACTAATTTTCCCGGTACTGGAAAGGATTCTGCATGCTACCAGAGGAGAAAAATAACCACCAACCCTGTTACAAACCCTGTGATCTACAATGGTGACCTGTCTGCAAGATATGCTGGTGATAGTAACACAAAAGTTGTGGGAGTAAGCAGTCACTATCTGATTGGATTCAAAGCCCACCTCATGAGATGGAACCTGTTTTTGACACAGCCATTGTGACCAAGAACCTGAGACTACATAGGCCATGGATCTAGAGAAAACCAGATGCTACTGTTCTGATGGAAGAAACTGAGCTGTAAAACGAGTCCTAACAATATTCTGCTGTACCCATAGATCAATGTTTCCTTCAGCTAGCGCCAAAGAAACTTCCTTCTATAGCAGATGGGAATTCATACAGGGACCCGCAACTAGATAGTGCTCAGAGAGTGAGAGCTTGGAACATACAGGCACTAAATGGGGTGTTTCCACCAAACCTCTCACCTCAGGACTCAGGGAACTTTCTAGAAGAGGAGGTGGAAAGATTGTAAGAGCCAGAGGGCATGGATGACACCAAGAAAAGTATCTTCCAGACACAACAGGACTGACACGTGTAAGTGATGGCAGAGAAACTACTGAACTATAGGGCCTGCAGTTTCAAGTCAGATGGGGCTGTAGGTTTTTTTTGAGGGGGGGCTGTAGTTTTGAGACAGGAAGTGGACACAAGCTTCTATTCATCCCTATCAGTAAGCTGTCTCTGACATCCACTTGTAAGGAGAAAAAAAAAAAGTGTTCTTCAATGGAGTCTCCATGCTCAATAGTGGATGGACAACACAAAATGAACTCAGTGGCATTTTTGTGGACTTTTTGTGTCCTATCACTAAGTCTGGGTTTTTTCTTTCTTTCTTTCATTCTTTCTTTCTTTCTTCCTTCCTTCCTTCTTTTGTCTTTTGCTTGTATATTATGGTTTCTGTATTTATGTTTTTATGGGTCTTTTATCTTTCTGTATCTGTGTTTCTTATACATCCTTTTTGTAACTTTTAAAAAATTCTGGGTTGACTTTTTTTTTTTTTTTTTTTTGACTATTAGTTTTCTAAAGAGAGATTTAAAAAGTTGGGAGAATCTGGGAGTATCTGGGAGTGGAAAATCGTGATCTAAATATATTATATGAAAAAGTTATTTTCAGCAGGGCATAGTGACGCACACCTGTAATTCCAGCACTCAGGAAGGCAGAGGCAGGCAGATCTCTGTTGAGTTCAACGCCAGCCCAGTCTACAAAGCTAGGCCAGGCCAGCCAAACAGATAATGTCTCAAAACAAACCAAAAAAAAAAAAAAAAAAAAAAAAAAGTATTTTCAATTAAAAAAGAATTAGTGGCAGACACACTTCTGTACATGTCAACAAATTATCTTCAAAAAGCCACTCTACATAACTAAGGCACATTACTCTCAGATTTTACATTGCTGCAGTACTAACGTGGTGGTGTGCTAGTGTAGTCTATACTCAAATCTCCCCCTTTGCTTTGTGTTTCTCAATAGCTGTTTTGTTCTATCTACAGTCCAACGTAGAATCACAAAAACATTTAGCATTAAATCTAATGCTAATCTTTTGTGTTTCTTCTTAACTCTAGAATAGTTTGCTAGCCATTTCTTCATCTTTCATGACACTGACATTTTGAAGATATTGAGCATTCAATTTGCAGAAGGTCCCTTAATTTGGATTTGCTTCCGTATTAATAGAGTGACAAATTAATGCTTTGTCAAGAATATTGTTTTGTGTCCTTTTTTTGCGCACCACGGGGCACAAGATCCTTGGTTAAGGCGATTTTCTTGCTGGGAAGTCCTTTCCACGTCAGTAAGTAATCCGTGGAGTGCTTCTTGGAAGCCACAGGAATATCCTTCACCATTTTCTATGGTATCCGTCGTTACTATGGTGGCTCTAAAGTGGCTGTTTTCTGCTTGGCTTAATTTCTCCTACACTGACTTGAGTCGGAGCTCCCTCTCCTCCATTTCCTCTCCTTTACATTTGAGAAGAATCACGCTTTAAACTTATAGTCGACCTGGGATGAAGTTCCCACAGAGATCAGAGATCTGCAAGCCATCACCCTCCAGAGGATGGCAGGGTCTGGGAGTGACATTCTCGCATGCAGCACACGTCGGCAAAGGCCCCTCCACTCCTCCCCTGGCGCCATGCCCGCGCCCCCTTTCAAAGGCAACAGAAGCCGGTGGCCTGCCGCGTTCTCGCGAGAGCCTGCGCCTCGGGGCAGAGCCCAGGTCTTCAAAGGCCTTTCTGCCCATTTCCTCAACCCCCGCCGGTCACCCGCCTGCCGGGGCCTCCTGCGCACGCGCTCGCGGAGCCGGACAGTTGGCCTAGGCGTCCCCCGCAGTCCGGGTCTGAGGCGCGGCGCCGCGCGCGCGCGCGCACTCGCGCTCTGCGGGGGAGTGGGGGGGGACGACGGGCGCGCAGGCGCGGCGGAGAGCGAGGTCGCGCAGGCGCAGACGGCGTTGGTTCGAGAAGACCTTCAGCGTTGCCTTGGTGGAGCGGGGACGGGCCCACCCTCGGGTTGTAGGTGAGACGGCGGCTGCCACG
The DNA here is from genome assembly GCF_903995435.1 of Acomys russatus. Lineage (NCBI taxonomy): Eukaryota > Metazoa > Chordata > Mammalia > Rodentia > Muridae > Acomys > Acomys russatus. The sequence continues at coordinate 13,612,198 of NC_067163.1, read as the reverse complement.
GGCCCGGGTGGGCGGAGGGCCGGCGGGCCTGAGGAGCGGAGGCCGCGGAGGAGGAGCGGAGGGGGCGCCGGCCTAGGGCGAGGCGAGGCGGGGAGACCCCGCTGTCCGGTCCTTGCTGGCCGCCCGAGGGCTGGAGTCGCCGCCCTGGGCCGCGACCTTCCGCTGTGCCCTGCGTGCGCACTGGCGTTCTGCCCGGGGCCAGGCTGGAAGGAGGGCGGTTTCTAGAGAGTACGAGTTCTGGAACCCCAAACCTACACCCCACCCTGCCCGCACCTCCCTCTCGGACGTGTCCAGCATCTGTCAGGCGTGTCTTGCACTCCTGACGGCCCGAGGGAGGATTCTGTTCATGCATCTTACAAAGCAGGATCAGGGAACAAAAGAGAAGCTGGGTTACCTAGTTGGTGCCTTTTGTTTTCCTCTCCGGGTCTGATGCAGCCTTGGGCCATGGTGCATTATCTGCTTTGACGCGCTGATAGAATTGTGAGGTTGTAGCTTTACTCTCGAGGAACCATGGGGTCTGTGTTTTCTCGATTTTTGCTTGATCATACCAGCAATGCATTTCCCATCAGAATCCTGGGCCTGAATAAAGGACAGTTTCGGCATAGGCGACTTCACTTAGCCAAGTGACTCAAAACGCTAAAAGCTTGTGATTAGCCCTTAGTACATTTTAGCCATTTTAGCCATTTTAGTGTATTTTCTCCGTGCTCGGTGTGAAAACCTAAAACTTTAAACATTTCTCTCTGAATATGTAGGACTTGTGTCTCTGTACCTCCTTCCTAGAATTATAACAAATCATTTACATTACTACTGGGGTTGTCAAATCGCCCTGTTAGTGGAACATCGGTACCACTCATTTGCCTGGACTCTAACGTTTCCTTTTGGTTGCTGCCTTTAATAGAATCCATGGCCTTATCTATGCAAGACAAGTGATTTTCCCATATGCCACTCCATTTTCTCTTTATAATTTTTGGGTGTATGTGGACTTGTTTATGTGGTGTATGTGGTACATTTTTGTGTGCACATATGTGTGCATGTGGAATCCAGTGGTTGATGTTGGGTATCTTTTATAATTGCCTTCTGTTTTTTGAGGAAGAGTCTTCTCACTGAACAACTCGGAGCTCATCTGGGATCCTCCTGTTTCTGCCGTGTGTGTTCTGGGGATTCATACTCATTTCCTCTTGTTGTGTGACAGACACTTTGCCAATTGAGCAGTCTCCTCTGCCCTGACTTTGTTATTTTTTTTAATTTATTTTTATTTTTTGGTATGCTCTTTCTTCTTAGCTTTCTATCATAGTGTGTGTATTTGACAGGTACAGATAGTAAGTGAATTCCCAGTTAGGAAACGAGTCATGCTGGATATGGTGGCACACAACTATCATGCCTCCCAACTTTGCGGAAGCAGAGGCAGGACTATCATAAGTTGAGGGACCAGCCTTGCCTACATCTCAAGTTTGAGGCCAGCCTACGCAATACTAAGGCCCTTTTTTATTTATAGGCAAAAGCCTAGCAGAAATTCAGATTAAGAGTTGGACTGAGACCACATGCCGTGGTGTACACTTGTAATTTCAGCACTCGGGAGGCAGAGGCAGGTGGATCTCTGTGAGTTCGAGGCCAGCCTGGTCTACAAAGTGAGTCCAGGACAGCTAAGGCTACACAGAGAGAACCTGTCTTGAAAAATAAACAACAACGCCACATAGTTGGGCTGAGTATAGAAACGTAGGCTGTTTATTTAAATAGCTTGCAAAGTGTCCAAAGTTGAGGCATAGTGTTTGTAACTTGCGGATATGTTCAGCCTGTTGACCTTGTGACACACCTTCATCCACAGAATTCATGCTCAACAACTTTGTCATGCTCAAGGACCATGAAGTCACGTTACAGACATAACAAAAACAAAAAGAGCTTGTTCGTTTTGTCTTTTGCTTTTGGATACAGGTTCTTACCGTGTAGCATAACTGACTGGCTTCAGACTAGTAGATTGTATCTGCCTCTGCCTTCTGAGTGCTGGGGTTGAAGTCACCATGCCCAGCCTATGTTTTATTTATTTTTAATCCACTTATATATATTTTGTGTGTGTGCTTGTGCTTGTGCATGCTTTTGCTTCTGCCAATGTGTGATGGTCAGAGGCTGACTTGGGGAAGTTGGTTTTATCCACCATGTGTGTTCTGGCATCAGAGTCAGGTGGTGAGTACCTTCACTGGGTGAGCCATCTTACCAACCTCAAATTAGAGAGTTAGTGTATTTGTAAGTATGCCAGCAATAAGCATGCCACTGTCTGTCTGTGGAGGTCAGAGAACAACTTATGGGAATTAGTTCTCTCCTTCCACCATGTGGGTTTGAGGGACAGACCTCAGTTCGTGAGTCTTGGCAGTTAGTACCTTAAGTCCACCTCATCAGCTCGAAATCTCATGTTTTCTTAAGTTGACTTTTTTTTTTGTAGGTAGTGGGGCCCCCCACCCCCCAGGTAGGAATGCTAGAAGCTGACTGGTACTCTGGAATTTTCTGGTATCATAAAATCCCGCTAATGGAATTATTTGAGGTAGTTCTGTGATTGATTGGCCTTGGCTTTTGAGTCTCTAACAGGGAGACAGCAGAAACTGCTACCTTCTGCTGGGCAGAGGTCTGGGGGAGGATGTATTCACTGAGAATTCAGATTGAGGGTCTTACTGGCTTTTTAAATAAGCTGGGGGAATAACAAGTAGGCAAGATACAAGGTCAAAGCACCTTGGGTGTTCAAAGGTTTTCATTTCAAAGTTCACACCTATAAGATGGATTCTATTCTATTTCTGGTTAGTGGTATACTAATAGTATTTTTTAAAAAGCTTTGGGAAAGACCATATTCTGGAAGTGTATACTTCATTTAGTAGTTTTTGAACATATTTTTATTTATTATATTTTGTGTTTGTATGTATGCAAGCTGTGTAGAGCCAGAAGAGACAGAGTTCCTAGAGTTGGGGTTACAGGTGGTTCTGGTTGCCTGACATGTGCTCTTAATGCTGAGTCACCACTTCAGCCTTAGTAGGTGATTTTTCTTTGTCTTTTGAGATAAGATCTTGTAGCTCTGACTGACCTTGGATTTGAAGTCCTGTTCTTGTCTTTTGAGACACCTGGTTCAGTCTCTTTAAGCTTTTTATTTTATTTTTAATTTTTATTTTGAGATAGAGGTCTCCCCGTATTGCTCTGATTGGCTTAGGACTGTCTATGTAGACAAGGCTGGCCTTCCTCTGCTTACTGATTGCAGAGAGTAAAGGCATGTACCACCACACTCAGCTTCAAAGCATTTAAAATTGAATTTTACTTCTTAATTTTTTTATAATTTTATGTATATGGGTGTTTTGCCTGCGTGCATATCTGTGTACACATGCCTGCAGTGTATGTAGGGGCCAGAAAAGGGCATCATACTCCCTGGACCTGGAGTTCACATGTGAGATGCCATGTGGATGAGCAGCCAGTGCTCTCTAACTGTTGAGCTCTCTCTCCAGTCTCAGTGAAGCTTTTTCCCCCCCTGCTATGGCTGTAGTATGGGATTTAACCTGGCCTTTTGAGTGCTAGGCAAATGGTCTAATACTACTGATGTTACCAATTCTCTTTAAAATTTTTTTATTTGTGTCTTTGAGTCAGTATCACTAAGTTGTCCAGGCCAGCTTTGAACTCACTCTGTGGTCCAGGATGGGCCTACACCTGAGATCCTCCTGCCTCCTAAGTAGCTGGGATTGCAGGCTTGAACCATCAGGTCTTATTTTAGGGACTGAATTTCAAAGTAGCAAAATACTAAAACCCTGAAGGTTTTTAATGCCCCTTCCTTCCCCCTCTTGAGACAGGGTTTCTGTAAGCTGCTGAGAGAGACTGGCCTTGAACTTGTTACTCTTCTGCTTCCGCAGCTGGGCTGACATGCACTGCCTTGCGTTCTTTTCTGTGCAGTGTGGTATTCAGATTGAATCCCACCAGCCCTCACACTTCAACCCTGAGGAGTTACTTGCATGTTTTTGCAATTCCTTAAAATTTCCCCTTGTGGTCTGGGGAATAGCTCAGTTGGTAAAGTTCACAATCCTAAGGATCTGAGTTTGATCTCCAGACCCCATTTGGAAAGGCCACGCATAGCAGTGTGTGCCTGTAATCCCAGCCTTGAGGAGGTGGGAACAGGCAGAAGAATCTCGGGGCTCAGTGAAAGACCCTGTCTCAAAAACATGGTGGTGAATGGCACCCGAGGAATAAGACACGTGCATGTGTGCCTGCACAAATGTGTATCTACCACACATACATGCATAAAAAAATAAAGCTTAACAAATCCTGTGAGAGACTCTTGTCTTTGAAATGTACTTAAAGTGATAAACTCTGGCACGCATGAGAAAACTCTTACTATCTAGTTTTAGAAGCAGAATTCCAACTTTGAGTCTTGATTATGTTAGGGCATGAGCATTAGTGATGCAAAGGAAGAGGAAGTCTTAGGCTGAAAGCGTGGAGCGTAGGAGTAAACACACTAAATGGTTAATCTTTTGTATTCTTTTTAAGATATGTGTAGCACACCAACTTACTGCGACCTAGGAAAGGCTGCCAAGGATGTCTTTAACAAAGGGTATGGTAAGTATGCAATGGTCAATTTTATGTTGGGTCAAAGTTAGTGATAAATTCTGAGGATTCAGTTGCATGTTTTTACAGATCCTTAAAATTTTTGCTTTGTAGGCTGGGGAATAGCTCAGTTGGTAAAGTGTGTAAGATACTCATTCTGTTAGTAAAATAAGGGTAAGTGACCATTACTCTACATCTCAAATTTTAAGGGCTGTTAGTAGCCTCTTATCTTTAATCTTTAGGCTCCTTTACAGACATTAAAGCAGTTATTATACATACACATATGCATAAATATTTAATATTACCTGTAATATGAAGTAGCATCCACCTATAATATTTATGCCTCATTTTACTAGTTCCGAGTATGATTAAAGTGCTTACCTCTCTCTGTATAATGCTTCCCCTCCTCCCCTTAAGACAGGGTCTCTGTGTAGCCCTGGCTGGCCTGGGACTTGCTATGTAGACCAGGTTGGCCTGGAATGCAGAGATCCACTTGCCTCCACCTCCTCCTGAGTGCTGGGATTAAAGGTGTGTGCTACCATTCCCAGGCAATGTAGTGCTTTTTAATATACCAATTTTTAATGAACGTGGCAATGTCTTTATTGGTTTGTTTGTTTTCAAGACAGGGTTTCTCTATGTAGCCTTGGGTGTTCTGGAGCTTGCTCTGTAGACCAGGCTGGCCTTGAACTCACAGAGATCTGCCTGCCTCTGCCTCCTGAGTGCTGGGATTAAAGGCATGTGCCACCACCGCCTGGCTAGAATGTTATATTTTCTTTGGTAATAATATCTTTATTACAAGTAGGAAACTTTTTAGGTTTTAAAATGTTTTTAATTTTTCTGTGCTATACACATTGATTTTTTTCTTCTAACATTAATTTTTTAAAGATTTATTTATTATGTATACAGTGCTGTGCCTGCATGTACACTTACAAGCCAGAAGAGGGCATCAGACCACTTTACAGATGGTTGTAAGCCACCATGTGGTTGCTAGGAATTGAACTCAGGACCTCTGGAGGAGCAGTCAGTGCTCTTAACCTTTGAGCCTTCTCTCCAGCCCCATGTTCATTGTATTTTTATCTTGCACACACACACAAACATACATTTACATGTGCACATATATAAATACATACAACAGCGTAGATTTTTGAGTAACTTTGATTTTTAGAATAGTGTTTTTTTTTTTTTTTTTTTTTACATTTTAAAAGTATGAATTTATGGGCTGAAGAGATGGCTCTGTGGTTAAGAGTGCCACCTGTTCTCCCAAAGGTCCTGAGTTCAGATCCCAGCAACGACATGGTGGCTCACAACCATCTGTAATGTGATCTGATGCCCTCTTCTGGCCTGTAGGTATACATGCAGGTAGAACACTATAGACATAATAATAAATCAATAAATTGTAAAAAAAAAAAAAAAAGTATGAGTCTATTCATTTTTAAGACCTTTAGAATTGTACTTCTTTTGTTATAGTTCGGTTTCTTTTTGAATTCTTATCTGATGAGTATACTGTGTATTTCCATATGAGGTGTGTAATGTATTATTTTCATGTTTTTTAAGTTGAAAAAAACTGGAGTGAAAGTTAAATTTTGCATATTACTTTGTTTTTGAATGTTTCTAGGGTTTGGCATGGTCAAAATAGATCTGAGAACCAAGTCTTGTAGTGGAGTGGTGAGTACCTAATATATTTTAATAGGTAAAGCATGTTACCTTAAAGGTTTTTAAATAATTGTTTCCTATTGTATAAAAACAACACACTCTTGACATCACTGCCCACTCTATGGCTTTGCCCTTCTCTGGCTCATTGGGTCTGTGGTGCCAGTAGGCAGCTAGGTTGATTTGACCGTGGGATTGTTTGTTTGTCTTCATAAAAGTATCAGGCGTCTCACTCTTAGATAATACAGAATGACTATTTTTGACTCTTGTCATACTTTCATGAATATGTCTGAGTACTAAAACCTTTACTTTCATTGTAATGATTCATACATGTTTTATTGCTGTCTTACAAAAATAAGTTAATTTTAATCTGTCTTTTTATTATTGATTTGTGCAAAATATAGAAATTAAATTTTTACATAGGTTCATACACAAGATTATTTTGTTTTGTTTTAAAGATTTATTTATTTATTATTTGCATAGTATCCTTCCTGCCTGTGTGCCTGCGTGCCAGAAGAGGGCACCAGATCTCGTTATAGATGGTTATGAGCCACCATGTGGTTGCTGGGAATTGAACTCAGAACTTTTGGAAGAACAGCCTCTCTGAGCCATCTCACCAGCCCTATTTTATGTTTTTTAAAAGTGAATTAATTTCTTTTAATGTGTATGGACATTTGCCTGCATGTATGTCTGTACACCACATGTGTGCCTGGTGCCCAGGAGCCCAAAAGGGGATGTCAGTCACCTTGTGGTTGCTGGCAATCAAACCCTAGTTCTTTGGAAGAGAAGCTTGGGTTTTGTTTTTTGTTTTGTTTTTGTCTATGGCTGGCTTTTTCTGTGTAGCCTTGGCTGTCCCAGAATTCACTTTGTAGACCAGGCTGGCCTTGAACTCACAGAGGTCTGCGTGCCTCTGCCTCCTGAGTGCTAAAATTAACAGTTTGCACCCCCACCACTCACTTCAGTTTTCTGGATGTTTTGTTTTGTGTTGTTGATTTTTTTGTTTGTTTTGTTTCATTTTGAGACAGGGTTTCTCTGTGTAGCCTTGGCTGTCCTGGACTCACTTTGTAGGCCAGGCTGGCCTCGAACTCACAGAGATCCACCTGCCTCTGCCTCCCAAGTGCTGGGAGTAAAGGTTTGCACCACCATGCCTGGCCACTTGTTTTGTGTTTTTTAAAAAGATTTATTTATTTTGTGTATATGAGTATACTATCTTTATGCACACTAGAAGAGGGCAGCAGATCACATTATAAATGGTTGTGAGCCACCATGTGGTTGCTGGGAATTGAACTCAGGACCTCCAGAAGAACAGACAGTGCTCTTAGGCACTGAGCCATCTCTCCAGCCCCTGTTTTATGGTTTTTACTGTTGACATATTTTTCAAAATATCACCAATCACACATTAAATAAATCTCAGCAAATAGATTAACATTTCTTTTCTGGCACTGCATATTGAACCTAGCATCTCATGCATGCAAGGAAAGTACTATTAGCAGTTAATTGCATCCCGAGCCCCCAGCCCTTGTTTCACTTTTTGATTTGAGACAAGGTCTTACTAAGTTGTCAGTGTTGGCTTTGAACATGTCCTGTATCCCAGACCAGCCTTGAACTTTCTATCCTCCTGTCTCAACCTTCTAAGTAATTGGGATTGCAGGCCTGTGCCACTAGGCCTGGTGGGATAACTTTCTTTTCTTTTTCTTTTTCTCTTTCTTTCTTTCTTTCTTTTTTTCTGCTACTGGGTACACAGGGCCCTGTGCATGCTAGACAAGCTCTACTTTGACTCTCACCCAGGTGAACTTTTAATTCACCTTATTTTCTGATTTATTTTTACAGGCTCCGTCTTTAGCTGGTGCTTACTTATTCAAACCCATGCAAGTTTTATTTATGAATATAATTGTTTAATTAGAAGGATGAAAGGTGTGTGCAATTCGTATGGTATTTTGCATTGTATTCTGCACAGCTCTGGTTTGTCCCCTTCACTCTGTCCCTGGATTTTTATGTCATAAATTAGTATATGTATGACCTGCCTTACTAAGGAGGCTATTGTGTATATGGTTCTGTTGCAGTAGGAAAACTGTACATATTTTAGAATTTTCAGAAGTTACAGTTGTGTGGAAAAGTCAACTATACCTTTCTCTCCCTTCCATGCTGCTGTGGTGGCTATGTGCATTCAGATGGTGAGGAAAAAGCCTTTTGTGTGCTGATTCTTGTCTATTATTTCAGGATAAATTTCATCCTTTGTTGTGCATTTCTCAGGTTCTACTTTACAGGGGCCTTTTGTTGCTTACTAGCATTAAATATATAGCTGAAGATACTGTTTTCATGTTGTAAGTGGATTTTATACTTACTTGACTTAATTGTCAAATTAGACCCAAATTGAAGCACTATCTGGACTTGAGCGTCTAACAGTTGTAGCTTCTCTTTGAATTGATGTATCTGGACTTCAGATTCTTGATAATATTGAGCCTTAAGAGATAGAAGGAAGATATGGGACAACACCAAAACATTTACATTTGCTGTATTTGTCATTTTTGAAAAGTAAATGTAGAAGCTACAGTATTGGACAGTTAGATTTATTATTAAAAGCAAACAGTACCAAAAAGAGAAAGAAGCAAAACTCAAAAAAATAAGGCTGGGCATGGTGGCGCATGCTTTTAATTCTAGCACTCTCGAGGCCGAGGCAGGTGGATCTCTCTGAGTTCGAGGCCAGCCTGGTCTCCAAAGTGAGTTCAGGACAGCCTGGACTACAAGAGAAACTCTGCCTTGAAAAACAAAAACAAAACAAAACAAAACAAAAGAGCAGTTTTCATATTAAGGAACTAACCTGAGCTGTTAAACATGGCTGTATTCTTTTTCTTAAGGCCTTGGCCTAAGTAGACAGCATGATTTTCATTTTGGAAGCTTTCTGTGTGGTGTTAATAAGCAGACCGTAGCTTCCCAGTGCTTTTACCTGTCTAGAACTCGAGTTAGGGCGAAAGGAGGATTCATGTTGCAGTCAGTGAAACTGCAGGAAGGGCAGCCTTCCACTGCTGCCGCCAGAGCTCAGAAGTGTTCCTTGAAAACAGGCTCGGGCAGGAAGCTTCTTGCTTGACTGCCAGAGATTGTCAGTGACAGGTATTGACTGTTTGCGTCTTCCTAGAGGAAGGTCTTTTCCTAATTGTTTATTCTTATATGATGGAAAGGACACTTAAGTTGGAAGAAAAATACACTTAGGACATTCATAGCGATTATTTGGTACTTTACAGGATAGGCCAGATAGAGAAGGAGTAAAGAGGACAGTTTAAATTCTGTTTTATTGTAAAAATGGGTAGCTAATTTTGATGTTTTTTGAAAATATTTAAGGTAAAAGTTTTGCAGATAGTTTTGTGACTGAAGCATTCATGTTTCACAGCAATACACTTTATTGCTATGTCAGTATATACCCGAAAATGATCACATTTATGTTAAATGCATTTTTTCACAATATCTTTTCTTTTGTAGTGCTGGGATGGAACCCAGGGCCTTGAGCACACCAGGCAAACACTTTACCATTAAGCTACTTTACAAGCCCATAAAAAAATAAAAAATAAAAATAAAAATAAAAAACAGTAGTTGTAGCTGGAGTTAAAAGTACTTGCTGTACTTGCAGAGGACCCAGGTTTGGTTCCTAGCACCCACATGCAGTTTACAACTGCCTGTAACTCTAGTTCCTGTGGATCCAGTCCCATTTTGGTCTTAGGGTACCATGCATATATACAGTGCACATACATACACACATAAATATAGTCACTCATACATATACATAAAAATAAATAAATGATAGATAAAGCAATAGGCCAAAGGTACAGTTCAGTGATAGAGATGTGAGCAGGGCCTTCGGTTCCATCCCCACCTCCACCCCACAGTACCATTCTCCACATTTCCCCTACCCCCAGTCACAAGGTACTAAGCTAAATACAAAGTGTGGGAGGTAGTATTTATAGATTTTAATCTCCTCTAAATTTACTGTCAGACAAATACAGAAAATTGATAGTCATCTTAGGCCATGAAAGTAAAATTCTTCAAAATTCAGTATTTTTGCCTTTTTAATAAAGGCATACATACGTACATATATGTGTATGTACGTGTGTGTGTATATGCATATATATGCTAATCTAAGCTGGGTATGGTGGTACATACCTGTAATCCCAGCACTCTGGGAGGCAGAGTCAGGTAGATCTCTGTGAGTTCAAGGCTGGCCTGGTCTACAAAGTGAGTCCAGGACAGACAAGACTATATGGAGAAACCCTGTCTCAACCTCCCCCGCCCCAATTAAAAGGCCCATTAAAAAAAAAGAGAATAAAAAAAGTAATAAATACCAATAAGAAGGGAGGAGTAATGGGAAGTTCTAACCCTGGTTAAAGACAGGAAAAAGGAGGAGGAATGTTGTTGAAGGGTAGGTTTGTGGTAAAAAGTAAACTGTGTTGGTTTCTGATGCTTTGAACACCATTTTCTGAAATGAATGGTTTCTGTTTAGTGATCATTTTAAAATAATTATTTTTTCTTGTTTACCAGGAATTTTCTACTTCAGGTCATGCATATACTGACACAGGGAAAGCATCAGGCAACCTAGAGACCAAATACAAGGTCTGTAACTATGGGCTCACCTTCACCCAAAAGTGGAATACAGACAATACTCTCGGGACAGAAATCTCTTGGGAGAATAAGGTAAGAAAAAGCACTAGAAGTTATTTGTAGGTTTAGTAACTCTTTCACATCAAGTAATGAACATAATTGGGACTGGAGAGATGACTGCTCTGTTAAGAGCACATATGCACTTACAGAAGACCTGGGTTCAAGTCCGCGCCTTACCTGGTGCCTCAGGACCACCTATAACTCCAGCTCCAGGGCATCTAATACCTCTGGACCCCACCAGCACCTGTTCTCATGTGTATGTACGTCTACACAAGCACACACAAATACACATGAATAATAAAAGTAAATCTTTAACACATTGAACAAACTCCAAATATAATTGAGTAGGATTCTAAAATATCTTTTATCATGTTTTCTCTGTGTGGCCTTTTTATTTATTTTTTCCATGTGTCTTAAAATTTCTACAAAACCACACTGCATCTTTGTTGTGATTAGTTAATTGTATTGCACAGTTGATCCTTTCCTGAGTAGAACAGACTTTCTTTGGTAATTTAGTTTACTTTTGTTCTATTTGCAAAATTAGCTGCACAGAAGTGTTCCTATATTTTTAAATTTTTTTTAGGAGAAAATCAATCAGTTATTTTTTTTGTCAGACACCCACTGTGTACAGGGCACAATGTTTTTCTTTTGGAGACTGGATCTCTTGTAGTCTAGACTGGCTTCAAACTTTCCTTGTAGCTGAAGTTGACCTTGAACTCCCTCCCAATTTTTCTGCCTTAAAGTGCAGGACTTTCAAGAGTGTGCCACCCATGCTCAACTGAGTTTTCAAGATATATCCGTGCATATTAGCACATACAGAGAGGCTCAGCTAAAGACATTGGCTTTGCTAAGGGTCAGGTCATCTTAGAGCTATTTCAAGAGAATGAGATGGTTTTGTTACATTGGAGTGGTTATTTTCCAATAGTAATTTAGGTTGTTTAATGTATTAGGATTTGTCCTGTATATTTTAATGTTTTACAACTTTTTGAGATGGGTCCTCATTGTGTCTCTCAGGCTGGATACAAACTTTTGAACTTAAGGTTTTGTGCCCCAGCCTCCTGGCAGCTTGGATTATAGAGTCATGCCACCACAGCCAGTTTAATGTATATTTTGATGATAGACTATGAGGAAGGTTGCTGGGTTTGAGGGGAGGAGAGTTAAGGGGGTGGAAAAAGATGGAAAGTAAAAGCCAGGAGTGGTGTGTGCGCCTTCAATCCCAGCATTGGGGTGGGATGTGGTGTGGGGGAGGCAGGGCTAACGTGATCCACGAGGGAGTTCCAGGACAGCCAGGGCTACACAGAGAAACCTTGTCTTGGAAAAAAGAAGAAGAAGAAGAAAAAAAAAAAGATGGGGGAAGTAATTTATTATATAATTTACTGTCTGGCTTTCTTTAATGACTTCATTATTAAAGAGGAAATGGGAGGAAACTTTAGAATTGGCTTTTTGAGTTAAAGAATTGAAAATTAATTGTTAATTCATAAATTTTTGTTTTACAGTTGGCTGAAGGCTTGAAACTGACTCTTGATACCATATTTGTACCAAACACAGGGTAATTATATAAACCTGTTTGTTTTTTCTGTTGGGTTTATTTGTTTGTTTTTCCTATAGGAGCAGGGAGAAACTGGGAGGTTGTTTTAGTAATGCTAGAATACTTATGTGTCTTAGTTTAAAGGAAGAGTTCCTTAAGGCAGCATAACATTTCCAGTAAAAAAAAAATTTAAACAGAGGCCATCTATCTAGCTTAGGAATTACAAGGGCCTGAGCCCATAGTTCTGTCTATTCTAAAGACTGGCGGGGGGGCTGGAGAGATGGCTCAGAGGTTAAGAGCACTGGCTCTTCTCCAAGAGGTCCTAAGTTCAATTCCCAGCGACCACATGGTGGTTCACAACTATCTATAATGAGATCTGGTACCGTCTTCCGGGCTGCTGGCTCACACACAGGCAGAATATTGTATAAATAATAAATAAATAAAAACTTTAAAAATATTAACTTTAAAAAAAAAAAAAAAAAAAAAAAAAATGGGGCTGGAGAGATGGCTCAGAGGTTAAGAGCACTGACTGCTCTTCCAGAGGTCCTGAGTTCAATTCCCAGCAACCACATGGGGGCTCACAGCCATCTATAATGTGATCTGATGCCTTCTTCTGACTTGGAGGTGTACATGCAGGCAGAGCACTGTATGCATAATAATAAATAAACATTTAAAAAAAAAAAAAAAAAAAAAAAGACTGGCGGGTATGGCAAGAATATTACCTGCTCCTTGTGAGGGACTAGGATGAACGATTGTGCTGCCATTCCAGTTCCTGAGCCTCAGAAGTCCTCTAGGCTTAACAATGGATCTGTCCTTCCTCACACATGCTTTAGTGGTTTTTAGAACAAATATTCTCTTAAAAGACTTGGTAAGGCAGAACTAATTCTGAGTATTCAACATTGTTATTAAAAGTATATTCCAGCCGGATGGGTTGCCACACGACTTTAATCCCACCCAGCATTCTGGAGACACAGGCAAGCAGATCTTTGTGAGTTCCAGGACGGCCAGGGCTACACAATGAGACCTTGTCTAAAACAAGTAACAAAAAGTGTGTTTCTACTAATAGGTTAATAATGTGTTTTGATGTTACTTTTGTAGCACTTGAAAATATTTGAAGCTAGTTTATTTCTCATGTATCTATATGTGTATATACATACTACACAGAGAGAGAGACAGAGACAGACAGAGACAGAGACAGACAGAGAGGAGAGAGAAAGGAGAGAAGGATCTTCAGGTTATTAATTGGTACTGAAAATATCCTACTTACAGACTTTGCATTTTTGACAAAATTGTGTGTATCTGTGGGGTAATATGTAGTATTTGAATATGTGTATACATTATTTAATCAGATAGGGTAAGTGTATCTTTCTCCTCAAACATTTATCATTTCTTTGAGTTGGAAGCAAATGTAAAACTCCTGCAGGGTTTGAAGTTTATAGGACTTTATGTATAGTAACCCTGCTATGCAACAGAACTCAAAACAGTCTCCTATCTTATTGTAAGTATATCTGTTGACTTACTCATGCCTTTATGAAGTTAATAATAAAACACTTTATTTTTTATAATGGCATATACATTTCTTGCTGTGTTTTTTGTTTGAGCAGAGTTTTTCTGTGTGGCCCTGGCTCTCCTAGAACTCAGAGAGATCCACCTGCCCCTAGCTCCCAGGTGCTGGGATTAAAGGCATATACCACTATACCCATTAGCATATAGTTTAATACTACCAGAGTTGTATTTGTAAAGCTAAGCCATTTGTAACATTTTTACCATCTATCATCTACCAAAACAGTCATTGCCTTTGGCGAGGGTCTTTATACAGTGCTTGTAACAGTAGATTCACGTTGTTTTTATTGTATTGTTTGTTTTTTACAGAAAGAAGAGTGGGAAATTAAAGGCCTCCTATAAACGGGATTGTTTTAGTCTTGGCAGTAATGTTGATATAGATTTTTCTGGACCGACCATCTATGGCTGGGCTGTGTTGGCCTTTGAAGGTTGGCTTGCTGGCTATCAGATGAGTTTTGACACAGCCAAATCCAAACTGTCTCAGAATAATTTTGCTCTTGGTTACAAGGCTGCAGACTTCCAACTGCATACTCATGTGTGAGTGTTTATGATTTATTCCATCTTGAGTGCCAGTGCAATCCCCCTGAAAGGTAGTTGTTAAGATGGTAAGCACTTGAGAGTAATATTGCTTGGTGGATACCAGTCCTGCGGTATGCTCTTATAGTCAGCAGTGATGCATTGTCAGGAAGTGCACGTACTGAGTGCAGTCGGCTATGCTGCTGTTAGTTCCTGGGTCAGCTCTTACTCCAGACTTTGGGATATTTAGCAGCTCACGGCACGCATAGTTCACTGTTATATTGAGTTTATTTTCACTGTGTCTGGAAGGAGATGTTTGGAACACTATGAACAATCACCAAATAATTTGAGTGTCCTGGAACTTTTCTGCATGGAGATTTTCATATATCTGGTCAGAATCTAGTTGCTACCTCTGTTGCATTTAGAAATAGGATGTAACTGGCTTTAGCTACTTTGTTGGTTCCTCTTTTTCCCACCCTTTACTTTATTCCCCCAGTTTCATCCCCTGTCACTAGAGAGGAGAGAAAGAAGGGTGGGGGAGGGAAGCTGAATCTAATTTCTTCTTGTTTCTTCTTTGCTTGTAGCTGGTCTTTGCTACTTTGGGGTTCTTCTTTATTTCCCTGTCTGGTTTCAGCCCCTATCTCTAGATAGAAGAGAAAGGATAGAGAGGAGAGGTTTTTGAGCCTAATTTCTTCTTGTTTCTAACAAACCGCAACCAACCTTGCTGAAGGATCAACTATCACCTCTTCCCCCAAATGGGACTATAGCATCTGAAAAGTTCCCAGAATTCCAAAGGTTACACATTCACAGAAAATATTTGCAGCTGGCAAAACCATGTCTCTGCTAGAGCACAAGGCAGTTATAATAAGCTGCTGTGGACAGTCCAAAGCAGCACTTAGAATTAAAATGAAAACCGATTCTTACCATATTTTTGTGTTTTTAAAGAAACCAAACTTCCAGAATTCTCACTACAGTAGGGATCTCAAAGTAATCATGGATGTTTCAGTGTTGGCTGAATCGGCCTCAACTTCTTATAATATATTTAGTTTTTAATGTTTAAGATCTCATATAGATCAGGCTGGCCTCAAACTTACTATATAACCTTGGCTGACATTTAACTTCTGATCCTCTTGCCTGTACCTTCCAGTCCTGGATTATAGGCAGGAGTGAGCTGTGTGCTTCTGAGGTATTGCTTTTCACTGGATAGTCTAATACAGATAGTGGTACTGAAACACTCCTATTAGGAAACCGACAATGGTCTTCAAAGAGCCATGGGTTTATATCTGGAGCAGTGCCCCTGGGTATTGTATGGGAACTGTTGCTTACTCTGTGAGTGTATAGTAAGTAAAAGCCAGTCTTGTCTTTATTCCTATGTTTTTTCCTGTCTTTCCAAAGAGAGGACCTAGATCCTATAAAGACTTACAGGTTTCTAAATTCTGTGAAAGATATGATATATAGGTTATATATTTACCTGAGGTGTCTGCCTTTAAGCTTAGTTGAATTTTGTCTTAAGAAATCTGTATTATGTAGAAGAGTCAAATAAATTAATCAGGTGCTACTGAGCTTTAATTAGGCTTTTAGGTATTTTGTAGGTTGGTTTTATTTGTTGTTTAATATTCATTTGTGGGGCTGGAGAGATGGCTCAGTGGTTGAGAGCACTGACTGCTCTTCCAAAGGACCTGAGTTCAATTCCCAGCACCCATATGGCAGCTCAAAACTGTCTGTAACTCCAAGATCTGACACCCTCACACAGACACACATGCAGGCAAAACACCAATGCATATAAAATAAAAATAAATTTTAAAAAATACTCATTTGTACTAGAAATTTGGTAGACTCCATAGTTGCACAATAGAATCCATGTTCAGGTTGTTGTAGACTTTGTTTCCATGTCTTACCAGTAAATGACTCACTTTATTTTTACACTGTGAAACAGGAATGACGGTACTGAATTTGGAGGCTCTATCTACCAGAAAGTCAATGAGAAGATTGAAACATCAATAAATCTGGCATGGACAGCTGGCAGCAACAACACGCGTTTTGGCATCGCTACTAAATACAAGCTGGATTGTAGAACTTCCCTATCTGTAAGAGTGTGTTGTCAGAGTGCATCCCAGCTGTAAATGCATGCTATAGTACTGTTACAGTTTGCATGTTCCTTATTCACTTGATGACTTCGTTCATGCAGTGGAAAGGTCATTAAGTCTACAGGGAATGTGGGTTCTAGCCCTAATTTCTCCACTATTGGCTCTTGTCTGACTTTGGCCTCGGTATAGTCTTACTTGTGAATTCTGTATTACCCATGTAGTTGTCGTAACTGTTCTGTGTGGTGAAAACTGATATCCTTACCTGTTTTACAGTCAGTGAGGATCACAGTAAGCAGCGGTGTCAGTATGGCCCAGGTCTAGTGTGATGACGCCTGAGTTGATGTTGTAGTCACGCTCAGGTTGGAAACTGGCATTTTAAAGAACTGAGTACAGGCCAGGCATGGTGCAGCATGCCTTTAATCCCAGCATGTGCGCCACCATACCCAGCATCCTCTTGACTTCTTAAAAGCTTTATCTTATTTATTTTTTTCAGTTTTAATAATTTCACACAGATTAGCCTCAGTGTGCTTTTAGCTTTAGAAACCTTGTGCATGAAGTTGTTTTTGCATTGAGCTCACATGTAGTGAAGCTATTTTCTAACTGCTTCTGTTTTCATCTCTTCATCTTAGGCCAAAGTAAACAATGCCAGTTTAATTGGACTGGGTTATACGCAGACCCTCCGACCAGGTATGTAAAAAGAATTAATTAGTGGATGGTCAAGACAGAAAGTTTCAAAAAGATGAGGATATGGGAACCACTTACAAAGTCACTGGGGGCTAACTCGAGCCATTCTGAAATAACTAATTACACAGAGTGAAATGGAGCAAGTGCTTTTATTGTAAATTTCTCGCAATGGTGTAGTGACTAGCCTTTTCATCCCTCATTGTTCTTCCTCATGCACAGGTCAGCAGACTGCACACCTGTGGCCGTGCAGTGTAGCGGATGCCTGCCCATACTCCACGCCATTGGCTCAGATCTATTCTTTCTAGAAGAATATTTAGTCTGAGTACGATACTGGCTACAGTAATTGTGCTCTTTTTTTTTTCTCCCCAGGAGTCAAACTGACGCTGTCGGCTTTGATAGACGGGAAGAACTTCAATGCGGGCGGTCACAAGGTTGGACTGGGGTTTGAACTGGAAGCTTGATGCAGTTTGAGTAGAGCGTCACTTGTCCCTGGAAATGAAGAGAAATAAACCCACTGTGTTTTGGCCTTAAAATTCTGTGAAATTTCAAAAGTGTGAACTTTATATTCTTCCAAAGAATTGTAATCCTTCCCACACTGAAGTCTAGAGATACAGATCCATCCTACGGGAGGTCCTTGAAGGCATGCCTGGAAATTGCCATGTTTGTGCCACATTTCAGTTGAGTTCTGCAGAGTTAATTTAAGTGTGTTCCTCAGCAACAACATAGAGTCATGTTAAAGGAAGTGATCTGACTCCCGGTTTGTATATCACGACCTGCATGTCCCACTCCACTTTTCCATGACCTTTTGTCATACTAGTCTCGGCTGTAGTGAAATCTTTGGTTTTGCATCAGAGTGAAATAAACCCATCACATTTGGAACATAAGTGTTCATCGATTAATTAGTAGTGGTTGATTTGTTTTCAAAAGTGGGGTTATGTCTAAAGTGGTGTATCTAAAACATGCGTGCCTTTGCATTTTGGTTCTCACTCCATCCCTGAAGGATGAACAGTGGTTTTGTTTTGCTGTGGAGAAACTCAGCTGTTGAGGAACTAGCTTCCTGTTGTATCATGATGAAGTCTCCTGAAGCTGCTGAGGGCATAGTGCATGAAGGGATGGGCAGAGGGCACAGAAATGGGTAGGGTGTTTCTTTGACTTTTCCAGGGCTTCAGGGGGAAAAAAAAGGTTTTCAGAAAAAAAAAAAGTTGTTTTTTAAATACTAGGTGTATAAAACTGAACAAGGGGTTAGGGTTTAGAAAAGACACAGGGAGACAGTACCCACAGGGCTTGTGGACATCATCTCGCTGTGAGCAGAACCCCCTTTAGTACGGAAGTAACACATGCCAGTTCTAACAATTGTAGGCAGCTTAGAATTAGATTAAAAGTAGAAACTGCCATTCTTCGTGACCCTTCCTCCTCCAGTGCTGCAAGTAGCTTGATGTATATGCCTGCCCATTCTGTTAGCATTTAAGAGATCTCACAGGTACCTACTTAAGGTTAAAGTGCTTATCTCCTTTTGGAGTCCCCTTCATTTTATTATAATGATTTTCTTTCCTACTGCTGTGACAAAACACCAAGACCAAGCAACTCACAAAAGAAAGCTCATGTTTCAGAGGGTTAGGCTGATGGCTCAGCAAAGACATGCAGCAGCCTAGAGCACATCTTGCAAGTAGGAATCAGAGAGACACACTAGGAACTTGAAATCTCAAAGCCCACCCAGTGACGCCTCCTAATCCTTCCCAATAGTTCAAGTGCTTGGACCACATATTCAGACAGGAGCCTATGGGGCCATTCCCATTCAGACCACCACTTCCACACACCCCCGCCCCCCTCACATGCATGTCTCTGTGTGTGTTTTATATGTATACTAGCTATATATGGCTGTTAAGCACCTTTAGTATGACACCCAAGCAACTGAAGTAGAAATGGAGTTTTAACAGATTGTTTAAATTTAAATGCTTAAATGTAGCAACAGCATATTCTGTAAGATTTCTAGGAGTAACATGAGTGGCAGGGCATAGGCATTTAACAGGTAGTACAGATTTGCCCTTCTAATGTTTGATGTCAATATTTTTGTTTTTTTTGTTTTGTTTTGTTTTGTTTTTTGAGACAAGGCTTATCTGTTTACCCCAGGCTGTTCTGGACTTAGACCAGGCTGGGTTCGAACTCACAGCGATCCACCTGCCTCTGCCTCCCGAGTGCTGGGATTAAAGGCGTGCACCACCACTGCCCGGCTGTTTAATTTATTAATAGGTGAAAGACTGTATCCTCTCTTGACTTCTACTTCCCCAGTGGCCAGTGAAAGGGCTGTATTTATTTGTTTACTAGTCATTTATATTCTAATGAACCCATTAGAATTCTTTTCTGTTTCTAATTGGGTTGTCTTAAAATAGCTAGACACATTTGTTCTTTGAAAAACTCCAATGTAAGATAGTACTTAACCGCTGACAAAGTCTATCTTAAAGCTGCTAAGCAACAGTCTTCACCCAAGTTACGGGTAATTAGTAACAGACCACTAAGCCTAGAAAAGATCTGCAATAGCAATCATGTGATAACATTTTATTTTCTTAAATATTATCTTTGTGGATTGAGCTGCCTTTATAGAGAGAAAGTGAAACAGCGAAGAAAGCAAACCGTGAGCAGTTGATGCCAGTCTATCTCATCCTGTGTCAGAAAGCTCATGTGTGGCATACGTGGTAAGTGGACAGGTGTGTGGTGCTGTGTCACACTGGGTGGAGCGTGTGTCTGGACGGCTTTGCAAGGTAATCTTTGAGTCTAGTATGGCTAAGGGTGTAAGGGGTGAAAGTGACAGGACGGAGCAGCATTCAGCCTTGAAGGAAGAGGTAATAAACTGTACCCTTAGTTATTTCTTAGTCCTTTTGTCTGTTGAAGTTGGTTGTGTTTGTATCCTCAGTAAGTCTCTACATACTTGTAATTTTCCTTTATGTTGTTTCTTTCAAGTTACTGATATGCAGAGCCACGGAGCCACATTTCATATATTGATATGGAAATCCAAATATGGATGTGGGAAGTTTACGTTCAGCTTTTATTCAGGGATTTTATCGAATTGTGGCTGCCTGGACTATATGCCGAACTAAGTGCCGTCTTCACAGAAGGCACGCTGTCCATATACTGGTACCTTGATGTGAAGTGACCCTTTTAAGCCTCACAGTGACCATCTTGGAGTCCTGCAGTCCAGAAAGAAGAGCCAGAGGCATGCCAGGTGGAGCAGCTCTTCCAGTGCCTCTGGAGGCCTCTCTTCATGCCTTCACACTACAGCCGTGCAAGGCCCTTGGCCACTTTCTAGTGAATCATTCAGGACATGGCTAGGATTGTCAGGTTTACTTCTTGTGTCTTACTCTCAATGTGCCATCTAGATTTTACCACAGCCTGTGACACTGGCACCTGGGCGCAGAAACCCAACCCTCCATTGTGTTTTTATTTGCAGTGTTCGGTACTCAGTGCCTCCATGTTGGCGTTTGCCTTGAGGACTCCTCAGGGAGGCACAAAGCTTTGCATGTGAGGTTTCTCACTGATGTTAGTATTTTTCAAATATTTTATGTGTATGCATGTTTTGCCTGCATGCGTTGCGTTTGTACTCTACATGCCTGGTGCCCCGCTGGAAAAGGGATTGGATCCCCTGGAACTGGAATTGCAGGTGGTTGTGAGGCACCGTGTGGGTACCTACCTGTCTTCACCCACGAACTTCCAACTGAAATCTGTAGACCTTGTTTCAAAGTGCCCAGCCGAACTTTCTCCTTAGATAATTGTGGCACAGAGAGCTACCATTTCACAAATGGAACCCTTCCATTTCCATATAGTGCTTGGAGTTTGAGCCAAACTTCTCTGACCTCACCAGCCACTGGTCAGCTTTCCTCCAGAGCTCCTGCTCAGGTGAGAACAGCCTTGTATTTTCTTTCTAAAGCCTCCTGGGCTGGGCGTGGTGGTTTATGCCTTTAATCCCAGCACTTGGGAGGCAGAGGCAGGTGGGTCACTGTGTGTTCAAGGCCTGCCTGGTCTACAAAGTGAGTTCAGGACAGCCAAGGCTACACAGAGAGACCCTGTCTCCAAAAACCAAAACCAAAACCAACCAACCAAACCAAACAAAACAAAAGCCGCCTGTTCTCTAGAGGCCTTTGTCTTTCTACCTTCAGTAGCCAAGTCGACTTTGCACTTGGCAGTCCTGGATGTTAGCTTAAAGGTAAACTAAAAGCAGTCTTTATTTGCTTTGGCTTGTCAGTAAAGAGGGTTTCTGTTTCTTAAAGCAACCATAGGCCCTTGTGATCATCAAATATAATTCCTGTCATTATGTGCAACTCTGAACTATGATATGACAATTGGCATTTTGCAAAGTGATTTCCATGCTGCAGCTTAAAGGATCTAAAAATGTGTTGTAATTACAATTAAACTTGACACCACTAGGTGCCGCTGTGGTACCAACCAAAGATAAACACCTGCTTTCCTAGTCCTAGCTTGTGAGGTCATTCCATCCATTTTCTTAGACTCCCTCACCCCTTCCCCTACTCCATAATCTTTGAAATTCCAGAGTTCAGGGTTTGGTTTAGACATGGCAAGTTGAAAAAGACAAATTCTTCATCCTATTCTAGACAAGTTCCTTTTGCTGTTTAAGCAGGGTTTACTCCCCAACAAGAACTCTGGGTCCTCTTGATAGTGTCTGAAACACAGTACTTAGAACATTAGTGGTTCTCAATCTTCCTAATGCTGCAAACCTTTAACACAGCTCCTCCTGTGGTGCTGACCCCCAACCATAAAAATTCTTTTCATTGCTACTTCCGAACTATAATTTTGCTACTGTTTTGAATCATAATGCAAACATCAGATATTCTGCATATCTGATATGTAATTTCTGTGAAAGAAAGAGTCGTTTGACCCCAAAGAGATCGTGACCCACAGGTTGTGCACCACTAACTTAGAATCATTTACTCTCACATGCTTCCTTTGTGGAGACTTACAGACTCCACCTCCCCATTCTTCTCTGACTTCCTTTCCGTGTTCTCAAACACTGTAGTCTTATTCCCAGGGCTCCTGTGCAGTCCTTGGTCTTTCTGAGTTTAAACTATTTTTCTTTTTTTGAAATAGAGTCTCACTGTGCACCTTTGGCTGGCCTGGAGCACCTGTGTAGACCTGGCTGGCCTGTCTTTGCCTCCCAAGTGCTGGGATTAAAGGTGTGTGCCACCATGCCACCACCTCAGCAGGCTCCAATTAAAAAAAATTTTTTTTTGGGAAACAGGGCCTCTGCAGTGCTGACTGCCCTGGAGTTTTCTATTGTAGACCAGGCTAGCAGGCACCTTGCCTGGCTCTAGCTAAACTTTTATCTTTATTTTGTTATAAAGATCTTTTAAAAATAGACTTGACTTTTTAAAAAGATGTAATTATTATTTTTTAAAGATTTATTTATTATGCATACAGTATTCTGCCTGCATGTACACCTGCAATCCAGAAGAGGGCACCAGATCTCATTATAGATGGTTGTGAGCCACCATGTGGTTGCTGGGAGTTGAACTCAGGACCTCTGGAAGAGCAGACAGAGATCTTAACCTCTGAGCCATCTCTCCAGTCCGGTAATTATTAAAGTGTGTGTGTGCACACGCGCGCACGCCAGAAGCTCCTTGCCTCAAGTCTATCAGAACCAATTTCCCTGGCATAGTAATGTTACCAGCAAAATTGGGTTGGGTTTCTCTTTTATGGGTTCCTAGATTCCTACTTAAATAATTTTAAAATGTCCTCAGTAGGAAGTTTGTGGTTCTGTAAGTCTCTACAAAGGCCTTTAGCTGACATCCAAAAAAGAGAAGAAAAAGACATTTTGAGTTAGAACTCAGAAAACTGGGCAGGCTTAATAGTGAAGATCTGCAAGTGACAGCGAGAGGCCTCTGAGAGGTGTATATCTCATTAAAGGATAACTAGCCCTTCCATCTTAGGGAAGTGTGTTAGTGGGGCTTCTATTGCTGTGAAGAGACACCATGACCACAGCAACTCTCATAAAGGAAAACATAATTGGGGCTGGCCTGCAGTTCAGAGCTTTAGTCATTATTGTCATGGCAGGAAGTGTGGCAGCAGGCAGACATGGTGCTTGGAGTGGCAGGCAGCAAGAAGAGTAACACTAGGCCTGGTATGGAGTTTTGAAACTTCAAAGCCCACCCCAGTGACATACTTCCTCCAACAAGCCACACCTCCCAATAGTGCCACTCCCTCTGGGCCTATGGGGGGCCATTTTCATTCACCCCCCCCCCCCAAGAAGTCTTCAGGAAAGTCAGCTTTCCTGAGGGGTCTCTTTGCCAGGTGATTGACAGCCCCAGCTTGATTAACTTATAGGAGGAGACATTAGCATGTGATGTTCTAATAGTTGGGGGCAAATCAGAACTGGGACTCAGTTCTATTCTTTTGACCTAGAGAAAGTAGTTTTCCCTTAATAGCCCTGACATCCCTATTTCACAAGCTGCTTTAAATCCTAAGGAAGGGCAGCTGTGATGGTTCCCTCATCTGACCGCATGCTGTTACAATCAAGTGCACTGGTATAGCAATGTTACCATTACCAGCGAGATCTATCTGCCTTGGCCTCATGAGTGCTGGACTCAGAAGTGTGCGTCACCACACCCAGCTTATGAGATGGAGTTTACTACGTCTTCTATTGCTTGAGAACTCTGTAGCTTAAGGAGAGGCGGTGGGGAAGGAGGCTTAACTTTAAAATTACCTGTTGAGCTGGGTGGTGGTGGCTGCCAAGCACTCCTTTGATTCCAGTGCTCAGGAGACAGAAGCAGAGGGATCCCCATGAGTTTGAGGCCAGCCTGTTAGGGCTTGGTCTGGTGATATGTACCCCAATGCTAATTATTGACCCCAGAGCTCTAGTTGCTGCCCTGATGAGCCCATTCTCACGCACACCTGCCCTTGTTTGTGTAAGCCTTGCTTTACCTAGTTAAGGTGATTGGTTAGTTTAAAAAAAAAAAAAAAAAACCTACACCTGGGCAGGACAGAAGTGAGGTAGGCGTGGCAAAGTTCCGAGGGTCTTTGGAGGGAGAGGGATCTTGGGAAGGAGGAGGAGGTTCTGGGACTGAGGAAGGAGCAGGATCAATCGCCACAGGATATGAGAGCGCGAAGCAGGCCAGGAGGAGGGACTCTGAAGTTCTGCATGGAAGGAAGCAGCCCAGAAGAACAACATAAGCAGGTACTTGGGGATTATGGATGGGAAATCACCCAGATAGGGATGATTACAGCAGAAGGCCTGGGATGGGGGGATGGGAGATATTTGAGGGTAGTTTAGGGGGTTAATATCTACCCAGGTAATGCTTATTCTGAACTACATCAGGTGTCTGTGTCTTTATTGATTGATAGCAGGTTAGCTATTACTGGCTATAATAATTATAGGTTTTGGTAATAAACATTAGATATTTGAAGTTCTCTACACTAGCCTGGTCTACAGAGTTCCAAGACTGCCAAAGCTACACAGAGAGAAACCCTGTCTCAGAGGGGGAAAAAAAATCACCTGTTGAAAATGAATGCTGCAAGCCTTTAATATAGTTCTCATGTTGTGGTAACCCCCCCAACCAGGAATCTCTCCTTTGCTGCTACTTCGTAACTGCAGTTTTACTGTTATGAATCATAATGTGAATAATATCTGTTTTCTGAGGGTCTTGGGCCACCCTGTGAAAGGGCCATTTGACCCCAATGGGTCATGCCCCACAGGCTGAGAACTGGTTTTGGCTATTTGCAAGCTCGGGCTGTCAGGAAGGTTAAGACAAGACCATGTGAGGCGTGATGCTCTTCCTCTGAGTATGGCTTTCTAGTGCGCAGGCAGCTGTCCTCCACATGGGAGGACTTAGGAGTTCCTTTGCCTGGGAGACTCAGCATTTCTTCCCCTGAGGACATGGTGACACCCTCTCCTGGAGCAGAGCATTTCCCAAATTATGTATGGCCAGACTGTCCCTAATCACACATAAGAATCTCGCCGTGGACAAAAGCTGGAAGGCTGGAGTCTGTTGGAGTTGGGGATGGCATACAAAGTTGTCATCTTGTCAGATAGACCTGGGAGGAGTTCCTGGACAAGGCGGCTTTCCCACTGCTGGGGAGGCATGACCTTCCCCACTCCCCCTTCCACTTCGCCTACTGGGGTTCAGCCTCTGTGGTTTGCCTGCTAGGGCTGGGTGGGTGATGATGCTAAGGTGGCCCTTCTAGGGCAAGACCAGCAGGCTGTCTGGCCTGCAGCGTGCTTGCTTACACCTGTGCTGTTGTTTTCTTACCAATAAATCTGAGAGGAGACTATCAAAGGCAGGAAGCAAGATACCACTTTAAAAGGAGAGGATCTTGGATTGGGCGATGGAGTAAAGAAAGCAGCACACCTGGTGGTGGCTCTCATCTGTGCCCCATTGCGGCCACAGTGCAGAAAGGAGAGGTTTCACCCTTTGCTTCCCAGGTGAGAGAAGCCCAGGTCCGCGGCTGGCCAGTTTTGTCATGGTGGAGTGGAGGGACATGTTGGCAGTGGGGGATGCCTGCAGATGAGCTGTGGGGTCACTCTTTCCTTTTCTAGTTTTGTGTATTGGTTCTGTACAAACAGGAACAGTAAGATGTAGGGGAAAGGTCAACACAAAGCATTTGAAAACTATGAGTGGTCAAGTTGTATAGTTTTTTTATTATTTTTGTGGAAACTCTGAAAGAAAAAGACTTCAGGAGTAAAGTTTTGAGGGGTACTTTTTTATTATAAATT